>NC_140993.1:29606940-30145841 GCF_052327205.1 Somniosus microcephalus | reverse complement strand
ATGGCCACGCACAACTCCAACTCCATCATCAAATTTGCTGATGACACTACCGTTGTAGGCCTGATCACAGATGGTGACGAGACAGGCTACAGGGAGGAGGTAAGCGCTCTAGCAGAATGGTGCAAGTACAACAACCTCTCCCTCAACATCAGCAAAACAAAGGAGATGATCATGGGCTACAGGAAGCGGCAGAGGGAGGGACACACCCCAATCTACATCGAAGGGGCTGAGGTGGAGAGGGTCAGCAGCTTCAAATTCCTGGGTGTATTCATTACGGAGGACTTAACGTGGTCACATCACATCGGCGTCGTAACGAAGAAGGCATGCCAATGCCTGTTCTTCCTCAGGAGACTGAAGAAATTTGGAATGGCCCCCCAGATTCTCACCAATTTCTACCGGTGCACCAACGAGAGTATCCTGTCCAGCTGCATCACTACGTGGTATGGCAACTGCACCGCCACAGACCGCAAGGCTCTACAGATGGTGGTGAAAGCTGCACAACATACTATAGGAATTAAACTACCTGCTGTCCAGGATATCTACCCCGAGAGGTGCCAGGGGAAGGCCCTGAGAATCATTAAAGACGCGAGCCACCCCAGCCACAACCTCTTCGCCCTGCTCCTGTCCGGTAAGAGATACCGAGGCATACGGTCTCGTACCAGCAGGTTTCGAAACAGCTTCTACCCCCAGGCCATAAGACTCATGAACGTATAATTTATTATTATTTATTACTGTTGTTTTATTTATTAATTACTGTATTTCTATTAGTATTTTATCATTGTTATGCCATATTTATTCCAATGTTGGGAGGACTCGTAAAAATCAACATTTCATTGTGCAGTACACACGTCTGCTGCATATATGACAAATAAAATTGAACTGAATTGAATTGAAATGAGAAATTTCTTCTCTCAGAGGGTCGTGAATCCTTGGAATTCTCTTCCCCAGAGAGCTGTGGAGGCTGGGTCATTGAATATATTTAAGGTGGAGATAGACAGATTTTTGAACGATAAGGGATGTCAAGGGTTATGGGGAGCGGGCAGGGAAGTGGAGTTGAGGCCAAGATCAGATCAGCCATGACCTTATTGAGTGGCGGAGCAGGCTCGAGGCGCCAAATAACCTACTCCTGCTCCTATGTCTTATGTACTTATGCACCATTCCTAATTTGCAGCGGAATTTAGGTGGAATTTAAAGGTGGAGTAAAACTGGCGTATCTTCTCTGAGCCCCATATCCTGGACCCCACCAGTTACAACAGCAGTGCTTGCGGCATACCACACCATTGGAATTTAGCTGGAAAGGAGGTATCTGAGAGGTGATCTTACAGAGATATTAAGATTGTTAAAGATATGGAAAAGGTAAATGGGGAATATTACCTTAATTAATTTGCAAGAGTAGAAAAAGGGGATACAGGTTGAAACCAGATGAAGGTAAACTGAAGAGTTCTTCTTTACTCAAAGAGTGATCAAACATGGATATGGACTTCCAGATAGAGTAGGGCAGGTGAAAACTGTCTAAGAATCAATTCGATGCTGAAATGGAGGAACCGTATCGTCCCTCTGGAAGGATGGACTAATTGGCAAAGTGCATTTAAGGGAAATTGATTCTTCATGGTTTTCTACCCATTAATTTTAATAGAGGCAACATCGTGAAGCTTATCTCATAATTTCCTAAATTCTGCAGCCAGCGGGTGAGGCTCCATGCATTCAGAAAATTGGCCCTATATTGTAAATGTCGCCTAAATCCAGAGTCAGGCCTCAATCCCACTCCAGAGTAAAACATAATTTAGCGGAGATGAGAAGCAGAAACTGCTTCACACTAACACTAAACGTGTAGTGTTAAATGCACACTAATATTCTACCAAAAGAGTTGTTAGTTACACTTAGCTTGTTTCAGTATGTATTACAGAGAGTTTGTTCTTCTGACATTACAGTAACTATGCTCATTTCCTGTTGTATTTGTTGCATATCCACTGTTGAGTTTAACAGCAAACTTTAATGTTTGGCAGATAAAATTCCTGTCTAGCCTATTATACTTTCCATCTGGCCTTGGAACATCCACACCAGACAAATAACTCCTAGTTAGCAGCTTTCCATCTGCAAGATGCTTTATTTGGCCAATTTTACCTTCAGCCTTAGTCACTCCTTGAATTTGTTTTATTGGCCTTAAGTCATTCTGAGTACTTTTGTTTGTTAAACTGTTCCGTATTTATTCTGAAATTCACTGGCTTAATTGCACCCTCCGGCTTAAATGTGATCATCTATGGTACTTGCATATCAGCAACAGCTGTACACAAGCTTTTCCAAGTAGCATATTTTTGGACGTGATCTCCAAAACAAATTCGACATTTAAAATTTCAGTTTTGATGGAAGATTGCTGCCATTTAGGATTTTGAGTAGAATTCTTGTTTAATTATAATTGTAAACTCTCCTCCTGTAGTATCCTGATAGAATTGTAGAATGGTTACAGCACAGAAGGAGGCCATTCGGCCCGTCGAGCCCATGCCGGCTCTTTGCAAGAACACTTCAGCTAGTCCCACTCCCCCGCCCTTTCCCCCATTCTGATATTTGCAACCCTCTCTACCTATGGTCAATGCTTGCGCAATCCAAGCACAATTACTCCAAGTGCAGAACTCCAAGGTAGGGAATCACTTTTCTGCTCATCAGTAGTAAACAAAATTCATGATCCAGGCGAACTATTTCAATCTATAATCCTGATCCAAATATGAATTATTTCCCGATTGCTTGTGCTCCCATTGCTGACGAGAATGCTGATTGTTGGCATTGACTATATCCTGCTAATAAAGTGTTCAGATTTATGTTGCGTTGCTGAATCTTTTTGTGAAAACTGTTTAGCAACTTTGTATGGCAGTGACCTAAATCACTTCAAAACACATTAATGTCAATTCTGCAATATCACGCTCCCAGTGAGGAAGCTGCATTTGCAGGGAGATCGGAGATAGGTCTGCATGTTGCAGAATTAGCCCTCTTACTGTTTCACTTGCACATAATATAGTGACTGAAATAACACATGTCCTTCTGGTTCTTCCCTCTTCTCACACAAACAGATATTTACCAAACAAATGTGCATATACATAAATAGACTAGCTGGGGGTGCCCGGCGGTGCCGAGGCTTTTTTGAGGGCATGTTGTTGTTGGAAGAGAGAGACAGAGCGAGTGGGGGGGAAGAGAGAGAGGGAGCGAGTGGGGGGAAGAGAGAGAGGGAGCGACTGGGGGGAAGAGAGAGAGGGAGCGACTGGGGAGAAGAGAGAGAGGGAGCGACTGGGGGGAAGAGAGAGAGGGGGCGACTGGGGGGAAGAGAGAGAGGGGGCGACTGGGGGGAAGAGAGAGAGGGAGCGACTGGGGGGAAGAGAGAGAGGGAGCGACTGGGGGGAAGAGAGAGAGGGAGCGACTGGGGGGGAAGAGAGAGAGGGAGCGACTGGGGAAGAGAGAGAGGGAGCGACTGGGGGGAAGAGAGAGAGGGAGCGACTGGGGGGAAGAGAGAGAGGGAGCGACTGGGGGGGAAGAGAGAGAGGGAGCGACTGGGGGGAAGAGAGAGAGGGAGCGACTGGGGGGAAGAGAGAGAGGGAGCGACTGGGGGAAGAGAGAGAGCGAGCGACTGGGGGGAAGAGAGAGAGCGAGCGAGCGACTGGGGGGAAGAGAAAGAGCGAGCGACGGGGGGAAGAGAGAGAGCGACTGAGGGGGAAGAGAGAGAGCGACTGGGGGGGAAGAGAGAGAGCGACTGGGGAGGAAGAGAGAGCGACTGGGGGGGAAAAGAGAGAGCGACTGGGGGGGAAGAGAGAGAGCGACTGGGGGGGAAGAGAGAGAGCGACTGGGGGGAAGAGAGAGAGCGACTGGGGGGGAAGAGAGAGAGCGACTGGGGGGGAAGAGAGAGAGCGACTGGGGGGGAAGAGAGAGAGCGACTGGGGGGGAAGAGAGAGAGCGACTGGGGGGGAAGAGAGAGAGCGACTGGGGGGAAGAGAGAGAGCGACTGGGGGGGAAGAGAGAGAGCGACTGGGGGGGAAGAGAGAGAGCGACTGGGGGGGAAGAGAGAGAGCGACTGGGGGGAAGAGAGAGAGCGACTGGGGGGAAGAGAGAGAGCGACTGGGGGGAAGAGAGAGAGCGACTGGGGGGGAAGAGAGAGAGCGACTGGGGGGGAAGAGAGAGAGCGACTGGGGGGGAAGAGAGAGAGCGACTGGGGGGGAAGAGAGAGAGCGACTGGGGGGGAAGAGAGAGAGCGACTGGGGGGAAGAGGGAGAGCGACTGGGGGGGGAAGAGAGAGAGCGACTGGGGGGGAAGAGAGAGAGCGACTGGGGGGGAAGAGAGAGAGCGACTGGGGGGGAAGAGAGAGAGCGACGGGGGGGAAGAGAGAGAGCGACTGGGGGGGAAGAGAGAGAGCGACTGGGGGGAAGAGAGAGAGCGACTGGGGGGAAGAGAGAGAGCGACTGGGGGGGAAGAGAGAGAGCGACTGGGGGGGAAGAGAGAGAGCGACTGGGGGGGAAGAGAGAGAGCGACTGGGGGGAAGAGAGAGAGCGACTGGGGGGGAAGAAGAGAGAGCGACGGGGGGGAAGAGAGAGAGCGACTGGGGGGAAGAGAGAGCGACTGGGGGGGAAGAGAGAGAGCGACTGGGGGGGAAGAGAGAGAGCGACTGGGGGGGAAGAGAGAGAGCGACTGGGGGGAAGAGAGAGAGCGACTGGGGGGGAAGAGAGAGAGCGACTGGGGGGGAAGAGAGAGAGCGACTGGGGGGGAAGAGAGAGAGCGACTGGGGGGGAAGAGAGAGAGCGACTGGGGGGAAGAGAGAGAGCGACTGGGGGGGAAGAGAGAGAGCGACTGGGGGGGAAGAGAGAGAGCGACTGGGGGGGAAGAGAGAGAGCGACTGGGGGGGAAGAGAGAGAGCGACTGGGGGGGAAGAGAGAGAGCGACTGGGGGGGAAGAGAGAGAGCGACTGGGGGGAAGAGAGAGAGCGACTGGGGGGGAAGAGAGAGAGCGACTGGGGGGAAGAGAGAGAGCGACTGGGGGGGAAGAGAGAGAGCGACTGGGGGGAAGAGAGAGAGCGACTGGGGGGGAAGAGAGAGAGCGACTGGGGGGAAGAGAGAGAGCGACTGGGGGGGAAGAGAGAGAGCGACTGGGGGGGAAGAGGGAGAGCGACTGGGGGGGAAGAGAGAGAGCGACGGGGGGGAAGAGAGAGAGCGACCTGGGGGGGAAGAGAGAGAGCGACTGGGGGGAAGAGAGAGAGCGACTGGGGGGGAAGAGAAAGAGCGACTGGGGGGGAAGAGAGAGAGCGACTGGGGGGGAAGAGAGAGAGCGACTGGGGGGGAAGAGAGAGAGCGACTGGGGGGGAAGAGAGAGAGCGACTGGGGGGGAAGAGAGAGAGCGACTGGGGGGAAGAGAGAGAGCGACTGGGGTGGAAGAGAGAGAGCGACTGGGGGGGAAGAGAGAGAGCGACTGGGGGGGAAGAGAGAGAGCGACTGGGGGGAAGAGAGAGAGCGACTGGGGGGAAGAGAGAGAGCGACTGGGGGGGAAGAGAGAGAGCGACTGGGGGGGAAGAGAGAGAGCGACTGGGGGGGAAGAGAGAGAGCGACTGGGGGGGAAGAGAGAGAGCGACTGGGGGGGAAGAGAGAGAGCGACTGGGGGGGAAGAGAGAGAGCGACTGGGGGGGAAGAGGGAGAGCGACTGGGGGGGAAGAGAGAGAGCGACTGGGGGGGGAAGAGAGAGAGCGACTGGGGGGGAAGAGAGAGAGCGACTGGGGGGGAAGAGAGAGAGCGACTGGGGGGGGAAGAGAGAGAGCGACTGGGGGGGAAGAGAGAGAGCGACTGGGGGGGAAGAGAGAGAGCGACTGGGGGGGAAGAGAGAGAGCGACTGGGGGGAAGAGAGAGAGCGACTGGGGGGGAAGAGAGAGAGCGACTGGGGGGGGAAGAGAGAGAGCGACTGGGGGGGAAGAGAGAGAGCGACTGGGGGGGAAGAGAGAGAGCGACTGGGGGGGAAGAGAGAGAGCGACTGGGGGGGAAGAGAGAGAGCGACTGGGGGGGAAGAGAGAGAGCGACTGGGGGGGAAGAGAGAGAGCGACTGGGGAGGAAGAGAGAGAGCGACTGGGGGGAAGAGAGAGAGCGACTGGGGGGGAAGAGAGAGAGCGACTGGGGGGGAAGA
Source organism: Somniosus microcephalus (assembly GCF_052327205.1). Classification (NCBI taxonomy): domain Eukaryota; kingdom Metazoa; phylum Chordata; class Chondrichthyes; order Squaliformes; family Somniosidae; genus Somniosus; species Somniosus microcephalus. The sequence goes on along the minus strand of NC_140993.1, from coordinate 30,139,697 downwards.
GAGAGAGCGACTGGGGGGGAAGAGAGAGAGCGACTGGGGGGGAAGAGAGAGAGCGACTGGGGGGGAAGAGAGAGAGCGACTGGGGGGGAAGAGAGAGAGCGACTGGGGGGGAAGAGAGAGAGCGACTGGGGGGGAAGAGAGAGAGCGACTGGGGGGGAAGAGAGAGAGCGACTGGGGGGGAAGAGAGAGAGCGACTGGGGGGGAAGAGAGAGAGCGACTGGGGGGGAAGAGAGAGAGCGACTGGGGGGGAAGAGAGAGAGCGACTGGGGGGGAAGAGAGAGAGCGACTGGGGGGGAAGAGAGAGGGCGACTGGGGGGGAAGAGAGAGGGCGACTGGGGGGGAAGAGAGAGAGCGACTGGGGGGGAAGAGAGAGAGCGACTGGGGGGGAAGAGAGAGAGCGACTGGGGGGGGGAAGAGAGAGAGCGACTGGGGGGGAAGAGAGCGACTGGGGGGGAAGAGAGAGAGCGACTGGGGGGGAAGAGAGAGAGCGACTGGGGGGGAAGAGAGAGAGCGACTGGGGGGGAAGAGAGAGAGCGACTGGGGGGGAAGAGAGAGAGCGACTGGGGGGGAAGAGAGAGAGCGACTGGGGGGGAAGAGAGAGAGCGACTGGGGGGGGAAGAGAGAGAGTGACTGGGGGGGGGAAGAGAGAGAGCGACTGGGGGGGAAGAGAGAGAGCGACTGGGGGGGAAGAGAGAGAGCGACTGGGGGGGAAGAGAGAGAGCGACTGGGGGGGAAGAGAGAGAGCGACTGGGGGGGGAAGAGAGAGAGCGACTGGGGGGGGGGGGAAGAGAGAGAGCGACTGGAGGGGGAAGAGAGAGAGCGACTGGGGGGAAGAGAGAGAGCGACTGGGGAGGGGGGAAAGGGAAAGGGGGAAAGGGAAAGGGGCGTGGGGGGGGAAAGGGGTTGGGGAAATGGGGGTGGGGGGGAATGGGGGTGGGGAGGGGGGGTGCGGGGGAAGGGGGGGAAGGGGGGTGGGGAGGAGGGGGAAAGGGGGTGGGGGAAAAGGGGGTGGGGGAAGGGGGGTGGGGGAAGGGGGAAAGGGGGGCTGGGGGGAAAGGGGGGGAGGGGGAAGGGGGAAGTTAGAAGTTGAAGGCGCTAGATATATGCAAGCTGAGTTAACGGCGTTTCTTAGAATCCCTCTGACATCCACTACAATAAAGAGAGATATTTTGAAAGCATTGGCAGTGCGACCTCTCGCAGAGGTCGAGGCGGATACCGACCTGGATGAGCATAGCCCGGCCACAGAAGCTCAGGAAGCGAGCGCCGGGCGGCTGCAGAGGAGGAAGAAGCAGCCGAGCGAGAGCAGGGCGGCTGCAGAGGAGGAAGAAGCAGCCGAGCGAGAGCAGGGTGGCGGTGGCCAGCGCCATGGTGCGGCGGCCTGAGCGAGAGCGAGTCCGGGCGCCGGTCGGTGCAGCCCCGCAGCGGAGCAGAGGCTCCAGCACCCGGCGCCACTCAGGTTCGGAGGCGGGCAGCCGGCGCCGGCACAGCCACTCGAAATGGCTGTCAAAGTAGGCGAGCCTCCGGGCGAAGGGCAGCGACCGCGGCCCCGAGCAGCAGCTCCTTCCCCGCCGACCCATCATCGCTGCTCCTACTTCCGCGAGGCCGGGGTGACAGGAGAGAGGGAAGAAAGCTACGGAGACCCCGTGGGCGGCATAGCGCCTGAGACCCGGCCCGAGTCACCCGAGCTGAGCTCCCGCTGCAAACGGAGTCGAGCCCCGGGATCGGGCCGAGGTGGGGAAAGCCCGAGTCCCCAGCCGCAAACGGAACCGAGACCCGGGACCGGGCCGAGGGGGGGAAAGCCCGAGTCCCCAGCCGCAAACGGAGCTGAGGACCGGGCCCAGGGGGCAGCGGCATCGCGCCGGGAATCCGCTCAACTCAAGGCCCAGGCTTCCCGCGCTGCTAGGCCGCGGCTCCGTGCATCCACTGCAATAAAGAGAGATTGCTAAATAGTATTTAAAAGTCAATGAATTTTTTATTTTCCTTCGAGAGAGAGGGAAGAGACGAGAGAGAGAGAGAGAGAGAAGGAGCGAGTGAGGTAAAGAAAGGCAGAAAAATCAAGATGGCCGAATGAACGGCAGTTTAAAAAGTTAAGCCCCGCCCACAAATGCCATTACACGCCCCCCATGATGCAGCGCGCTCCCCGTACGATTGGTCAACCTTCACATCACTCAATGCTAATGAGCAGAATTTTTCCCATTTAATGAGCGGAATTTTGAACGTTTTCTGGATACCGTCGGCACAATTTTTGTCTGACGGAAAAAGTAAATATGCTTATGACCGTTCCGGAATCGTAAGCTTTCTTTTGATGTAACACACGTGTAGGTACGCTCTATAACTTTTGAGTGTATAGAGGACAGACAGACAGACAGAAGAGCAATTATATATATAGATACATAACTAGACAGAGTTCTAATAGGTTCCAATCAGGTTGCTCAAAGATTTGAGAGACACTAGTTGTGAAAGAAACAGTTTGTTTTTGCAAGTTGTTTTTAAAGATCATACAAAAAATTAAGATGTTTTATGGCTTTTTCAAACATGGCTGACAAGCAAATATTTAAAACATTCAAGAACAAAATGGCTGCATATGATTTGGCGTACCGACATACTAAGCAGGATTCACTTGGTCCCCAGGTATTCCACACACTAAATAGAAGATAGGCGACTCACTACAATGTTGAAAAGAAAAATCCATGGATTAACCATCCTAGGCTACTGTTGTGCACATCCTAGTACTTAGTTATAAAGTGATTGGGAGCAGAACATTTGTCTGCTCTTGGTCAAGGAATGGCTTCTTCAAGGCATAGGAGGAATCTAAAAGAGGAAAAGAAAAGTAAATGGGCTGGATTTTGTGGGGGGTCAGCGGATGCGATCGGTAGCGGGTCGGGTGGGAAAGTGTTTTTTTTTCCTCCAGCAGGTCGAGACCCTGCTGTGAGCCCGCCGCCACCCGCCTTTCCCAAATGTCGGGTCTGTCAGCGCTGAGCAGACCCGACACGCAGCGGCGGGGAAGGCAACTAAAATCATTAGTGTTTTGTTTACAGCCACTTATCAATGTTTTTTTCCCAGCTTTTTGGATTTGGCAGGTTGCCCACTGGTTTCCCGCTGTGCCTAGACCTCGTCTATGAAACTGAGGCGGGAGGTCAGTGGCCATTGAATCAGCTGATGAGTTGACAGCTTCAAATGTCAAGTCAAAGCTCCCAACTGATTGAGAAATGTTCTGTGATGTAAGAAAACTACTAAGCACTTGGTCTAAGCGTTAAACAAAGCTTTAATCAACTGCTTTACAACATGGAGATCTAGTTGTGTCCTTCACTAGTTCCTGTTAAGGAATGTTCTGAGCAAGCTGGGCCCATGCCCGAGTATTTATACTCTCCCTGGACAGCGCCACCAGCAGGCCGCCCAGTATTATTTCATAAGTCATTTCTACATGAATGACAAGATTCATGTCATTCTGTTAACCACTAGCTTCTCTAAACTGCATTTCCACTACAGATTCAGCATGCTGCAAGTCTTTATGCAAGTCTCCATCCAGACTGACATCATTACCTCTCTCACCATTGACAGATTGCTTCTGTCATCTCTACTTCACCTGCCATCTATTCCATCAGCATGGGTGCCCTTGAAACTCTCACACCTTGGTCCTCAGAGTCCCACCACAGTCAGCCCCAACACCAGCATCACCAACAACACCAACCTTCTCCGCAATCAACTGATGTTGCACAGGACAAAGGGCATCAGCACCCAACCACATTGCTGCCCGGGACACCAGGGATGGCCTCACCATGGTCAGATTTACTTCACTTGACGCTGTACACCCTGGCTGCCACATGATGCATCAGGTTAGCACCACCCCACACCAGCACCATAAAGCATCCCTACAATGACCAAGCCATTCCTTTCAAACTCATCACCATTGTGGGGGGTACCGTTATGTTTCACCATTCACTGCAACTCACTAAGCCACTTCCAAAGGTGCACACAAATCTGTCAAGAACACAAAGTGTTGAAATAAAGATTTCAATGTTTGACACCACATGAACAGAAACTTTACATAAACATTGCGTAAAACACCCAAGTGCCTACCCTTGTGTGTTGTTAGTTGCTATGATTGCACTAGGATGAGGGGGAGTGTGAGGGGTGGCTAGTGAGATGGGGATGTGATAATATAGATAGAGAGGGATGGGTGGAAGTGCAAGGTAAGTTGGTGTGAGTAAGGATGTGCAGTAGTAGGGTAGGGAAGGCAGAGTGATGGGGATATGATGAGAGGATGAGGTTGAGTGTGGCTTTGTTCTAACATTTCGTGAACTACTGAGGTCATTGAAATGTTTGCGGCACTGCACCCAGGTCCTCCTGACCACATCCCTGCTTGTGTCCTCCTGTGCAATGTGCAACCAGGCTGTGTTGATCTCTTGGGGAGGTCTCTTCCACCCATGGGAAGGGAAGAGGACCTCCCTGCATTCTGTGACTCCCTCGATAAGAATATGGAGGGAGTCATGGGGGAGCCTGGGTGCAGCCCTGTGCCTTTAAGCAGTGATTGTCAGTGTTTGCAGCATCTCAATTCTGTAGAACACTGACAGCACAACTGTCAAAATAAATTTGGCCATGGTACCTTTAAGGAAACCGGCTGATGATGCGTCATCAAATGACGTCACCAGACTGGGAAATGTGCTGGGTGGGCATAAAAAGCCCAATCACAGTAAATTCATTTCACAGAGCAGGATGGAACCAGCAGCCCAACGTTTCAAAAATAGTCCCATTGACTAGACTTTAAAAAAATTAAACCAGTGCAATGAATCAAGACTAACTATGACACCCTTTTTTCTTTTGTCCATCAATGTGTTGAATATTTTAAGTAAATGCTGATTTTATCACTGGGTATTAATGGAAAAGTTATTCAGCTAGACAGTGTGAGGGAACTAAAATAGTATATACAAATGATGTGAAAACATATTTAAGTTAATGATTATCACTACCAATTCAACTCCGCAACACTATAGTCTCAGTAACTCATTCAACCTGTGAAAAGTGGAAGAGTGTTCTGTTGAAAGATTACACCCAACCTGTTGGCTTGATCTTTGTGTTTCGGATGAAAACTAGCCTGCTGTTCATTACCAGTGTTTTCTGATTTTATTTCAGATTTCCAGCATTTGTGTTTCCTTTTCAATTCCACGTCATCAGTACGCATTGTTCAAACAAAGTGCTCCCCAACAACACAAGTTGTAGAACAAAACAAAATGTTATCAGTATTAATTCCACGTGATTTTTATGCAGGGCATTGGCGGTGAAATTACCACTACAAAAATGGGATGAGTCAAAAAAAACTGGAAATTTAATTTTAATATAAGCTGTCTTATTGAAATATTGATCCAAGCGTAACATTATTTGGCCAACTATCATCAATCTTCATTCGAAATCAATAACTTATCACGGCCTTCAGCAATATCAAGGTTGTGAGTTCAAATCTATAAAAGTGAATTCATCAAATCTGGTAAATTGTGGTCTGGCATCAGATAAAATAATCACGAAAGCTGCCACAGTGTCATAAAAACCCACCTGTTCAGGAACGGGAACCTGCCATCCCTACCCGACCTGGCCTACACGTGACTCCAGTCCCACACTCTACAGCTGACTCTTAAGGCTCTCGGGACAATCTTCAGAATAAACCATAAATGTGACCATGCCGGTGTCACCCACACTCAATGAACAATTACTATTTTTTTTAAAAATCAACTGGAAATCGAAACCTTTTCTTATCAGAATAGTGCTAAATGTTGGGTCACTTCACGTAGCATGAGAAATAAATTCCGACTGAACCTCTCTACTTTTTCACTTAAAAGATACCTTCTAACCACTTGTTCAAATTCAGCTTTGGTTTAATCCGATTACCATTGATCCAAACTCCAAGTGGTGAGGCTTTCCACAGCCAATCGTAACCTCAGCCAAACTAACCACGTGGAACAAACAAAGATGCTGGAACCACACGGCAAATCCATCAGCATTTGAAAGAGAAATGACAGGTTAAGTTTCAGATGGCGCCTCTTTGTCATAACGTTAATGTCTTTTTGCAGGAGCTGCCGTACTTCCCGTGTTTCCATCGTTTTCTGTTTCAGTCTCAGATTGGCTGCATCCAGAATGTTTTATGTGGAAAAATTATCCATTGACACAAGTCGAACTGACCACTAAACAACGTTATCCTCGTAACTACAAATTTAACAATTCACCTTTGCTAAGAATTAAAAGGAAAAAGATACATCATTATAAAATTGGGACCATTTTTCCTTTTAAATGTTTTTTCTCATCAAGGTGAGAGATGTTAGGGTTGGGGAATGTAACTCTTCCTATTTCAGGCACCCAGTGTGAGGATCGAGCACTCCCAGATCAGGTCCAGCACAGCCAGATGCAGAGTAGCACTCCCTCTACTCTGCTCCTACAACTTTCACCAAGTCCAACCTTGGAAGAGCATTCTCCACAATACAAATGTGATACTTTTTCCATTTGCCACATCCTGTAGCCTGCGTGACTTTGGCAATTACTGCTAAAATGGGCACTATTCTGTGATGTAGGCCCATGCCCACTAGGAACTGGATTGAGGCTGTCCAAACTGCCAGTAGACAGAAGCGACTTTCATCCTATCAGACTGGGCTGCATTTTATCCCAGGCCCTTCAGAGATGGAAAGCCAGTGTCTAACTCACTGCACCAATCAGTTTCGAACACTGAAATTATTATTTTCTGCCAGTCAGCTCTACGCTATAACATCAACATGAAATAACAACAGAAAATGCTGGAAAAACTCAGCAGGTCAGGCAACATCCGTGGAGAGAAATTTGAGTTGACGTTTCGGGTTGGACCCTTCTTCAAAACTGGAAAGAAAAGAAACTAGATCGGAGGCAGGGCTGCGATCGGACAAGAGAATAAAAGAAACAAAAGAAGTAAAAGAGATTAGAAGCTAGACGAGATGGTAATAGGCTGGGATAGGTGTAAAGTGTACTGGCAGGGCAAAAGATAGCTGCCAGGTGTGAGAGAGAAACAAAAGGAAAGGGGGGGGGGGGAAAGGAGTGGAACAATTACAAGAGAAAATGAAATGGGGGCCGAGCTTATGATCTGAAATTGTTGAACTCGATATTGAGTCCGGAAGGCTGCAGACTGCCTAATCGGAAGATGAGGTGCTGTTCCTCGAGTTTACGTTGAGCTTCCGTGGAACAATACAAGAGGCCAAGGACGGTGAGGTCCGAGTGGGAATGGAGCGGTGAATTAAAATGACAGGCGACCGGAAGCTCGGGGTCACCCTTACGGACTGAACGGAGGTGTTCTGCAAAGCGGTCACCCAATCTGCGTTTGGTCTCCCCAATGTAGAGGAGACCGCAACATGATGTCTTTTCAACGCATAAATTCCTGCTATTGCGATGTGCGTGCATAAATATCTATAAAGAGTAGATAGAGCAGTCAGCTGTGGCTCAGTGGGTTGCACACTCGCCTCTGAGTCAGAAGGATGTGGTTCAAGTCCCACTCAAGGACCATGTACAGTTAGCACCTCAAAGCACTGGAGAGGTCCCACCAACGCTGCCTCCGCAAGATCCTGCAAATCCATTGGCAGGATAGGTGCACCAACGCCAGTGTTCTCGCTCAGGCCAACATCTCCAGCATTGAAGCTTTGACCACACTCAATCAGCTCCGATGGACAGGCCACATCGTCTGCATGCCCGATACGAGATTCTCAAAGCAAGCGCTCTACTCGGAGCTCCGACATGGCAAGAGAGCCGCAGGTGGGCAGAGGAAACACTTTAAGGACACCCTCAAAGCCTCCTTGAAAAAGTACAATATCCCCTCTGACACATGGGAATCCCTGGCCCAAGACCAAACAAAGTGGAGGAGAAGCATCTGGGAAGGCGCCGAACACCTCGAGTCTCCTCGCCGGGAGCAAGCAAAAGCCAAGCGGAAGGAGCGCACGTCAACCCAAGCACCCCACCCACCCGCCCCTTCAACCACCGTCTGCCCCACCTGTGACAGAGACTGTGGGCTCGAATTTCCAAGCCCCGAGGAGGCGGGTTTGGAGGCGGAGTGGTGGGAAAATTGCAGAATTGGGGGGCAGGAACCCATCCCACCCCGCCTCCGTGCCAATGTCCCAGGAGGCGGGTACCCGACCTGTGCTGGGAGCCGCCTCCCCGAGGCGGGAAGGGGATTAGTGCCAATTAACTGCCTGTTAACAGGTAGTTAACAGGCAGTTTTTTGCCTAATCCCTATTTTTAGCCCCGAAGTGTAGGCTATCCGATGGCTCCGAACCACACCAAGGTGGACCTTCGGTCTGTAGGGGTTGGAGGGGTCGAGATGTCCGTTGTGCAGGTGAGTGATGGGTGCATATGTGCAGAGGTAAGTGAAAGTGTTTTAATAAGTTTTACTTACCTTTACTTTCTCCTGCAGGCTTCCTTCCTTCAGGTCTCAGGAGTCCCTCAGCTCACTGGCACAGAAAGCAGAATGGCCGCTGAACTGTCAAAAGCTGCAGCCTCTGCTTTCTGGTCTGGAGAGCTCGCTAACTGAGTCTGAGTAGAAGGACTCACGTTAGAAGACAGATTGTCAGAGTTTGACAGCTTCACAGAGCTGTCAAACGCTGATTTTTCATCTGTCAAAAGCTCTTGACAGATGAAATGTCAATCGCTGACGTCACCAGTAACCAGGTGTCCCTTAATTGGCCTGCTGAGCCCGCTGGGCGGGCTTAACAAGGTCAATCAAGGGAAAATAGCGTGGGTTGGCCACAAGTCAATGGAGGCGGGACTACAACCCAAAAAGTGGGAGTCCCGCCTCCAAAAGCTCCCCATTGACAAAATCGAGCCCTTTAGGTCCCGCATTGGACTCATCAGTCACCTGAGAACTCATTTTTAGTGTGGAAGCAAGTCATCCTCGGTTCCAAGGGACTGCCTAAGAAGAAGAAGAAGACTCCAAGGACTACACTTCAAAAAGTACTTCATTGGCTGTAAAGTGCTTTGAGACGTCTGGTGGTCGTGAAAGGTGCTATATAAATGCAAGTCTGTCTTTCTTTCAGGCTGCAAAACGTAATGGGCTGGCTTGCTTGCTTGCAAGGAGAGCAATAATTCTATGGAACAGTGAAGGGGAATGTCAATAACATGGTTGTTGTCACCACATTGTCATTATGTTGGTGATTTAACAAGATACAGTTACTAACAAAAACAGGCTGGGCTATTCCAGCACGGAAATAAATGTCCTAAATGGCCCGTGGAATGACAAAGGGATTGTATTTCTCCTTCGTATCAACAAACACAAAGAAACAACCAACAAATTTGTTCAGTTTGCAGCACAGGAAACAGCTATCTGTTCGCACTGTCTCTGTCTTTAGTACACAATTATTGAGTCGCATGCACTGCTATGCTCGGATACCCCTTTGGGCTTTTTTAAATGAGTTCTTCCGAACTACTTTTTGCACATCCACGCAGGCTGTGAGGTACTTTTCCCAGTGTCAGCACGCGGTGCGGCCTGTGGCTCTCCATCCTTAATGGACATAAAACCCAGAGGAGCGCATCACGATTTTCCGATTACTTTCTGGCTATGGCAACACTGGGACAAGCTCAGAAAATTCAGGCTTTAATCTTGTCTGTTATTTCATGATTAATTAAGCAAAGCAAGACCCACTTAAAATACAACAAGTATTTGTTTACCAATATCGTTGGTCTAGAAATTAGGCTGGGCCCGTTTTTTTAGGCCCAAACTTGGTGCAGCATGACCAGAATGCGCCCCAAACCAAGAGGCCCAAGGATCAATGGGAATCAGTCACTGGACCTCATCGACATACTCAGTGTGAGTGGCTGGTGCTGGTCACTCCTCCACAGGCAGCTTGCTCAAGCCAGGAGATCAATGACAGTCCGGATGCCTGGCCAGCAGCGACCTTCAGGTAATCCCTCCCTCCCGAGAGGGGGGAATTGGAGCGGGCTTTGGGTGGAGGGTGGAGAGGGGCAGGGGATGGCGGGGATCGCGATTCCTGTGGAGTTGGGGAGCACTCCCACTCCTTTTGGCTCCACACGATGACTTTTAAATATAAACATTTTTTTTAAAACTTACCTGGAGTTGGTGGACTTGGAGGCCACTGAAGAATCTTGAGTAGGACAGGCGCAACACCTGTCCAACTCGTTGCCAACTAATGAGGTCATTCAACAAGGGTTAAGCCCCTAATTTACTTATTTAAGTAGCCCAACATCTATTTTAGGTGTCCGCTTGCGCAGAGTGGGCGCAGTCCAATTGGTATACTTTACACCCGTTTTACACCGGAAAAATTGGGCGCCTAGTATAACAATTTCTACCCATTTGTCAAAAAGAATCTGAAAAAATATATTCCAGAAATTGCAATTTTTAAAAATGATACCATAGCTTCCAATAAGAATAACTACATTATATATAAGTAGAAGCTAGAAATCATGGGTGATATTACTGGGCAAAATGTTTAATACGTTCACATGATATTCCTCTCCTCTCTCTCCTGGTCCCTCAACACCACCTCTCTGGTGAAGAAGGCCCAGCAGCGCCTATATTTCTTGAGGAGGCTGAAGGGATGTAATCTGTCACCCCCGATCCTCTCTAACTTCTACCGCTGCACTATAGAGAGCATCCTGACGAACTGTATCACGGTATGGTATGGCAGCTGTAGCTCCCATGACCGGAAAGCCCTGCAGCGGGTAGTCAAAACTGCCCAACGCATTGCCGGCACCCGGCTACCGACCATAGAACATATATATCAGAAACGCTGCCTACGGAGGGCACGGTCCATCATCAACGACCCTACCCACCCCAGCCACAGTCTGTTCGCCCTCCTGCCATCTGGGAGACGCTACAGATGCATTCGCACCCGTACGACCAGATTTAGGAACAGCTTCTTTCCCAGGGCTGTCATCCTACTGAACTCCACAAATAAACTCTAAAGCCTGCACATCTGCCGATGCACTTTATTATGGTCATATTTATGCTAATATATATGTACAAATGTATGTTGAAATGTTTAAGTGTCCTAATCCAAATTGTACACTCTCGGGAGCCGCAAGCCTACATTTCGTTGTACTGCACTTGTGCACTAACAATGACAATAAAAGTTGATTTGATTGATTTGATTTGATTTAATGGCGACATTAACCTGCTTAGCAGACAGAGGAATATTATATGAATGTGTTATGTATTCATCAGCAATAGTGATTTCAAGCCAATGTCTTATTTAAAAGTCCACTGAGTTGCACAATTTTAACTTGCCTTTCCTTATAGAAACATAGAAGATAGGAGCAGGAGTAGGCCATTCGGCCCCTCGAGCCTGCTCCACCATTCAATGCGATCATGGCTGATCATCCAAATTCAGTACCCTGTCCCTGCTTTCTCCCCATATCCCTTGATCCCTTTAGTCTTAAGAAATATATCTAACTCCTTCTTGAATATATTTAATGAATTGGCCTCAACTGCCTTCTGTGGTAGAGAATTCCACAGGTTCACCACTCTCTGGGTGAAGAAATTCCTCCTCATCTCTGTCCTAAATGGCTTACCCCTTATCTTTAGACTGTGACCCCTGGTTCTGGACTCCCCCTTCCAAAAGATTGGGGTAGATTTTGTCTTTGTGCGATAGTGTAAAACTGGTGATAGTGAGCCAGCAGACCGTTCTACATCTCTTCATTGAAGTCAATGGAAATAAAAATCGGGAGAGATGACTGGTTATCACCTGCTTTACTGCATCACACAAAGTCCTATGTTACAATAAGTGACTACTCTTCGAAAAGTACTTCATTGGCTGTAAAGCACTTTGTAACATCCCGAGGTTGTGAAAGGCACTATATATAAATGCAAGTCTTCCTTTCCTTATTATGCCAGTATCCTGATTAAAATGCAAAAGCAAAATACTGCGGATGCTGGAAATCTGAAATAAAGACAAAAAGTGCTGAAAATACTCAGCAGGTCAGGCAGCATCCGTGGAGAGTGGAACAGAGTTAACGTTTCAGGTCGATGATCTTTCATCAGAACTGGAAAATGTTACAGATGTAACAGGTTTTAAGCAAGTACAGAGGCAGGGAAAGGGGGGGGGGAGGGAGGAAGGAACAAAGGGGAAGGTCTGTGAGGTGGAAGGCAGGAGAGATTTAATGACAAAAGGGATGATGGTGCAAGGCAAAAGGGGGTGGTAATGGAACAAGTAAAGAAACAAAAGATGGGTCTGGAAGAGGTGTAAATGGGAATAGCAGAATCAGCACCTGCTGTCTGAAAAAATGGAGGCAGAGGTTATGATCTGAAATTGTTGAACTCAATGTTGAGTCTGGAAGGTTGTAAAGTGCCTAATCGAAAGATGAGGTGCTGTTCCTCGAGGCTCCTCTAAGCTTCATTGGAAAAGTGTAGGAGGCCGAGGACAGAGAGGTCAGAGTGGGAGTGGAGCGGAGAATTAAAGTGACAGGCGACCGAAAGCTCAGGACCACGCTTGCGGACTGAATGGAGGTATTCTGCAAAGCTGTCACCCAATTTGTGTTTCCTCTCCCCAATGTAGAGGAGACCGCATCGTGAGCAGCGAATACAGTATACTAATTTGAAAGAAGTACAAGTAAATCGCTGTTTCACCCAGGAGGAGTGTTTGGGGCCCTGGACGGTGGGAAGGGAGGAGGTGAAAGGGCAGGTGTTGCATCTCCTGCGCCTGCACGGGAAGGTGCCGGGCGAAAGGGAAGGGGTGTTGTGGGTGATTGAGGACTGGGCCAGGGTGTCGTGAAGGGAGCGGTCCCTTCGGAATGCTGAAAGGGGAGGTGAGGGGAAGATGTGTTTGGTGGTGGGATCACGCTGGAGGTGGCGGAAATGGCGGAGGATGATCCGTTGAATGTGGAGGCTGGTGGGGTGAAAGTTGAGGACAAGGGGAACCCTATCGTGGTTCCGGGAGGGAGGGGCAGGGGTGAGAACAGAATTGCGAGAAATGGAACAAGCACGGTCGAGGGTCCTGTCAACCATGGTAGAGGGAAATCCTCGGCTGAGGAAAAAGGAAGACACGTCGGAAGCATTGGTATGGAAGGTGGCATCATCAGAACAGATGCAACGGAGAGGGAATTGAGTCCTTAGGAAGCGGGTTGGGAGGAAGTGTAGTCAAGGTGGCTGTGGGATTCAGTGGGAGTCAGTTGATTGAAATGCATCTTAACTACAACTCAGACCCTTTTCCTTACTGAGGTAACTTGATTGACATTTTAATCAATCGGAGGCAGGTGATGGGAACTGTTTTAAACCATTATCACAGCTGCCGCTGAAGTTACTCCCTACAGAAAGAGCACTTCCAGTAAGTACTCAACTTACAGGAAAACATGGCTAAAACCCTGACTTGTGTGATAGTGGTGCTTCGTTAAGAGAAATAAACAGATAATAGCTCTTGCACTGGTGCTGCAGCCAAAATCTTCTAATTGTTTATGTTAGAAAGAATGTGCTTTTGGCCAGCATTTTTATTCAATGTGGTCACTCTGCACCTTCAGAGAATTTTCAGGCAGGCTTCGTGCTTTGAGCAGACTGGCACAAAAGTTCACGGTGAAAAATTCAGTTGGTTAGCGCTTCCCGTTATCGCCTCCGGGGGCGCTAAGAACTTAGCGCCCGAGCGCGGCGATTTTAGCGCCGCTCGCTAAATTGACCAGTCGTTTTGCGACAGCGCTAAACACTACCGCCACGATCTCCTGCGCCCGCAGATCAAGCCCCGGTCCAGAGACTTGAGCACAAAAATCTAGGCTGACACTCCCCAGTGCAGTACTGAGGGAGTGTTGCACTGTTGGAGGTGCCATCTTTCAGATCAGATGTTAAATCGAGGCCCCGTCTGCCCACCCGGGTAGATGTAAAAGATTGTACGGAACTATTTTGAAGAAGAACAGAGGAGTTATTCCCGGTGTCCTGGCCAATATTTATCCCTCAACCAACATCACTAAAAAATGATTATCTGGTCACTTATTTCATTGCTGTTTGTGGGACCTTGCTGTGTGCAAATTGGCTGCCGCGTTTATGACAGTGACTGCACGTAAAGATTACTTCATTGGCTGTGAAGCGCTTTGAGACGTCCTGAGGTCATTGAAAGACACGATCTAAAAGCAAGTTCTCTCTCACTCACATGGCGATATCATTTTAGGCATGATTCTGGAATCCCATCAAGGAGCGATGTTCCTAATCATAATCAACTTTATTGTCATTGTTAGTGCACAAGTGCAGTACAACGAAATGTAGGCTTGCGGCTCCCGAGAGTGTACATTTAGATTAAGACATTTAAACATTCAGCATGTTTTGTACCTAAATGCACATCTCTGTTCATAAAATAACCATAACAATAGTATACAATAAGTATTGAACTGCAGTCTCATTAGAGCATTGCCATCTCGGGCTTTGGTCCGAATCAAGCCAGAATGACGGGATGGAAGTTTGCTCTCTGTACCAGTTTTAAAAGCCTGACAAGAAATGACTTTGGACATTCTTAACCTAGTTCCTAGTGGGTACAAATTCACATGACAACATTGTTCATAATCTACCACAAATTGCCCTAAATTTGCAGTCTTGAGGAGTCATGGAGCAGGAGGGAAGGAAATGGATTGCTAGTTACTGTGGCCCTCTTTAGTAGCTCACGCCATGATGATTTGCAAGCCTGACAGTTCCACAGCCAACGCTGCTTTGGTGTCGGTATCTTGCCTATTTGCAGTGAGTGATGTGGAAGCAGAGGTAGCAGCGTTAGTGAGCATTAGTGTTAGTCAGACATCCCAGTCAGCAATTGTCAACCTTCAGAGTCTACTGACGGTGATACTACTCCTGATTTGTAGTACTAGTGCTTACATAAGGGTCCGGGGCTCTGGACCAAAATAAAACCGGACTTCTGGGGATACTTTGGATGTGTGTCAGAATAGGTGAACAAAAAAAGCACTTCTGTTGCTCTATGTAGCATAGTGGTGGCACTCAGTACTGTCTTTACACAGTAACAATCAGTTTGAAATGGATGATAGACATCGGTAGAAAACAAAACAAAAACGTAATGAATGGAGGCAGTTTCCAGAATCCAGGTTGCGCTTTTTGAATTGTAGGAGAAATGCTCTAAGAATTGCCTTAAATGTGTCCTCAAAATGTAGTCAGTAGTCAGACTGAATGATAGGAAAGGAAAGGGTAATGCTTAATTAACCATGAATGCTTATACAAACAATACATTCCTTACGGGAAGAAGGGTCCAACCCGAAACGTCAACTCAAATTTCTCTCCACGGATGTTGCCTGACCTGCTGAGTTTTTCCAGCATTTTCTGTTGTTATAATGGACAAGCTGTCAGGAACACAAGCCAGGATATGGCTCATTAAGGGGGGCATAAATATCACCTGCCTTGCCTATGTGAGGTCTTTTGTTAGCAAAGAGCTGAAGCTAGTGAGTAAAGGAGTGACCTGGCATGTCTAGGTATCAATACCTCATCGATTTGGAGGTCATCAAGGGTACCAATAAGGCTGGGTGAGATGGTTGACACCAAATGTCATGATGCTCCGGACATCATAATGTGGGGCAGGCTTGATGGAGAAGCTGGTCTTTTCCTGCTCCTCAATTTTGTATGTTTGTAAAACTCATCTAACATGTGTCACTCAAATTGGTCAATAGAATTGAGGAGGTGCCTTAAGAAATTAAGGATATATAAAATAGTGCTTTTGACACAAAGTTCAATCTCAGTTCTCAGTCTTCAGTCCTTAGTCCTGAATTTAATTCTAGTATTTTTTAGTAGTACTTTGTCCAGTATATGTAGACAGGTTTCTCAGTAAAATCAGAAAGCGCATCTCCAGCAGATAGAGGGAAGGTTACAGAAGTTAAGAATGTAATGCTATACTAGCCAGACATGCATTTCACACTTCATCTAGAACCATCCTTTGTTTCTTTACCTGTCCTATTACTATCCCGTCTCGCCTTGAATATCTCTTAATGTCTCTTCACCCCCCACAGAACCTCCCTTTTGTTCTTTCATCCCCTCCCCCATTTCCCAGCCCCCAAACTTGCTTTTTATCTGTTTCATTTCCTGCTTTTTTTCTCAGTTCTGACGAAGGGTTTCGACCTGAAACGTTGACTCTGTTTCTCTCTCCACGGATGTTGCCCTGGCCTGCTGAGTTTTTCCAGCGTTTTCTGTTGTTATTTCTGATTTCCAGCACCCGCAGTATTTTGCTACCGTACAGGCATTTGTCACTTAGATGTGCAAGTTTCCCTGAGATCAAGGGCGGTGAGATTTAAGCTAGCGAGTCCAGATACAACTACCAGGTGAATTTATCTTGGAGGAGAGGATCAGGAGGAATGTACAGATCTGTACAGATGGAGGTTCGTCACTTTGATGTCTCAGAAGGTTACACCCTCCTTCCAGAGGAAGGAGAAGCAACAAGTTTTTCCACATCAGCTTGTAAGGACGTTAAGTACAATTTCTGGAAACAATGCTAACTACAAGTCAATAGACTTTAATCTATTCAATAGACTGGCTAACTACTGTTGTTAACTTATTTTCAGACACTGATCACAACTGTGATCAGTAAACAGTTACAGCAAAAAATTTTGTCAGTTAGCCCTCCTATCTACTGATTATTTGTATGCTCAAAGTTTAAGTGCTGCTAATATGGTTCTAAGGTTAATAAACAATTGCTAGTTCATGTATTTGTTGTCTGACTTCTCTGATAGTTGTCAATAAAGGTTTAATTACTTCACTCAGTTCACTGTGTGAATCCTGATGGGAGGTTGGTAGTGTAAATGCGAGTATAATCATTTCCTCCAGCACCTGTATAATCACCTCTGCTATGCTCAAAGTTTCATCCTTAGCCATCTCTTTTTCTGGTATGCAAGTTGCATCTTGGCAGTATTATCCGTAAGTATGGATCAGCTCCCATAAGTATACTGACAAAATCTAACTTTGCCTCTTCACCACCATCCTTGGCTTCCTGACTATTGCTCTGCTCTCCAATTTCTTGTCCAACATCAAGTCAT
Organism: Somniosus microcephalus; assembly: GCF_052327205.1. Classification (NCBI taxonomy): domain Eukaryota; kingdom Metazoa; phylum Chordata; class Chondrichthyes; order Squaliformes; family Somniosidae; genus Somniosus; species Somniosus microcephalus. The sequence continues at coordinate 30,122,744 of NC_140993.1, read as the reverse complement.
GGATGAGTTAAAACTTTCTACAGCTTAAAATTGACAAGACTAAAGTCATCTTGTTTAGCTCCTGCCAAAAGCTCCACGCCATTGGCTCTAATTCCATCCCCCTCCATAGCCACTCACTCAGGCTGAATCTAAAAGTGTCGCTGCGTTCTGTTAGACCTTGCATTAAGCTTTAAACACTGCAAACTATCCATCACCATGACTTCTATTTCTACCTCTGTAATATCCCTATCTCATCCCCATCCCTGCTAAAACTCTTATCTGTACTTTAGTCACCCCCGGGCATGACTCCTCCTGCTACACATCCCAGATCGCACCCACAACTCTTTCAATTCTAACTACTGTGTGCTCCCCTCCTCTGTCCATTGCACCATTGGTGGGAACACCTTCAGCTGTCATGCCACTTCACCTTAGAATTCTCTTCCTAAATCTCTCTCCCATACTCCATCTTTCCCCAGATTTAAAAGCCTCCATGAGGCCTAACTCCACTTTCCCGCCCGATCCCCTTATCTCTTGATTCCCTTAGTGTCCAAACATCTATCGATCTCAGTCTTGAACATACTCAACGACTGAGCATCCACTGCCCTCTGGGGTAGAGAATTCCAAAGATTCACAACCCTCTGAGTGAAGAAATGTTTTCTTATCTCAGTCCTAAATGGTCGACCCCTTATCCTGAGACTGCCCCCTAGTTCTAGAATCCCCAGCCAAAGGAAACAGCCTCTCAGCATCTACCCTATTAAGTCCTCTAAGAATTTTATATTTTTCAATGAGATTACCTCACATTCTTCTAAACTCCAGAGAATATAGGTCCATGCTACTTAATCTCTCCTCAAAAGACAACCCTCTCATCCCAGAATTCAATCTAGTGAACCTTCGTTGCACTGCCTCTAAGGCAAGTATATCCTTCCTTAGGTAAGGACACCAACTGTACACAGTACTCCAGGTGTGGTCTCACCAATACCCTGTACAGTTGTAGCAGGACTTTCCTGCTTTTATACTCCAACCCCCTTTGCAATAAAGGCCAACATTCCATTTGCCTTTTTGATTACTTGCTGTACCTGCATGCTAACTTTTTGTGTTTCATGCACAAGGACCCCCAGGTCCCTCTGAACTGTAGCATTTTGTAATCTCTCTCCATTTAAATAATAATTTGCTTTTTTATTTTTCCTGCCAAAGTGGATAACCTCACACTTTCCCACATTATACTCCATCTGCCAAATGTTTGCCCACTCACTTAGTCTGTCTATATCCCTTTGCAGATTCTTTGAGTCCTCTGCACAACTTGCTTTCCCACCCATCTTTGTATCATCCACAAACTTGGCTACATTGCACTCGGTCCCTTCATCCAAGTCATTAATGTAGATTGTACATAGTTGAGGCCCCAGCACCGATCCCTGTGGCACCCCACTAGTTACCGTTTGCCAACCAGAAAATGACCCATTTATCCCGACTCTCTGCTTTCTGTAAGTTAGCCAATACTCTATCTGTGCTAATATATTATGCCCAACTCCGTGAGCTCTTATCTTATGCAGTAACCTTTTATTGAATGCCTTCTGGAAATCCAAATACACCACATCCACTGGCTCACCCTTATCCACCCTACTCATTACATCCTCAAAGAACGCCAGCAAATTTGTTAAACATGATTTCCCTTTCATAAAACCATGCTGACTCTGCTTGACTGCATTATGATTTTCCAAATGCCCTGCTACCGCTTCCTTAATGAAGGGCTCCAGCATTTTCCCCAACAACAGATGTTAGGCTAACTGGTCTATAGTTTCCTGCTTTCTATCTCCCTCCTTTCTTAAACAGGGGTGTTACATTTGCAGTTTTCCAATCCGCTGGGACCTCGCCAGAGTCCAGGGAATTTTGGTATATTGCTAATCGTAGGTTAACCTGTTTCCTGGTGCAATTTATTTCAATTAAAATTGTGAAGATAATGGGGGAGAAATTCGGTATCGCCCCGTTTGGGGTGCAATTATCGACCGGGCGCAAAGTTTAGCGCCTGGCGCTAATTATCGCCTCGAACTGCAAACTTGGCTTCTATCGCCCCTAGAGGTGATTGGAGCGCTAAATCAGGCGCTACACACCTCTCTTAAGGCGCTAATGCCGAGGAGCGAGGCGCTAACTCAGAGCGCTGGCGAAGCTCATATGATGTCAGTTAGTGATGGAACACAGACACACTAGCCCGTTCTTAAAGGGGAGGGTTGATCTTGCTCTCCATCCACACCCTCCTCATTGCAGCCTTGAATCTCAGCCTGGAGAGACCTGTACATCAATTCTGCTGGAAAGAACAATGGAGAGGCGCAGGGAAAGAGCTCAGAGTGCAGCCCCCACAGTCTCTACTAAATCGATGCAAGGAAGGTCAAATCAAAATGAACCTGCAAAGTGCAGCTCAGTACACAAAACTCCTTCACACAGCGTTGAATCTCTCCAGAAGTCTCTCTCTCTCTCTCTCTCAGAATGTGTGGTGCAAAAACGTCGCTGACAAAAAAAGGCAGGAAGCGGTCGCCTTTAAATAGCGCTTCCCCAGTCCCTTCCTGACTGCAAAACACTCCCCTCAACCTGTCGTTGCTAGCGGCAGGCGATAAGGCAGGGGGCACCACTCAATGTCCGGTCCGGGGCGCTACCAGGGCGTTGTACGCTCGACTGACGTCACGATCTGCGGGCGCAGGAGATCGTGGTGGTAGTGAAACTCAGGGATATACCTGTTTATACACTGTATGAATAGAACCGCGTTTATGTGTTCAACCATAAATGTATTTTGATGCTTTGGCAACATAAGATGTACCTTATCATGCCAATAAAGCGATTTGTATTGTATTGTATTGTTTAGCGCTGCCGCAAAATGTCTGGTCAATTTTGTAAGCGCCGCAAACATCGCCGCGCCCGGGCGCTAGTTGCTTTGCGCCCTGTTAGCGCCCTTGAATTTTTCCCCCAATGCCTCTTAGCTATTATAACACCACATCCACACATTTATTTTATTTCAAAGAAATTGAATTGATCCACCAAAGTATTTGGCCAGAAAAATATTTAATCTTTGCTATTTTTAAAACCTAAAAGTACATAGGAAAAATATTTGTCTATCGCATTTTGCTGGACTGATGCTATTATTTCAATAATAGTGTGTGATTAAATAAAGTGCAAGGATCTCCTTGTCATATCGGACCATCACATTTTATGGCATCAGTTACCAAAGCAAACAGAGTGTCGAGGTATATGAATAGACCTCTGAAAGTGTAATTTGAAGCAGGATATACTGACATTGTCACGCATTAATGAGTCCGGATATGGAGCAGTGTTCAGTTTTGGTCACTGTACTCTTCAAAAGACAAAGAGGTGCAAGCTCCACCTATGGATCAGAAGTTTTCATGTTTTATCTCCGCAGAATTATCTGCTAGGTAATATTAGAAAATCAAGCTCCCAGCATGGAGCCTGTCCTGCTGGGTATGTATATCAGAAATTTGGCCATGTGCCTCCCCCCTCCACAATGCTGATGTTCATGGTGCCACCATATTGTATTATGTCGAATCCTTCTCAGATATTGGCACTGAGGGTGGCCTGAGAATTTACCTTTACCCCTGCCATCTGTCCTCAGTCCTCTGTATGAGTGTGAGTCGCACTGATCATCCTTCTTTTCAGAGCTGGACCCCAAAGATCTGAGTCTGCATGCTCAGGAACCAGGGGCTGACTTCTCCAGAACCTGTGTAGTGGTGCTTCTTAGTTTCCAAACAGGCAGGCCATTGAGCTGTGGGGCCTTTAACAATGAGTAGACGCGTGTCGAAATAAAACGTTCCCAAACGTAGCTTTGTCTTTTAAACTGTTTACTATAACACTTAACAAACAGAATTACAAAGCAAACACGTATAAACGAACACGGTCAAAAACTGTACTGCTCCAAACCTCACAGCTTCTGCCTCTTTCACCACGTGCAGTTTAAAACTGTAAGATGGCTGCACCCATGTGTGGCTTAGGGACTATTCCATTATGGCAAGAATGAAGGGGGTGTCGGACTATACTACTGGAGCAAGAAAATAGGGGGTTTCTTAATACAATAAGTCGTTCAGGTAAATTAACTGTATTATGCCATTTAGCCACTATTTTAAAGTATTTTCTTAAGCTTTTATGGCTCTTACATTCCGGCCCCTAATTGACTAGGCACATGAAGCATATCAATTACTCAAACATTAAGAGTCATAAACTAATGAGTTCAACATATTTACAATACAAGTGTCCACTTTTTTCTTTCGTTCAGGAGCTTTCACGCTGCTTCTTGTAGCAGGCAGAGCTTTGTGATTGGTCTTTCCAGGGTACTGGTCTTGGTTTGCAAACAGACGCGACGAATGACGCCTCTGGAGTCTGGCATGGTCTTAATTATTTTTCCCATCAACCAAGAATTTCTAGGGGCTGAATCATCCACAATTAAGACAATGTCACCGACGATGAAGTTCCTCTTTATTTTGGACCATTTTTGACGCTCCTGTAGCAGAGGTAAGTATTCTCTTGTCCATCTGGTCCAGAAGAGGTCTGACATATACTGAACTTGCCTCCACTTCCGACGGGCATACAGATCTTCCTTTTTGAAGACTCCCGGGGGCATGGCTGGCTGTGTTTTCAACAACAACAGGTGGTTCGGAGTCAGGGCTTCGAGGTCATTGGGATCATCTGATGTCTTAGTTATCGGTCGGTCATTAATGATGGCTTCGACCTCGCACAGAACGGTTTGGAGTCCCTCGTCGTCCAGCGCTTGCTGCTTCAGTACAGAACTGAGTAGTTTTCTTACGGTGCGTATCTGTCTTTCCCAGACACCTCCGTGGTGGGATGCAGCCGGAGGATTGAAGATCCACTTAATTCCTGTTTGCATCATGGCTTCCTGTATTTTAAGCTGATTCCAACCTTCAATAGCTTCCCGTAGTTCTCTCTCCGCTCCGACGAAATTAGTGCCATTATCAGAACGCATAATGGACACCTGTCCTCTTCTACAGACAAAGCGTCGCAAGGCGTTAATACAGGAATCAGTGTCAAGCGTGTGTGCCACCTCAATATGAACTGCTCTGATGGTCAAACAAGTGAAAAGCACACCATATCTCTTGACAAGGCTCCGTCCTCGCTTTACCTCGAAAGGCCCGAAATAGTCCACCCCTACGTTTGTAAATGGGGGCTTGTCTGGTAACAAACGGTCTTCAGGCAGGTCTGCCATTTTCTGCTCCCCAGCTCTAGCGTGTAACCGTCTGCAAACAATACATTCAGAGAGTATTTTTCTTATTACGGAATTAGCTCCTGGAATCCAGTATCTTTGTCTTAGCTTCGCAAGCACGTGATTCCTCCCACTGTGTCCAATACTCTGGTGTATATGCTGAAGAATGAGAGTAGCAACCTGGAGGTCCTTAGAAAGGATAGCAGGATGCTTGGCCTCCTCTGGCATAGCAGATTTGTTTAGTCTCCCTCCCACCCTCAGTACTCCATCTTGCAGTGTAGGGTCCAGCTTGTAGATATGACTACCTTTCTTGATTGGAGTATTTTGCTGTAGAGCTTCGGTTTCTTCTGGGTATCTTTGTCTTTGACTGAAGCAAACTATCTCCTTCTCAGCCTTGGCCAAATCCTCCACGGTCAATGAATTCTTGCTCAATGTGGTCTTGTGCTGATGCATATACTGCTGTAGAAGCATTCTCTGCTTATCAGGGTTACTTTCAGACTGACTGATAGTGGCTCGGTACTCTTTTCTCTTACCGCTCAGGTGTAGCAGCAACTCTTTCAACCTTAGAAACCATGCAACTGCTTTCCTCAACTGGTGCCATCCTGAGAAATGGTTAACAAGCTTGTTCACTGTGTCAAAGTTCTCTTTCGTAGTTATGAAATTTACTGTGACTGATCTCTTGACTTCGACGTCGTCTTCAGTAATCTGACTTGGCATATCTGGTCTTTCTGGCCATGATCTCTCTGTTTCCAGCAGATAACTTGGGCCTTGTATCCAAGTTTCACTCCTCATGAAGTTTTCAGCCTTCAATCCCCGTGAGGCTTGATCTGCTGGGTTTAATGAGGTGTTTACATACCTCCATTGAGATGGTTGTGTAGCTTCTCTAATGGATGAGATTCTGTTTGCTACGAAGGTCTTGAAGCGTATCTTCTCATTCTCTATATACTTCAGCACCGTCGTGCTATCCGTCCAGAAGACAGATTCTTCTAATGGGAGCTGTAACTCTTTACGCATCACCTGGTCAACTTTAACTGCAACAACCGCTGCCGTCAATTCCAGTCTCGGGATGGTGACCTGCTTCAGCGGAGCCACCCTGGATTTTCCCATGAGGAAGGCACAATGTTTCTGGCCCTGTTGATTTGTCAGCAAGAGGTAGGTAGCCGTGCCATAGCCGTCCTCACTGGCGTCCGAGAAATGATGTAGTTGAGCCGTCTTTGTAACTCCAAAACTCGCGGGCTTGATGCATCTACTGACGTTGAAGCTAGAAAGTTGTTGCAAATCTGTCAGCCATCTGTGCCATCTCTGAGCTTGACCTTCTGGGATATCTTCATCCCATCCTCTCTTGTCTCTACACAGCTCTCGTAGCATCAGCTTCACCGGCAGAATGAGTGGTGCCAGGAATCCGAGGGGGTCGTAGATGGAACTGACCACGGAGAGAATCCCTCGTCTTGTGGATGGTCTTTCGTTCACCATTATCCTGAAGTTGAACGTGTCTGACTCGATGCACCATTGTACACCAAGAGCTCTCTCGATAGGAAGGTCATCGTGGCTCAGGTCCAGATCTTTCACTTCAGTGGCTCTTTCCTTTTCTGGGATAGGAGCTAGAACTGCTCTGCTGTTGCTTATCCACTTAGTCAGATGGAATCCTCCATTCGAACACAGAGTTCTAAGGTCTCTTGACAGTGCGATGGCATCGTCTTCTGTTGACACGGACTTCAGACAGTCATCGACATAAAAGTTTCTGAAGATTGTCTCCACAGCCTCGGATGGTGCTTTGCCCTTGCCATCTTCTGCAGTTTTTCTGAGAGCGTAGCTTGCACAGCTGGGAGATGATGTGGCTCCAAACAGGTGTACGGCCATTCTACATTCCACCATCGCTTCACTAACGTCGCCATCTGGCCACCAAAGGAAACGCAGAAGATCAGCATCTTCGTCAGGGATTCTGACTTGGTAGAACATTGATTCTATGTCTGCCATCATGGCAACGAGCTCTTGTCTAAACCTAGTCAAGACGCCAATGAGGGTATTAGTAAGATCAGGACCTTGAAGCAGCTGGTCATTCAATGAAGTTCCTCTGAATGAGGCGGCGCAGTCAAACACTACACGGATCTTTTTCTTCTTTGGGTGATACACCCAGTGATGAGGAATGTACCAGACCCTTCCATCGTCTCTGTTCAACTGTTCTTCGGGCACTTTTACAGCATAGCCTTTCGCTATGATGTTTCTCATGAAGTCTTTGTAGTCTTCGTGAAAGTCGGGGTTCTTGTTCAGCTTTCTCTTTAGACTGATGGCGCGTTGCTCTGCTATGCAGCGATTGTTCGGCATCTTCGCGGTCTGTCTTCTCAGTGGCGAACCAATGTGATAGTGGCCATCAATGAACTGTGTAGACCTTGTCATCAAACCCATGAACTGATGGTCTTCTTGTGACATCTCTGTCTTTTCTTCACAGCTGCGTTCTGAGAAGTCTGCGTTGAACTGCTGTATCAACAGCTCTTCAATGCTTGCGATAGAGATGCGATTAACTGTGACGTTTTGTCGTTCCTCCTTGTTCGACTTGTGGCCATCATCTCTCCTTACCGGTCCATTGATTACCCATCCAAGGGCTGTCCTGACGGCGTAGGGTCCGTCATCCTTGCTGTTTATCACCTGCCATGGCTCCATAGTTTTGTAGGCATTGGTTCCAATTAATAGGCCAATTTCTGCTTCAATGTATGGGAGACGCACCTTTTCTAGGTAGGGCCATCTATCCACATCCTTCTGCAGGGCTAGGTTCCCTATTCTAACAGGAATCTCCCTCTGTGTGAAAACATTAGGCAGGTCTATGAAGTCCTTCTCTTCAAGTCCACACACTTCTAGGTCTGACAGGATATAGCTTTGCATTGACTTCTCATGACCCATGGTGCGTAATAGGATTTCTGTTCTTCTGCCTCTAACGTTCAGCTGTCGCATGAGTGATTCTGTGCAGAACATTGCTGAACTACCTGGATCCATGAAGGCGTAAGTCTCCACAACCTTCTCACTCCTCTTAGACTTGATCCTTACTGGTACGATGGCAAGAATACAGTCACTGTCACCGGCCCCAGTGAGTCCACAAGTCTCTGGTTCTAGCGACACCAGAGCACTTGAAACAACCTTCTCGTCGGTATTGTTTTCTTCACTCTTCTTAGAGACTTGTTCTTCTTTATGGATATGCAGCAGACTGGGATGTTTCCGAGTGCACTCTCTGCATGTTGTTCTTTGCTTACAGTTTCTACTCAGGTGCCCCTGAGAGAGACATCCAAAACATAGGCCGTTGTACTTCAGGAATTCGATTCTGTCCTTATGTGGCTGTGCTTTGATGTCGCTGCAGAAATCCAATGTATGATTCTTCTGGCAGAATAAGCATGGCTTCTGAAAGGCATTAGCAGGCATCACTGTGCTGCTCTTTTTGGGAGATGAGTTCTGGGGCCTTTCTTCCTCGGCCTGAGTGACGATAGTTGCAAAGCTGCTTCCCCTGGAACCACCTTTCCTGAGAGTCTTTGATTCAGCAGGCTTGGCTTTCACTCTTCCATCGGTGGTCGGGCTGACATCCTGGATGTTTCCAAACAATGGGTCCCAAGCAATTTTAGCCTGTTTGTCTATGAAATTCACTAAGTCTGCAAACCTGGCTCTACTTTTCCGTCTCTCCATTATCTCAAAGGCTGTTCTTCTCCATTGTTCTCTCATCCTGTAAGGAAGCTTAGAGATGACGATTCTCATAGTCGTAGGATTGTCCATCTCTTCCATGAATTCAACATCCTCCATGGTGTTGCGACATCCTGTGAGGAAGAGAACATATGCGTTCAATGCCTCTCCGTCTTCCGATCTGATCTGTGGCCACTTGGTAGCCTTTTCGATATATGCAGTGGCTATCTTCAGCTCGTTACCATAGTGCTCCTGCAGCAACTTCCTGGCTTCTATGTATCCCCGGTCCGGTCTCATGTGTTCACAGCTTCTGACCAGGTCTTGTGGTTTACCACTGGTGTACTGTCCCAGGTAGTACAACTTATCACTGCTGCTCTCTGTCTTGGAGTCAATGGCTTGTTCAAAGGATCTGGTGAAGGGCTTATACTTGAGTGGGTCGCCTTGGAACACTGGTATGTCTCTTTGAGGGAGTCGAAGCAGATTCTGTTGTTTTACAAGCATCTCTGTAATTTCGTTCTGACGTTGCATCACTCGGTATAGGCTTCTCCCTGTGTCTTCAGGCCTCTGGTGGTCATCAGCAGGGTCTAGTCTAGACCGTCTGACGTCTGGGGTAGCATCACGTGCTCCTGTTAGTGGGGAGGCCACTCTTCCACGCTGTAATGCCGGGGAATTGCTTTCGGGCTCTGTTGTAACTCTTGAAGGTGCCCTGGATCCAACTCTATGTGGCAACGTTGACTGGCAGTGGCTCCCGCCGTCCCGTGAGCCTTCATAATCTTCGTATGCACTCAACCTGGCATCTGAGACCTCGATAGCGGTTTTCATCTCCAGCCGTTCTTTCTTTGCCTGCACCTGGGCCCGCTGGGCCTGCACTTGGGCCTGTTGGGCCTGCACTTGGGCCTGTTGGGCCTGCAGTTGGGCCTCTTGGACCTGCAGTTGGGCCTCTTCCCGTTCAAGAGCTTGCTTCTCATCTAAAGATGCTGCGCGCGCCATCAACGCCGCCCGTTCAGCCTCCGCTCTCATGCGTCGCGCCGAGCTTGTGGTAGAAGCGACTGACCTGCGTCCAGAAACAGAGCTACCTTCTTTTCGATTTTTGCTCGGTCTGGCGGAAGTCTCTGAAATGCTATCGTCTGGTCTGACTTCATCGTCAACCTTATCTTTCTCTGCTGTATCAGCATCTTGACGAATTTTTAACATCCACTGCTCCGTGGCCTTGATATAGTCCTTAATGCTGGTTGATTTAAGATCAAACCAGTCGTGCTGATCAGTGTTTCCCTCTTCTTCAGACAGAAGTGCTAATACATCTTCATTGAGTATATTAAATTCTTCATGCAGCTTGGAGAAATCGTAATACATCATGTCTTCAGCTTTCTTAATATTAGCATTATCTTCCATGAGACGATCAATTATCTTCATTTTTCCAGTTATCTGAACTAATTTAGCCTTCCTTGCACCTATGCTTCTATGTAACTTCTCTTCCCTTGCCTTTGGGGTGAGCTTTATTTCCCTCTTTTGGCCAGCAATCCTTCTGGCTGGGGGAAGCTCCTGGCTCCTTAAGGCCTCGGCCATTTTACCCGCAGCTCTTATTTAGCTTCTCAACAGAATGAACAAAGCAAGTAACAGTCACTGTACCTTCGCTTTCTTAAATTGTCGTCTGGCTCCGTGACCATTCATGTATACGTTCGCCGACGATTCCGTCCCTTCCTTCTTAGGGAGCTAGTTTTTGACTAATGTAGTGGCGCTTCTTAGTTTCCAAACAGGCAGGCCACTGAGCTGTGGGGCCTTTAACAACGAGTAGACGCGTGTCGAAATAAAACGTTCCCAAACGTAGCTTTGTCTTTTAAACTGTTTACTATAACACTTAACAAACAGAATTACAAAGCAAACACGTATAAACGAACACGGTCAAAAACTGTACTGCTCCAAACCTCACAGCTTCTGCCTCTTTCACCACGTGCAGTTTAAAACTGTAAGATGGCTGCACCCATGTGTGGCTTAGGGACTATTCCATTGTGGCAAGAATGAAGGGGGTGTCGGACTATACTACTGGAGCAAGAAAATAGGGGGTTTCTTAATACAATAAGTCGTTCAGGTAAATTAACTGTATTATGCCATTTAGCCACTATTTTAAAGTATTTTCTTAAGCTTTTATGGCTCTTACAACCTGTTTCACACTGTGAGACCACACTTGTTCCTCTGAATGCTTTTGACACCGTGAAGTGACTGAATGAAGGACTGCCACACACATAAAGAGAAAGGATCGAGGCGAGGAGGTATCTGACCGTGGTTACTCCACTGAAGTCATTAAAACTTCTCTCATCACCGCAACGGGTCCTGGGTTTCAAGGAGTTGGCAGTCCGTGTCACAGCCACAAAGTACGTACCGCATTCTTGCTGAATCCCCCCACCGCCCCACCCCCACCCTGACCCCAAACGGACCATCCTTCCTGCCATATCTCCATTAGAAGGACAGGAAGGCCTGGCTCTGTGAAGCTTGTCATCCATATCGCCCAGATTGCCTTGCCCCTTTAAATAGCATCAGATTTTATATCCTCCTGCTGTGCCAGGTCTCTGCCTATCCTCTGAGTATTTTCTGCCCCCCCGCCCCCCGCCCCTAACCTTCTGACCTGAAGCTAAGAGTGTTACCAACTAAGCCAAGGGGTCAATAGTTTAGTTTTAAAATCCTACAGATTGTTAGAAGAAGGAAAGACTAATGACAGCTAAAGAATTTCTCAATTGCCCCTTCTGATTTCAACACATCGGGATCGGAGAAAGAAGGAATAGCACAGATGATGGTGTGGTGGAGCCACCAAATGACTCAGAGCGGTTGTACATAATTCCTTTAACAGCAATGTAGTTACTGCCTGTGTCTGTACCTTTAATTACACTGTTTAACTGTACTATGTCTAGTTACCTTTACAGCGTGGTTTCAACGTGATGACATCATGCCGTTAGTCACATGATTCCCCAATGGCGGGAAGAACGTGATGACGTCATGACGTCAGCTTTCAGACCAGAGGATCAGTCCTCGTGGAGCCTTCAAGGAGAGCAGACCTGTATTCGATGTATTCCAGCAGTTTCCAGTTAAAACCTGTTTTGTTCCATTAAAGTTCGTTGTTTTGATTGCCTGAGTCAAACTCAGTCTTTTCGTTAGGAACCTCTGTTCCTACATTGGTGACCCCGACTTCTACGAACAGTTTTCGTGGAAGATTCAGCATGGACACGAACGCCGTGACTCTGAAACTGCCACAGTTCTGGGAGCAACAACCAGACGCCTGGTTTCACAGAAATCACAGAAATCACAGAAACCCCACAGTGCAGATAGAGGCCATTTCGGCCCATCGAGCCTGCACTGACACATATCCCACCCGATCCCCGTAACCCCTACACCAACACATATCCCACCCTATCCCCGTAACCCCACATATTTTAATCCCCCTAACACTAAGGGTCAATTTATCATAGCCAATCAACCTAACCTGCACATCTTTGGACTGTGGGAGGAAACCGGAGCACCCGGAGAAAACCCACGCAAACACGGGGAGAATGTGCAAACTCCACACAGACAGTCACCCGAGGCCGGATTCGAACCCGGGTCCCTGGCGCTGTGAGGCAACAGTGCTAACCACTATGCCACCGTGCTACTTGTCCGGCGACTTATGCAACCCTTCCTCATCAATCATGTGGCCACAATACGAGATTTGTCTCCTGAAGAACTCTCATTTGGGACGGTTGGCTCGTTTATCCAGGCTGAAGCCCAGTTCGCCATCAGGAACATCGTTGCGGATCAGACCCGTTATTACTACGTGGTCTCCGCCCTCGACAGCGCAACTGCCTCATGGATCATCGGCCTCCTCGGTAGTCCTCCTACTGACAGCAATTATGATACGATTAAGGCGCGGTTGCTACAGGTCTTCGGGCTCTCGAAGTCAGAGCGCGCTCGCCAGCTCATCACGATGCCTGGCCTCGGGGACTCCAAACCGTCCGAGCTCATGAGCCAAATGCTCACGCTCTTGGGTGCCGAACCAGAATGCTTCCTCTTCCGGGAGCTTTTCCTCTACCAAATGCCGGAGCAGATACAGGCTGCCCTAGCCAGATCCGACATTACAGACTGTGCCGAGCTTGCTGCCGAAGCCGATAACATTTTCACTGTAACCCAGCAGTGCTGCGCGGCCACGAGGCGCCCATCCCCCACAGACGTGGTTCTAGCTCCTCCTGCAGCGGGCTGGTGCTCCTACCACGCCCGTTTTGGCGTGAAAGCATGATGCTGCCGCTCTCCCTGCAGCTTTTCGCCCCCAAAAAAACAAAGCTCCTGCAGCATTCCTGGCGAAGGAGGACCGGGTCTAACGGGCGCTCCGCGGTTGCGATAGCCGTCGGATCTACGGGGAAACTTCTTTATATCACCGATTCCCTATCGGGTCGTCGTTTCCTTTGTGACACCGGGGTGCAGTGTAGCATACTACCTGCATCGAAGCTCGATATGCAGGCTGGGAACCACGGTTTTTCCCTCGTAGCGGCTAATGGCGCAGCAATTCGAACTTTCCGAAAGCGGCGGGTCCAAGTCTGTTTCGGCGGTCAGCGCTTCTGTTGGGAATTCGTCACGGCCACAGTCTCACAGGCCATCCTAGGGGTGGATTTTGTGTGTGCCAACAGCCTCCTCATCGATGTCCGGCACCGCCGGTTGATCAACGCGCCCACCTTCCACTCGATTCCGTGCTACCACAGTACCACCGTGGCACGCTCTATTGCCTCCGCTTTCCCTCCTCCAGATGACTTCATTCAGCTCCTCGGAGAGTTTCCGGAGCTCACAAGGCCCACTTTCTCCTCCTCGGCCACGAAGCATGGTGTTGAACATCATATCACCACTACTGGCTCCCCGGTTTATGCGCGGGCTAGAAGGCTCGAACCCAGCAAGCTCGTGGCTGCGAAAGCGGAGTTCGACACGATGGAGCAGCTCGGGATCATTCGCCGATCCAACAGTCCCTGGTCTTCACCTCTCCACATTGTTCCGAAACCGGGCGGCGGCTGGCGGCCATGCGGTGACTACCGATGCCTGAACGACGCCACCACTCCTGATCGGTACCCGATTCCGCATATTCAGGATTTCTCAGCCCATTTGGCGGGAAATTCTATCTTTTCTAAAGTCGACCTCATCCGGGGGTATCACCAGGTTCCCGTGCACCCGCAAGATGTCCCGAAAACCGCAGTCATCACCCCTTTCGGCCTTTTTGAGTTCCTGCGGATGCCGTTTGGCTTGAAGAACGCGGCACAGGCGTTCCAGCGCTTAATGGACTCCATGCTCCGAGACTTAAGCTTCATCTTCGTCTACCTTGACGACATTCTCATCGCCAGTGCTAGCAAGGAAGAGCACATCTCCCATTTGCGTACCCTCTTTACGCGCCTCAACCAGCACGGTTTAATCATCAACCCGGCCAAGTGCCAGTTCGGCCTGCAGCAGATCGATTTCGTGGGACACCGCATAACATCGGATGGCGCCGTCCCCTTAATGACGAAGGTAGAAGCGGTTACCTCTTTCCCGTGTCCGCCAACCGTCAAGGCCTTGCAAGAGTTCCTGGGGATGGTCAACTTCTATCACTGTTTCGTCCCTAAGGCGGCTCAGCTTATGCAAACCTTGTACGGGGCCCTCAAGGGCAAGTCCGGTAAGGATCCAATCAGCTGGACAGCCGAGATGGACCAGGCATTCGTCAACACCAAGAGCGCTTTGGCCAACGCAACCATGTTGGTGCACCCACTTTCAGGTGCCACCATCGCCCTTACCACGGACGCGTCAGACTATGCCATCGGCGCAGTGCAAGAGCAGTGGGTCAACAGCACGTGGCAACCGCTGGCGTTTTTCAGCCGTCAACTACGGGAAAATGAAAAAAAATACAGCACCTTCGATCGGGAGTTACTGGCCCTTTTCCTAGCCATTCGCCATTTCCGGTTCTTATTGGAAGGACGTCCCTTCACGGCTTTTGTCGACCACAAGCCTCTAACGTTCGCCATGGCGAAGACCGCCGAACCGTGGTCCGCTCGTCAACAACGTCACTTGACGTTTATTTCCGAATTTACCACGGACATTCAACATGTGTCTGATAAGGACAACCTGGTGGCGGATTGCCTCTCCCGTGTGACGGTCCACGCGGCTCACCTGGGGATCGACTATGCCCTCATGGCTGCAGATCAGGCCTCGGACTCTGAGGTCCAATCATACAGAACCGTCCCCTCTAGGTTCCAAGCGACCGACGTCACTTTCCAGGCCACAGGCGCCACGCTCCTTTGCGACGTCTCCATGGGCGTTCCCCGACCTATCGTGCCGGTCGCATGGCGCCGGAAGGTGTTTGATGCCATACACGGGTTGTCGCACCCTGGGATGAAGGCTTCACAATGGCTTATGTCGGCGAAGTTCGTCTGGAAAGGTGTGCACCTCGATGTTCGTGACTGAGCTAATACCTGCGTAGTCTGCCAGAAGGCCAAGGTCCAGTGTCATGTTAAAGCTCCAGTGGCTACGTTCGCTGTTCCGGAGCATCGTTTCGACCACGTGCATGTGGACCTTGTGGGGCCGCTTCCGCCTTCTCAGGGTTATACTCATCTCCTCACCATGGTGGACTGCACCACTAGGTGGCCAGAGGCAATTCCTTTGGTTTCCACCACTTCGGCAAACGTCGCTAGAGCTTTCATCTCCTGTTGGGTTGCTCGTTTCGGGGTACCAGCGGACATCTCTTCCGACCATGGGCCACAATTTTCCTCGGAGCTTTGGAACGCTGTAGCTCAGGGGCTCAGCACCAAACTTCATCGCACCACTGCCTATCATCCACAGGCGAACGGCCTTTGCGAGCGATTCCACAGGTCACTTAAAGCCGCCCTTCGGGCCAGTCTTCAAGGTGCAGGATGAGTGGGCAGACTTCCATGGGTCCTTTTGGGTCTTCGTATGGCGCCCAAAGAAGACCTGCAATCGTCCTCAGCTGAACTTGTCTATGGCCAGCCTCTCAGAGTACCAAGGGATTTCCTCCCTTCTCCCACAGAGCCATGGTCCGTCTCCCAGCAACTCGTTAGCCACCAGGACGCGGCCAGGTGCTTCGCTCCAGTGCCCACATCAAATCACGGCTTACAGAACTCCCACATGCCAGCGGAACTGAAGAATGCTGAGTATGTATTCATCCGCAACGACGCTCACCGGGATCCGCTCAAGCCCCCTTACACTGGTCCTTTCCACGTCATCGAACCAGGAGACAAATCCTTTTCGGTCGACATCGGAGGAAAGCCAGATCACATTTCGGTGGACCGATTGAAGCCGGCTCACCTGGACCTGGACCGCCCAGTCGTCATCGCTCAACCGCCGAAACGTGGCCGACCGCCCGCAGCCGCCGTGCCAGATCAACCGAAGCTGCCCGCCAACTCGACCACGCTCGCCACGCCTGCTCAACCACAATCGCCTCCCAGCTCGACCACCGGTCATCAACTTCCTCTGCCAGGTTATTGAAGTCGATCAGACAGACTTGTCCGACCTCCCCCTCATCTCACTTTCTCTGTTAAAGACAATTCTGGGGGGGCGTATGTGGCGGAGCCACCAAAGGACTCAGAGCGGTTGTACATAATTCCTTTAACAGCAATGTAGTTACTGCCTGTGTCTGTACCTTTAATTACACTGTTTAACTGTACTATGTCTAGTTACCTTTACAGCGTGGTTTCAACGTGATGATGTCATGCCGTTAGTCACATGATTCCCCAATGGCGGGAAGAACGTGATGACGTCATGACGTCAGCTTTCAGACCAGAGGATCAGTCCTCGTGGAGCCTTCAAAGAGAACAGACCTGTATTCGATGTATTCCAGCAGTTTCCAGTTAAAACCTGTTTTGTTCCATTAAAATTCGTTGTTTTGATTGCCTGAGTCGAACTCAGTCTTTTCGTCAATGGCATATTTGTACCATTATCAGTATTTTCTGAAGAACAACTCATTTGTTATATGTTTACCTCTACTTTCTATTACATTAAAATGCAGGCAGTTTTAACTAAAACGGTAAATGACCGTCATTTAATCTTGTATAAAGGAACACAACATTAGTTTAATTTCGTAGAAATCTGAGATTATTTTTTAACAAAACCACATCCCAGAAGGTAGAGTACCTCTTGAAGGAGTGAGTCGAATATGAGTATTTTCTTATCACATGAATGCCGGTAACAGAGCCATTTACAGAAAGTGATCTATTGAAAGACAACTGTCCGTGATGTTTCTTGCTGGTTATTTAATCTAAATTTGTGCAGTTACCATCAACCAGTAAGTGAATGATGTTCCAAGCTTCTGAACATATTAATATTTCAACAGTACTAAAGAAAACTCCAGCAGAGAAAAAAAGGACTGGTCATGGTTCAACCGCACCATTGATAATATCAATACACTTACTGTACCACATTTATTTATACTGCATATATATAATATATTAAATATTTTATTATATATACACATTATATATTATATATGTATTACAGTTTTCAGTTTCATACTTTTATATATAGAAAATATGAAACTGTAACACAAAATAAATACCCGAAATTCAATCTAGACACAGCTAGGAATGATTTTCATTTATCTTTGTGGTCACTTAACATGCTCATTGAGACTTGAGAATCCACACAGTAATTAACTGAAAGGATTAAAAAAAACATCCACAACCACACTATAAAATGTTTTACTCTTCATTTAAACGAATCCAAGATGAAGGAGATGTTGAGCCTTCTCAGAGGTAACGCACTCCGATGCTGATCTCATCAACCCATAAAGGAAACAGTTCAGTCAACAGAAATTCTTAACAAAAATGGCTCTGTTGCTTAGGGCAGAAACATAAATACGGTTGCAGCTAAACGTTTTACTGAGCTAGGTGAAGGCTGTTCATAAGCCTCTTGGATGCAGATATTGGGACGTATTTCTATGTTAAAGGTACTACATAAATGCCAGTTGTTGCTGTCTGGTAAAATGTGCAAAAATAGCTCTTTTTGTTGAAATTACCAAATGCCGATGAATTCAAGGGGACGGATGCCTGCTTTTGACTAATGCAATTCCTGAGAATGCAATTTAATTAGCGGCACCAAGAATGTAGTCAATCGTGTCTCATCCACGTCGAATATTTCTCAAGCAGCTACTGAGCCTTTCTCCCCCCGCTGCATCGTTCCCCTGTACCTCGACTCCACTCTGCCTCGCCGACCTGAATTCTCCCTTCCCCCACTGGCTAGCTTTCCCCTGCCTCGGTCCCTCCGCTCCGCTGATCTGAATTCCACAACCCTCGGCACCCCCCCATCCCTGATGGCTGGCTGTCCCATGCCCACACCCCCTCGCGGTCAGGCTTCCTGCGTCCCAAACCCTACTCCCCCCTGTTGCTTGAATCACCCTGTCCACACTCTTTCGCCCCCCTGCTTGCTGAATGATGTACCCCCCACCCCTTGCAGGGGGAGGATTTATTAGGCCGAGATCAGTTCACTGGGCAGCACCCCCTCCTGCCTCCCTCCTTTCTCCCCTCTCTTTTTCTGCCTCCCGTCCCCAACTCTCCTATTCCCTCTTTCCTCCTCCTCCCTTCCTCGCACTTTCTTCTTCCTTTCCCGCCTCCAACTTCCCTTCCCTCCCTCCCTCCTGCTTCCTCCTCCTTCCCCTTCTCCCCCTTTCCATCCTCTAACCCTGCTTACATGAAAACTGTTCTTGGTCTGTGCAATACCACAGGGAAAAATTAGTTTTATATAAATAAACCAGTTTATGGTTTGAACTGTGCCTTGTCATAATAAAGTTTTATTTCAATCTATCTTTCCTAAAATAAGGAGAATTCACAATTCAGTAGCCAGTGCAGTGTAAAGATCCTCTCTGACAATCCTTTGGTCATGGTATCGTTTAGATTGATATTGGGAAGTAAAAGATACACTCTGGATTATTGGGGACACAAGGTCCACTTATGGGAGTGGTCAGTGATGATGAAACTGAGAGACAATTTAGCACAATGTCAGCCAGTGGCTCAGTGGGCAGCACTCTCTCTCGCCTCTGAGTCAGAAGGTTGTGGGTTCACAGTCCCACTCCAGGGACTTGAGCACAAAAATCTAGGCTGACACTCCAGTGCAGTGCTGAGGGAGTGCTGCACTGTTGGAGGTGCCGTCTTTCGGATGAGACGTTAAACCGAGGCCCTGTCTGCTCTCTCAGTTGGATGTAAAAGATCCCATGGTACTATATTGAAGAGGAGCAGGGGAGTTATCTCTGGTGTGCTGGCCAATGTTTATCCCTCAATCAACATAACAAAAACAGATTATCTGCTCATTATCACATTGCTGCTTGTGGGAGCTTGCTGAGCGCAAATTGGCTGCTGCGTTTCCCACATTACAACAGTGACTACACTTCAAAAAGTAAGTACTTCATTAGCTGTAAAATGTTTTGGGACGTCCGGTGGTTGCGAAAGAAGCTGTATAAATGCAAGTCTTTCTTTCTTTTCACAAACAAATAAAATTATAACAGCGGTAACAGCAGTAGCACAGCAATAGTACAACAAAGGTCCAAGCAGCCATCCTCTAACAGTCCTGGAAGGGTGGAATAGTGGTGGGGCTGGTTAACTGATGCAGGATAAATGCATAGCGATGGCTGCCGTGCAACTGGCATTTTCAAGATCCTTTTGCGATGACCACAGACCAGCTGGACATTAATGGAATGAAAGCCCTTCCTGTTGACAATAGCTGCTGTCTGATCTTCCAGAGTGCTCCCCCCCAGACCCTGCATGGAAAGTCCAGGCCTCTACTGCCCCGGGCGTTCCCCCCGTTCCCCAGCTGCATGATCCTCACAAACACACCCTCCCTCCGCCGCCCACCCAGACTTACCTTGCAGGCTTCACTGCCTGATATTTAGCCCCCACCCCCACTTGGCAGCTTCCGCTTTCCGTTAGAAGGGTCCGAGCAGCTGACTACGGCATTCCAATGAGGCCCGCCAGTTAAAATCTGCTGGATCTCCGACTCAAACTCCCCGTCGGGAATGCCCTCCTTTCCCGGCTTGCTCCTGGGAGTTAAAATCAGGCCTCATAGGTAGTACTGTAACACGATTTCCAAAAGCAAACCTAATTTCTTGTGATAACTGATCAATTGTTCACGTTTTTTTCCATTAGCTGGCTACATTATTACCTGGATCTTTTCACAACAGTAAAATGACCCTGGCTCCAATGCAATATTCCAAATACCCTTTTCAAGGTAATACTATAAATCTGCGCTAAAAATTATTTGAACCATGTCTTAAAGGAGCAAACGTGCTGAATTTTTCTAACATATGTCAAGATGGTGGCCAAGACGGTCCGGTGCTAGCGCGCTCTCCCTGTTTCGGGCGGCCCGCTCTCGCCGCTCGCTCCTGCAACTGGAGCGAAGTGTTCGGCAAGTCAGGCGGAGGCAGCGCAGCGCGGCAAGCAGCAGCAGCAGCCACAATGACCCGCTGGAGCACGTCGGCCGGCAGCTCCTCAGCGGGAAGGCATTCCAACTGGGAGGAGGGGAGCCGAGCATGGCGGCCAGAGGCCGGACCATGAGCGGGAGAAGCAGGCCCAGGGCCGTCGGACCGTGGAGCCGGAGACGGTGAGGAGGAGGCCGCGGTGACCGGAGCATTCACATCCCGACGATGGGTTCGGCGAGTCAGGCGGAGGCAGCGCAGCGCAATGAGCAGCAGCAGCAGCCACGACGACCCGCTGCAGCACGTCGGCCGGCAGCTCCATGGCGGGAAGCTCGCAGTCCGACTGGGAGGAGGGGAGCCGGGCATGGCGGCCAGAGGTCGGATCGTGAGCGGGAGAAGCAGGCCACTACACGTGGAGCCGGCAACAGTGAGGAGGAGGCCGCGGTGACGAGGAGGACGGAGCGGCTGAGGGACATCGTGCTCCCACTGCCACGGGAAGCCACTGTATTGACTTTCTGAACACGGCGCTGTAAGAATAGCTGACGTGTCCCCACGGGGAGTAAGCATTCCATTGTACTAGTACTAGGACTGGTTACGTATGGCAAATAAAATTGAATTGAATTGAATTGAATATTCAACCTGCCACTACACATATTTTAACCAGCCCAATAATATAGAAGCAACAACAACTTGCAATTATATAGGCCTAGAAATTCATTAAGGCGCTGCCAGCTTTGCGCCCAGTTAACGCCTAAAGGGTGATTTTGCGCCAAAAATGAGTTTGCGCAGATATTCAGCGCAGCGGTATTGGCGGCGGTAGCCGTTAGCGTTGCGCCGGCACCGATGACATCATCGGTGTGTGCAGTGCCCCGGTTCCGCCTCGAAACCGCGCCGATCCCCATATTTAGTTGCGGCCGCCTCCTCCGAAGCGGCCGCAAACAGCGACCAGAAAACGGGGCCGTCCTGCTGCCTTAGTGGGGCGCTTTAAAGCGGAAGGTGCGGCCGGCCGCTTTTGCGGCGGCCGCCTGCCCGCACCTCCTTCCCCGGCCTCCTCCACCAACCCCCCCCCGCGGTATTGCCGGCTGCTTTCCGCGAGCCCGGCATTTCTCCGTGGTGCCGGGCTCATTTGCCGGCACTATCCAGCGGCGATCTCCCCGTTGCAGGCAGCTCCCCCTTAAGAGAAGGAGGAGGCCTGCAGTACCGCAGCCTGCCGCTGCGCAGCGCCTGGCGCAGCGGCGCCAAGAGCACTGATATTCAGTATCAGCGCACCAAGCGGAGGCGGGCACACCCTGGTATAGCGCCCGCTTCCGAATTGGGGCGCTAACAATGAATATCTGACGATCGCTATAGGCTTCCCGCCCAGTGCTAACTTTTGGGCGCTAGCCAGCTGGCGGGGCCATAGTGAATTTCTAGGCCATAGCGCCTTAAACGTAGTGAAACGTCCCAAGGCGCGTCACAGGAGCGTTATCAAACAAAATTTGACACCGAGCCGCATAAGGAGGCATTAGGACAGATGGCCAAAAGCTTGGTCAAAGAGGTAAATTTTGAGGGGCGTCTTAAAGGAGCAGAGAGAGCGGTAGAGAGGTGGAGAAATTTAGGGAGGGAATTCCAGAGTATAGGGCCTAGGCAGCTGAAGGCACGGCCACCAATGGTGAAGCGATGAAAATCGGGCTGCGCAAGAGGCCAGAATTGGAGGAGCGATGAAATCTCGGATGGTTTTCGGGCTGGAGGAGGTTACCCAGATGGGGGGTGGGGGCGAGGTCACGGGCCTGGATCTCATACATTGACCAGAGAAAGCGCTTCCTGCATTTAGGTGTTCTCAATCATGAAATCCAACAAGCCAAAAATGCAATGGGACTTTGTTGTCATTAAAAAAACAATAAAGATCAAAGAGCCCTTCACCCCTTCTCTATGTCTCCCAAAGGGAAGGGACTATTTCCAGACTAAAGCTGGAAACCATCAGGACTGTGATAAAAATGCTAACTTCCGGGAAGTTATGTCATCACTTCCTGTGAACTATGAACTGTGAACTATGAACTGTGTACATACCTCACTTCCTGTCATATGTCACTTCCTGTTGGACTGGTATAAATACTGGTCTGTTCAGTATTGTAAGAGGCTTCTACCAGAGGCATGGTAAAGACCTCTCTTGTATATAGTGTGTTTATAAGTTACTTAAAGCTTACTTTAAAGTTACTTGATGGTAAGTCTCCTTTTTCTTACATCAATTTAAGTAACTTAGTATTTACACTGACAAATACTAGACCTTCAGACAAACTCGGAAGTTAAGGATCCAGGGAACCACCCATCATGGAGAAAATCCTTAGACCTATTCGTCTGGACTTGGACCCGAATACACCAGCAGCTGGCAGGGTATGGAAGCATTGGTATCGTACTTTTGAGAATTTTCTGGATGAATGTAAAGTGGATGCTGAAGATACTTGTCAATTATGTGACCCCAAAAGTGTTCGAATATGTTGATGACTGGGATAATTACGAAGAGGTGATTCGGGCACTTAAGAAACTGTATGCGAAGACCCCAAATGAGGTCTATGCTAGACATCTACTGGCCACAGCCCGACAAGGGCCAGGGGAATCAATTGACGAATTCCTGCAAGAACTTCGCAGGCTCAGCGTAGATTGTAACTTTCAGGCAGCCTCAGCTGAGCTGTACCGCCAAGAAATGATTCGTGATGCTTTCATCTGCGGGATTGCCTCTCCATTTATACGCCAGCGTCTACTAGAAAGTAAAACACTTGAGCTACAAAAAGCTTTTGACCTAGCTTGTTCACTGGATTTGGCAAAGAGAAATGCAGACCTCTATCAGCTGCCCAGATCTCGATCTGCTGCTGTAGCTGCAACCAGACAATTCAAGCGGTCTCAGGTGAACCCTATCATGGGGGAATCTAATTCTGATAATTCTGATGAAGAAGAGGAGGACGACCCCACTTTAGCAGCCTCTTGGCAATCTAGGAAGGAATGCTTCTTTTGTGGAGATGCTTTTCACCCTAGGAAAACCTGCCCTGCTCGCAATGCAATCTGCAGTTATTGCGGGAAAAAAGGACACTTTGCTAAAGTTTGCCTATCAAGGGCCTCTACGAGGGCCAATCCAGCTAAGACCTACCGAACTGCCCCAATTAGGGCCTATCAAGATGCTCCAGCTAGGACCTATCAAGCTTCCTCTCGAGCTCTCTCCCGAAGAAGCACACCGAGAGTTTTAGCCACTCTCTGTGCAACGACACCAATTACAGCTGCTTGCCCACAGAACCTGTCTCAGGCAGCCACAAAAATTTCAATTAAAGGGCATACCTTAGATGCCTTAATTGACTCAGGAAGTACTGATAGTTTCATTAAGGAACAGATTGTTGCGAAATTGAAACTACATGTCTTCCCATCGGACCAGGCAATTGCGATGGCCCAGTCATCACTTAATACCAGAATCTCCGGCTTTTGTGTTGTTGATATGACACTTCATGGTCGTATGTATCCCTCCACCCGACTTTCGGTGCTCAAAGACTTATGTAGTGATCTCCTCTTAGGGCTGGACTTCCAAAAACAGCATAAGAAACTCACCATTGAGTTTGGTGGATCCAAACCCGGACTTACTATTTCTAATATACCATCTAAATTACCTTTTTGTGCATTATCAGCAGCTTCACTTGATGAACCCTCATTATTTGCCAGTATTCCGCCTCAATGCCAACCGATAATAACGAAATCGCGGCGCTTTAATCAGGAAGACCAATCTTTTATTGCGGCTGAAATCTCTCGACTTCTAGCAGAGGATATCATTGAACCATGTTCGTCGCCCTGGCGGGCTCAAGTCGTCATTGTCAAGAACCCTCTAAAACCTCACAAACAGCGACTATGCATCGATTATTCGCAAACCATCAATCAATATACCGACTTGGACGCCTACCCATTGCCACGCATTGATGATATGGTTAATAAACTGGCCGAATACAAAGTGTTCTCAACTTACGATTTAAAAAGTGCCTATCATCAGTTACCCTTGAAGGTCTCAGATAAGCAGTACACAGCCTTTGAGGCTAATGGACGGCTGTACCAATTTCGTCGCCTCCCATTCGGGGTTACTAATGGAGTGGCTGTCTTTCAACGGGCAATGGATGGCCTGGTTAAGCAGGAAAACCTAAGGGACACTTTTCCCTATCTTGATAACATTACCATTGCAGGTCACGATCAACAGGAACACGACTCCAACCTCCAAAAATTTCGGGATGCCCTCCATCGCCGTAATTTGACCCTGAATGAATCCAAATCTGTTGAGTCGCAACCGACCATCAACATCCTTGGCTACTGCGTAGGCAATGGTATCATTAAGCCAGACCCAGAAAGACTTCGCCCGCTCCAAGAGCTCCCGTCACCTAAGAATCCGGCTTCTTTACGTCGGGCTCTCGGTCTGTTTGCATACTACGCTAAATGGATTCCTCATTTTTCGGACAAAATCCAACCCTTGCTGCATGCTAGATCATTTCCACTGGGAACAGCGGCTGTTGCAGCCTTTAACCTTCTCAAAAAACAGTTGGAGAAAGTGGCTCTTCACTCCATCGATGAGAATCTCCCTTTCGTGGTTGAATGTGATGCCTCGGAGGTGGCGATCTCGGCTACTCTGAATCAGGAAGGTCGTCCTGTAGCATTTATGTCCAGGACCTTACAAGGTGCCGAGCTACATTATCCTCCGGTTGAGAAAGAAGCCACAGCCATCATAGAGGCAGTACGGAAGTGGAACCATTTTCTAGCTCGCCAGCACTTTACATTGATCACGGACCAACGATCAGTCGCCTTCATGCTCGATAATCGAAAACGAACCAAAATTAAGAATAATAAAATACAACTTTGGAGGATGGAACTGGCCTCTTTTGGTTATACCATTCTCTATCGGCCTGGCAAGGAGAATGTGGCCCCGGACACCCTCACACGGGCATTCTGCTCCACTATGTCATCCTCCACTCTCATGGATGTCCACAATGGTTTGTGTCATCCTGGCGTTACGCGCATGCTACATTTCGTACGATCACGGAATCTCCCTTTTTCCACTGGAGATGTAAAGAAAATATGCTCAGAATGCCGGCTTTGTGCGGAATTAAAACCTCAGTTCTTCCGCCCCTCAGCTGGTATACTCATACATGCAACCCAACCGATGCAACGACTTAGCATCGATTTTAAGGGCCCAGTGCCCTCTTCAACTCGGAACACATATTTGCTCACCATGATCGACGAATATTCACGTTTTCCGTTTGCCTTCCCCTGCTCCAATATGCTGGCGTCCACAGTAATCTGCTGCCTTGAGCAGGTATTTTCTCTCTGTGGCATGCCGGCTTATATTCACTCAGATCGGGGTCCATCCTTTATGTCAAGGGAACTCAAGGACTACCTCTCAGAACGGGGAATTGCTACAAGCAAAACAACACCATACCATCCCATCGGAAATGGGCAGGTAGAGAGGTATAACGGTATCATCTGGAATTCTGTACGTCTCGCTTTAAGATCTCGGGGCCTACCAGACCAGCAATGGGAAACAGTGCTTCCGGATGCATTGCACTCTATACGGTCCCTGCTTTCTACAGCCACAAATACTACACCTCATGAGCGGTTCTTTGGATTCCAGCGTCGCTCATCTCATGGGACATCACTCCCGTCATGGCTAACTACTCCTGGACCTGTATTACTCCGAAGATACGTTCGGACGTCTAAAAATGACCCTCTCGTAGACGAGGTTGAACTAACCGATGCCAACCCCACCTATGCAAACATACGATATTCCGACGGCCGAGAATCTACCGTATCATTACGGGATCTGGCTCCCTGCCCACCAGGACCTAGTGGGACATCGGGTGATGGCATTTCACCAGGAAACTCTTGGGACCTATCGGGTACCCCTCTCCAGGATCCTGATCGGACACCAACTAGCTTGGTGCCGGTAGAACCCCGTGCTCAAGGTTGCGACCCTCCCAGTACCGCGCATGAAAGTACTGATCCGCCACAGACCAGCTCTGCACCTCCCTCTGAACAGAGGCAGTCCGACTTTGAACCTATTGGGGCTCGTACTCGAAGCCATGATCTCCCCGACCCTTCACAGGGCAATCCAGGCCACACAGACTCTGACCAATGGCCAACCGCATGTAAGCGGACCAGCGACCCTCTACGACGGGAATCCAAACGGGTGCGACTCTTCCTTGTTCGGCGGCTGCGGACCAAAAGGTAGACCACAGCCTCCTAATCCTGCAGGAGGGAAGAATGTGATAAAAATGCTAACTTCCGGGAAGTTATGTCATCACTTCCTGTGAACTATGAACTGTGAACTATGAACTGTGTACATACCTCACTTCCTGTCATATGTCTCTTCCTGTTGGACTGGTATAAATACTGGTCTGTTCAGTATTGTAAGAGGCTTCTACCAGAGGCATGGTAAAGACCTCTCTTGTATATAGTGTGTTTATAAGTTACTTAAAGCTTACTTTAAAGTTACTTGATGGTAAGTCTCCTTTTTCTTACATCAAGGACCTTTAGGTATTGATATGAATCAACAATCAGAATGGCCGTGGTATCTTCCAGTCAATACCACCGAGATCCTGTCTTGAGCCATCTTACCATACTTGATGCACCCAGCACTGTATCACTGGTTAGGCAATTGTTCAAGGTACACATTAGCACATTAAATCCCCAGGTGAGTACGTCAACAATATGTCATCCATGAAAAGGAGCACATCAGTTCTTATTTCTTATGAAATTAGTGGTAATCTACTGCGGTGGATTGAGAATTGGCTGAATGCCCATAGGCAATAAGTGCTTGTCAATGGACTTGGACCTGCTTGGAGACCGATTACCAGTGGTGTCCCGCAGGGATCGGTGCTAGGCTCTTTGCTATTTTCATTAATGATCTAGCTGTAGGTGTTGGGGGAATGATCAGCAAGTTTGTGGACGATACCAAGATATGTGAGATTGTTAGGACTGTAGAGGATGCTCAACTACTGCAAGCAAATCATGATGTACTGGGGAATTGGGCTCGAGTTTGGAGAATTATGTTTAACTTAGAAAAATGTAGTGTTCTGTATGCGGGCAGGTCACCCAAAAAGGGGCCGCGCACCCAAAAAAAAAATTACGGGGAACATTGGTCTCTACACTCTAGAGAAGTGGAAACTTTGGGGTGATTTGATTGAGATTTATAAAAATAATGAAGGGGCTATATTATATTTATGGAGAACAATTATTTCAACTGGATATGTTAAGGAGGACCGAGAGTCACACTTACAAGCTATGTAAGAGCAGAACTAGGTTGAATGAGTCATACAGTCATAGGGTCATAGGGGGAAAAATTCGGTATCGCCCCGTTTGGGGCGCCATTATCAGCTGTGCGCAAAGTTTAGCGCCTGGCGCTAATTATCGCCTCCGACAGCAAACTTGGCTTTTATCGCCCCTGGAGGTGATTGGAGCACTAAATCAGGCGCTTCACACCTGGAGGAGCGAGGCGTTACCTCAGAGCACTGGCGAAGCAAGGAAGGGCAAATCAAAATGAACCTGCAAAGTGCTGCTCAGTACTCAAAACTCCTTCACACAGCGTTGAATCTCTCCAGAAGTCTCTCTCTCTCAGAATGCGTGGTGCAAAAATGTCACCGACAAAAAAAGGCAGGAAGCGGTCACCTTTAAATAGCGCTCCCCCAGTCCCTTTCTGACAACAGCATAACGCTCCCCTCAACCTGTCATTGCTAGCGGCAGGCGGTAAGGCAGGGGGCGCCACTCAATATCCAGCCCAGGGCGCTAACTCGACTGACGTCACAATCTGCCGGCGCAGGAGATCGTGGCGGTAGTGTTTAGCGCCGCCGCAAAATGTCTAGTTAATTTCGCGAGCGGCGCAAACATCGCCGCGCCCGGGCGCTAGTTGCTTTGCGCCCCATTAGCGCCCTCTTAAGGCGCTAACGGGAGGCGCAAACAACTGAATTTTTCCCCCATAGAGTTATACAGCACAGAAAGAGGCCCTTCGGCCCATCGTGTCTGCGCCGGCCATCAAGCCCTGATGCTAGGCGATTCTACTTTTTTCAGAGAATAGTGAACAATGGAACAGTTTGACGGCTCGTGCGGTGAATGCTGATTCACTGTATTCCTTCATGAGCGAACTGGGCCTGGGGCGGAGATCATCTCATACAAGAGCTAGGTATCCTGTAACGTAAATTAGGGCCAATGTGACCGACTGGATTAGTTTCCATCCCCTAAGGGGGTCAAGAGAGGAATATTCCAGTTTTTGTTTGCTAATTGGCCCGTGCTTTTATTTGTTTTTTTTCATCTCTCCCAGGAGATTATGCGGCTCGGGGTAGATGCTGAGTGTATGTACTGAGATGCATGAGGCATCGCAACTGTGGGGATCTCAGCGAACATCTTTATTTAGATTTCAACAAAGCTTTTGATAAAATGCCATATAGGAAAATGTTGTACAAGGTCAGAAGACATGGCATAGGGGGAGTGCTTCTGAAGCAGAGGAAGCAAATGATAGTCCTACACAGAAGGAAGTAATTATTGCAATGCCTTCAGGGATCAATGCTAGAGCTGTTGCTGTTTATAATATATATATAATAAAATGACTTGAGAGTGGGGACAGAAACAAAACTCTACAAATTTGAGATGATAAAAGAAACTGGGAGGGACGGGAAACAACAGAGAACAGGCTGATCAAATACAAAAGGACCTGGATAGATTGAGGAGCTGGGCTGATGAGTGGCAGGTGTAATTCAATGTAGAGATTGGGAAATGATAATAGACAGAGGCAATACAGTATAAGCTAAAGGATATTATTCTGCAGGATGCTTGTTTTAATGCGGTATGAATAAGAGATACAAAGCTAAACACAGTTAGGAACTTTAGCTACCTTCAAGGAGAGATCCCATGAACAGCCTTGACAGGCAATCGCTCACGATTCCCGAGGAGTTCTTTACACATGAGTTTTCTAGATGTAGGACAGGTGTGTACTGCTCTGTGTGTAGTCTTAAGATGAATGTTTTGAAACAATAACAAATATGATTAATTGTCAGATGTATTACTGTCTCTAGTTTCCACAAATCTATTATTAAAAGGTTAAGGATTATCCAACAATTAGCACAGTGTGTGGCAGTAGTAAAGAGAGTAGGATCTTGGGCTGTATAGTCAGAGGAGTAGAGCAAGAATCTCAGGAAGTGATTCTGAGTTGGTGCAGAGTACTGATCCAACCCTACTGGAGTACTGTGTTCAATTCTTGGTCACTATTATAAGATAGACATCCAGGCATTGGAGAGAGTGCAGTGAAAAGCAATTAAGTTGATATATGGGATTAGAAAATTGAGTTACGAGGAAAGGCTGCCAAAAGGTAGGAATATTTACACTGGAGAAGAGGAGGCTGATCTTATCTTACAGAAAAACTTCAAGATCCTAAAGACAAGATAAATGTCAATATATTTAACACAGTCACAAAATGTACAGCAAGCGGACATAGGTTGAAAATTAGAAGTTGAAAAGAAAGTTTCGATTTAACAACTTTATGCAGTGATGGTGAATGTATGGAATGGACTGCCAAGTGATTGTATCAAGAAAGAGTTGGATAAGTACATGGAGAAAAAATTAACACAGGTGTATGACAGGTACCATGGGACATGATATTTCCTAAACACTGCGGCTGAGATGGACACTGGTCTTTTATTAGTCCCGTGCATTCCTACTTTCCAATGCTGGTGCAAATAAATGGGATAATTTAACTTTTCTCTGATTTGCTTTCCGCACCAGCCCAACCAGCTGTAGAACAGTCTATCCAACACCATGTCTTAGCCCACGCTAGAGTCTTGAGCACAAATGTCTAGGCTGACACTCCAGTGCAGTGCTGAGGGAATGCTGCACTGTCGGAGGTGCCGTCTTTCAGATGAGACGTTAAGCTGAGGCTTCCGTCTGCTCCCTCAGGTGGACATAAAAGATCCCATAGCAGTATTTCGAAGAAGAGCAGGGGAGTTAGCCCCGGGTGTCCTGGGCCAATATTTATCCCTCAATCAACATTACTAAAAAAAGAACAAATTATCTAGTCGTTATCACATTGCTGTTTGTGGGAGCTTGCTGTGCGCAAATTAGTTGCTGCGTTTCCTACATTACAACAGTGACTACACTTCAAAAAGTACTCCATTGGCTTTGGGATGTCCTGAGGTCATGAAAAGCGCTATAGAAATGAAATTCTTTCTTTTTTAAAAACTCAGAAAACCACCTC
Source organism: Somniosus microcephalus (assembly GCF_052327205.1). Taxonomy (NCBI): domain Eukaryota; kingdom Metazoa; phylum Chordata; class Chondrichthyes; order Squaliformes; family Somniosidae; genus Somniosus; species Somniosus microcephalus. The sequence continues at coordinate 30,092,258 of NC_140993.1, read as the reverse complement.
TGACTACAAGTCTGGCATTTCTATTTCTGGTATACCAGCCATTATTGTGATGTCTCTGAGTGAGAGCGACAATTTGATGACAAATTAAGCGCAGTTTTATAACGTCAACCCAGACCCACCATGGACTGGGGGTGAGATTAACCCAATTAGCTTGATATGGATACAAAAGCAAAATACTGCAGATGCTGGAAATCTGAAATAAAAACAGAAAATGCTGGAAATACTCAGCAGGTCAGGCAGCATCTGTGGCGAGAGAAACAGAGTTAACGTTTCAGGTCGATGTGGTCATCGACCGGAAACATTAACTCTGTTTCTCCCTCCACAGATGCTGCCTGATCTGCTGAGTATTTCCGGCATTTTCTAGTTTGAAATGGAGCCACCAGACAATAGAGAGAGGAAACTTTGATCTCATCAATCCAGGCTAGATTTGACTACAGGTCCCAGAGGTCAAAGATAAGTGTGCTAATCCAGTACACTACTCAATCTCCAATGTAAAGTCATTTTATTGATAAAGAAATTGTCAATAAAATGAAAGAAAATTGCTTTAGAGATTGAACTACACCTACAAAACCTGTAGATTTCAATTTTCAGAAAGGATACCATTTTTCCCACCCCCAAAATGGACATTAGGACCAAGAGGCCTCAGAAAGAAAATAAGCTTTTTAAAGTTATTACAGTATAGTTAGCTCTGTCACTAAAATTAGTGGGCAGAAGAATATCCATATGTATGGATTGTATCCCATATCACCAACAGTAATTTTTAAATTAATGTTTTTGAAAAATAAGAAATATTATAATAGATAGACGGAAAGAAAACAAGTCTTGTAATTATATAACAGGTTCTCAGGACACTCTAGAGCACTTCACTGCAGTTGAATGACTTTTGAAATGTAGTCACTGTTGTAATGTAGGCAAACACGGCAAGTGCCCATAGGCAGCAGTGAGATCAATGAGCATATATTCTGCTTTGATGGGGTCAGCCAGCAGACCAGGAGAACCTCTCTGCTCTTGTTCAAGTAGTGCCCCTATCCAACTGAACACCAGACAGTTTAAGATTTAATCCAGAAAACGGCACCTCCGACAATGCAGCACTCCCTCACAACTGCAATAAAGTTTCAGCCAAGATTATTTGCCCGAGTTCTGCAATGGGGCTTGAACCCACGACCTTGTGACGACTCAAGAGGAATTGGACGTCTCAGAGGCCCCTGCCGGGGACCCGGGGGGATGGTCCCTGGCACAAGGTAAGTGCATTGTGGCGATTGCCGGGAGCGGGGGGGGGAAGGGGGACCAAGTGGGGGCAGTCCAGGGCAATGAAGATCCAAAATAACAACAGAAAATGCTGGAAAAACTCAGCAGGTCAGGCAACATCCGTGGAGAGAAATTTGAGTTGACGTTTCGGGTCGAACCCTTCTTCAAAACTGGAAAGAAAAGCGCGGTGGCATAGTGGTTAGCACTGTTGCCTCTCGGCGCCAGGGACCCGGGTTCAAATCTGGCCTCGGGCGACTGTCTGTGTGGAGTTTGCACATTCTCCCTGTGTCTGTGTGGGTTTCCTCCGGGTGCTCCGGTTTCCTCCCACAGTCCAAAGATGTGCAGGTTAGGTTGATTTGGCTATGATAAATTGACCCTTAGTGTTAGGGGATTAAATACGTGGGGTTACGGGGATAGGGTGGGATATGTGTCGGTGCAGGCTCGATGGGCCGAAATGGCCTCTATCTGCACTGTAGATTCTGTGATTCTGTGAAACTGGATCGAAGGCAGGGCTGCGATCGGACAAAAGAATAAAAGAAACAAAAGAAGTAAAAGAGATTAGAAGCTAGACGAGATGGTAATAGGCTGAGATTAGGTGTAAAGTGTACTGGCAGGGCAAAAGATAGCTGCCAGGTGTGAGAGAGAAACAAAAGGAAAGCGGGGGGGGGGAAGGAGTGGAACAATTACAAGAGAAAATGAAATGGGGGCCGAGCTTATGATCTGAAATTGTTGAACTCGATATTGAGTCCGGAAGGCTGCAGACTGCCTAATCGGAAGATGAGGTGTTGTTCCTCGGGTTTACGTTGAGCTTCCGTGGAACAATACAAGAGGCCAAGGACGGTGAGGTCCGAGTGGGAATGGAGCGGTGAATTAAAATGACAGGCGACCGGAAACTCGGGGTCACCCTTACGGACTGAACGGAGGTGTTCCGCAAAGCGGTCACCCAATCTGCGTTTGGTCTCCCCAATGTAGAGGAGACCACATCGTGAGCAGCGAATACAGTATACTAGATTGCGAGAAGTACAAGTAAATCGCTGTTTCACCTGGAAGGGGTGTTTGGGGCCCTGGACCCAAGATCCAAGGTTTCCTTGTACGGAGCCCAGAGAAGCACTCCTGTTCCTACTGGTCCATACGGAAACCTGGAAAAAAAACAATTAAAAATGGCACTTACCTGGGTCTCCTCTGGCCCTGGATCCAGATCCCCACAGTTTTGGTCTGGCGAAGAAACCACCGCTGCATCCCCGTTCAGGACTCTGGTAAAAATAGCAGCGAGGCCCCAATGACGTTATCGGAGCATATTTAAAGAAGGTCCCGCATGCTTTGGGTGGGTTTCCTTGCCAATTGCAATTAAAAATTTAAATTGACCTCAATGTGTGAGCTGAATGTTTTATAAAATGGCTCACGCAGAGAGCTACTGAAAGTCTCGGAATTAATAATTGTGGAAGATGCTTTGTAAAGCAAGTACTCCCACACTGCTTTCTTTCTACTTTGAACATTATGATGCGATCGATGCAAGTTTATTTATTTATTTCATAGAATCATAGAATGACACAGCACAGAAGGAGGCCATTCTGCCCATCGTGCCTGTGCCGGCTCTTTGAAAGAGCGATCCAATTCGTCCCACTCCCCTGCTCTTTCCCCGTAGCCCTGCCAATATTTCCCCTTCAAGTATTTATCCAATTCCCTTTCCGAAAGTTATTATTGAGTCTGCTTCCAGCAGCCTTTCAGGCAGCGCATTCCAGATTGTAAAAACTCGCTGCGTAAAAAAAAAAAATCTCCTTATCTCACCTCTGGTTCTTTTGCCTTATTGATTCATTAATTTATTTCTTGATTGATTGATGTTTCCTCTTTCAATTTTCTTTATTTTTTTCATTATTGCTCACCTATGGTTCCATTATTAACCACAGACGTATGTCTCAGCACAATACTGAACATGCTGACTAAGCCATATGCTATATTTGTAATTGATAGAGATTAGTGGTAGAACCACAATATTAATGATTCCATGACTAATTGCACCAGTCAAGGGCCACAACTCCTTTACAATGACACACTATAGCAGCAGATGTCTTTTATGCCCAATAGTTTGCATTCAATTCCTTTCCTGTATAAATTTCATATTCACCTAAAATAATCACTTCCTTCAGTTCAGAGGAAATCCAAGCACAATTGTAGGATTTTCAGTAGACAATCAAATATAAAATAAAGTTAAAAAGCATCAAGAGAACTAAATTTAAGTTGATACTATTTATAATTTAAAGGAGTCTTGTTGGCTTTTATTCCAGCAGCCCTCCTGTGGAGTAGAAATTTTGTCCCGGATTTTCCTGCAATGGCAAAATCGGTGATGTACTGCGTAAAACCCCACCTTCTAGTTCAACAATCTCACATAGCGGCGAATCTGAAGTGGCGCTACCAACGGCCAACGTAGTGATACCGCCGCTAACAGTGCGATTCATCTTTGAACTCACCAACCAATGCAACAAAAAAATTGTCTTTTTTTCCCAAAACATAGAAACATAGAAAAATAGGAGCAGGAAGAGAGAATTCCACAGGTTCACCACCCTCGGAGTGAAGAAATTTCTCCTCATCTCAGTCCTAAATGTTCTACCCCATATCCTGAGACTGTGACCCCTCGTTCTAGACCCCCCAGCCAGGGGGAACATCCTCCCTGCATCCAGTCTGTCTAGCCCTGTCAGAATTTTATACGTTTCAATGAGATCCCCTCTCATTCTTCTAAACTCTAGTGAATACAGGCCTAGTCGACCCAATCTCTCCTCATGCGACAGTCCTGCCATCCTAGGAATCAGTCTGGTGAACCTTCGCTGCACTCCCTCTATGGCAAGTATATCTTTTCTTAGGTAAGGAGACCAAAACTGCACACAGTACTCCAGGTGTGGTCTCACCAAGGCCCTGTACAACTGTAGTAAGACATCCTTGCTCCTGTACTCAAATCCTGTATGCTCCTCCTGCGCTATGTGGGAACTCAGGGACATTTCCTGTGTCCCTGACAACCATGTGTGCAGGAAGTGTGTCCAGCTGCAGCTACTGGCAGACCGCATTGCGGCGCTGGAGCTGCGATTGGATACATACTGGACCATTCGCGATGCTGAGGATGTCGTGGATATCACATTCAAGCAGTTGGTCACACCGCAGGCAAAGGCTGGACAGGCAGAAAGGGAAGGGGTGACCAACAGACAGAGTAGTAGGCGCAGGCAGGTAGTGCAGGGGTCCCCTGTGGACATCCCCCTCTCAAACAGATATACCACTTTGAATACGGTTGAGGGGGATGGCTTATCAGAGGAAGGCAGCATCAGCCAACTTCCTGGCACCAGGGGTGGCTCTGCTGCACAGGACGGGAGGAAAAAGAGGGGTAGAGCTATAGTAATAGGGAATTATATTGTAAGGGGAATAGATAGGCGTTTCTGCAGCCGCAAACGAGACTCCAGGATGGTGTGTTGCCTCCCTGGTGCAAGGGTCAAGGATGTCTCAGAGCGGCTGCAGAACATTTTGGAAGGGGAGGGTGAACAGCCAGTTGTCGTGGTGCATATAGGTACCAACGATAAAGGTAAAAAATGGGATGAAGTCCTAAAAGCTGAATATAGGGAGTTAGGAGGTAAATTAAAAAATAGGACCTCAAAGGTAGTAATCTCAGGATTGCTACCAGTGCCACGTGCTAGTCAGAGTAGAAATAGAAGGATATTTCAGATGAATATGTGGCTAGAGGAATGGTGCAAGGGGGAGGGATTCAAATTCCTGGGACATTGGAACCGGTTCTGGGGGAGGTGGGACCAGTACAAACCGGATGGTTTGCACCTGGGCAGGGCCGGGACCAATGTCCTAGGGGGAGTGTTTGCTAGTGCTCTGGGGAAGGGTTTAAACTAAAATGACAGGGGGTTGGGAACCTGAGCAGGGGGAGAGAGGAAAGGGAAACAAGGATAAAAGCAAAAGATAGGAAGGAGAAAAACAAAAGTGGCAGTCAGAGAAATCAAGGTTTAAAGCAAACATGGCCACAGTAAATAATAATTCTAATAGGTCTAAGAGTGTTAAAAAAACAAGCCTGAAGGCTTTGTGTCTTAATGCGAGGCACATTCGTAATAAGGTGGATGAATTAACTGCGCAAATAGAGGTAAACGAATATGATTTGATTGGGATTACGGAAACATGGCTCCAGGGTGGCCAAGGCTGGGAACTCAACATCCAGGGGTATTCAATATTCAGGAAAAATAGGCAAAAAGGAGAGGGAGGTGGGGTAGCATTGCTGGTTAAAGAAGGGATTAACACAATTGTAAGGAAGGATATTAGCTCTGATGATGTAGAATCTGTATGGGTAGAACTAAGAAATACCAAGGGGCAGAAAACGTTAGTGGGAGTGGTATATAGACCTCCAAACAGTAATGCGGAGGTTGGGGATGGCATTAAAAGGGAAATTAGAGAAGCGTGCAATAAGGGCACAGCAGTCATCATGGGTGACTTTAATCTACATATAGATTGGGCTAACCAAATTAGCAACAATACTGTGGAGGAGGAATTCCTGGAGTGTTTACGGGATGGTTTCCTGGACCAATATGTCGAGGAACCAATCAGAGATCAGGCCATCTTAGACTGGGTATTATGTAATGAGAAAGGATTAATTAGCAATCTTGTTGTACGAGGCCCCTTGGGTCGGAGCGGTCATAATATGATAGAATTCTTCATTAAGATGGAGAATGAAGTAGTTGACTCAGAGACTAGGGTCCTGAATTTAAATAAAGGAAACTACAATGGTCTGAGGCGCGAGTTGGGTAGGATTGATTGGGGAATGTCACTCAAAGGGTTGACGGTGGATGAGCAATGGCAAACATTCAAAGACCGCATGGATGAACTACAGAATTTGTTCATCCCAGTTTGGCGTAAAAATAAAACAAAAAAGGTGACTCAACCATGGCTAACAACGGAAATTAGGGATTGCATAAGAGCCAAGGAGAGGACATATAAATTGGCCAGAAAAAGCAGTAAACCTGAGGATTGGGAGCAGTTTAGGATTCAACAAAGGAGGACAAAGGGATTAATTAAGAAGGGGAAAATAGGATATGAGAGTAAGCTTGCAGGGAACATAAAAACTGACTGTAAAAGCTTTTATAGATATGTGAAGGGAAAAAGATTGGTGAAGTCAAGTGTAGGTCCCTTGCAGTCAGAATCAGGGGAATTTATAATGGGGAACAAAGAAATGGCAGACCAATTAAATATATATTTTGGTTCTGTCTTCACAAAGGAGGACACAAGTAACCTCCCAGAGATATCGGGGAACATAGGGTCTCATGAAAGGGAGGAACTGAAAGAAATCAGTATTTGTAGGGAAATGGTGTTAGGGAAATTGACGGGATTGAAGGCCGATAAATCCCCAGGGCCTGATAATCCACATCCTAGGGTACTTAAGGAAGTGGCCCTAGAAATAATAGATGCATTGCTGATCATCTTCCAACATTCGATGGAATCTGGAACGGTACCCATGGATTGGAGGGCAGCTAATGTTTCCCACTATTCAAAAAAGGTGGTAGAGAGAAAATGGGGAATTACAGGCCGGTAAGCCTGACATCGGTAGTGGGAAAAATGCTAGAGTTCATTATAAAAGATGTAATAGCAGAGCACTTGGAAAACAGTGACAGGATCGGACAAAGTCAGCATGGATTTACAAAAGGTAAATCGTGCTTGACTAATCTACTGGAATTTTTTGAGGATGTAACTAGTAAAACAGATAAGGGAGAACCAGTGGGTGTGGTGTATTTGGGCTTTCAGGAAGCTTTTGATAAGGTCCCGCATAAGAGATTAGCGTATAAAGTTAAGGCACATGGGATTGGGGGCAAGGTATTGACTTGGATAGAGAACTGGTTGGCAGACAGAAAGCAAAGAGTTGGAATAAACGGGTCTTTTTCTGAGTGGCGGGCAGTGACTAGTGGGGTACCGCAGCGATCGGTCCTTCGACCCCAGCTATTCACAATATGTATTAATGATCTAGACAAGGGAACTAGATGTAATATCTCCAAGTTTGCAGACAACACAAAGCTGGGTGGGCGTGTGTGCTGTGAGGAGGATGCCGAGAAACTCCAGGATGATTTGGACAGGTTGGGTGATTGGGCAGAAGCATGGCAGATGCAATATAACGTGGATAAATGTGAGGTTATCCACTTTGGTGGCAAAAACAGGAAGGCAGATTATTATCTGAATGGCAATAGATTGGGAGAAGGGGAAGTGCAACGAGACCTGGGTGTCCTTGTGCACCAGTCGCTGAAGGTAAGCATGCAGGTGCAGCAGGCGGTTAAGAAGGCAAATGGTATGTTGGGCTTCGTAGCGAGATGGTTTGAGTACAGGAACAAGGATGTCTTGCTACAGTTGTACAGGGCCTTGGTGAGACCACATCTTGAGTATTGTGTGCAGTTTTGGTCGCCTTATCTGAGGAAGGATGTTCTTGCCATGGAAGGAGTTCAGCGAAGGTTCACCAGGCTGATACCTGGGATGGCAGGAATGACGTATGAGGAGAGATTGGGTCGATTGGGCTTATACTCGCTGGAATTTAGAAGAATGAGAGGGGATCTCATTGAAACTTATAAAATTCTGACAGGACTGGACAGACTAGATGCAGGAAGGCTGTTCCCGATGGTCAGGGAGTCCAGAACCAGGGGTCGCAGTCTAAGGATAAGGGGTAAGCCATTTAGGAAAGAAATGAGGAGGAATTTCTTCACCCAGAGAGTGGTGAACCTGTGGAATTCTCTACCACAGAAGACAGTAGAGGCCAATTCATTAAATATATTCAAGAAGGAGTTGGATATATTTCTTAAGGCTAAAGGGATCAAGGGGTATGGGGAGAAAGCAGGGACAGGGTACTGAATTTGGATGATCAGCCATGATCGCATTGAATGGTGGAGCAGGCTCGAGGGGCCGAATGGCCTACTCCTGCTCCTATCTTCTATGTTTCTATCCTCTTGCAATGAAGGCCAATATACCGTTTGCCTTCCTAACTGCTTGCTGCACCTGCATGTTTGCTTTCAGTGACTGGTGTACAAGGACACCCAGGTTCCTTTGTACATCAGCATTTCCCAATCTATCACCATTTAAATAATAGTCTGCCTTTCTGTTTTTCTTACCAAAGTGGATAACTTCACATTCATCCTGATACTAAATTAGACTAAAGTACATAAAGCAGCTAATTTGTTTATTAAGCTGGTTTTTAAAATGCATATACTGTGGATATATTACAACTCTCAAGATCAAGCAATTGGTGGTCTTTGATTTTAGGTGGTGGCTCCCTGGACTGTGAAAAGCTTCCAGCTCTGCAGCACCAACAGCTCTTTAATCCACAAGCTCAACTTTTACCTAGTTAATTGTCGCTGAAGTCCTGCATTTGATTAGCAGATGTAAAAGCTGAAAAATATCAGAAAATGAGAGATGCAATCTGGAGACCTTTTCTTTGGAAGAAGCTTGTCAGAGGTGGTGAGGCACTCTCCAGTTCCTCTTGGCCCAATGCACGGTGTCTTGTGGGGATGGATAAAGCAACACATCGGCCCTGTCACTTTTGCGACCTGCATCCAAATCTGGTCCTTACTATTAGCTGTAAGAGTCCAATATAATATGAGTTTGTAGAATCTGAACACAGTTTCTGAGTGAGTGTGGGCCCACAGCAAAAAAACTGTCCCTTACATTTGGCAATGTAACTCAGAGTAGCCACAAGAATCGCTTGTGGGGAATACGTAGTAGGGGTGGTTTTCTGATGTTAAACTAAGGCACATTGTTGAGGTAGAGTACAGGGACACTCGAGACTGTTCTGTTGTTCAATGAGATCACGGCTGACCTGTATCTTAACTCCATCTACCCGCCTTGGTTCTATATCCCTGTGGTAAACCACTGTATTGTATATTGCCACCTCTGGGTGGCGCTGTGTATGGAGGCATGCCTCAGCTGACTCCACCCACCACTGTGTGGGTTTCGTTCAGACTTGTTCAGTCACTCACGAAGAAGCATGGTCTCTTCTTAGCTAATAAAAGCCTTATTCATCTCTTCTTTCGACTCGTCATCTCTTCTTCGACTCATCACCTTTTATGAAGTAATTGATAAGCGTATCAATTTTATTAGCTAAAAGTTAAATGGCGACACCTGAGGAGCAACAACAGCAACGGATACAGCAGACATTGCTGAGAGCCCTCAGACCACCACGCCTGGACCTCGACCCTCAAGAGGTGGGTGCATCAGCCAAGTTTGAACACTGGCTGAGCTGCTTTGAATCCTTCCTCGCAATCTCACAGGTTACAGAGGAGGATCACAAACTGAAAATTTTGACCGCCCAGGTGAGCCATCAAGTATATATGCTAATCCGGGACTCTAATACGTACGTGGCGGCCCTCGAGCTACTAAAAGGGCAATATACGCGCCCAGTGAACACAATTTACGCCCGACACCTCTTGGGATCCCGCAGGCAGCAACCGGGAGAATCGGTAGGGGCATTTGCACGGGCGCTACTGGCACTCTGCAGAGACTGCGATTGTAAAGCGGTAACGGCTGTGGAGCACGCGCAGGGACTCGCCTGTGATGCCTTCGTCAGGGGCCTCCAGTCAGACCACACCCGGCAGAGACTGCTAGAAAGCAAGGAACCCGACCTGAAGACGGCCATTGCCCTTGCGCTCTCGTTAGAGGAGGCCCACCGAAACCTCGAGGCATACCCCCGTAACGGCGCCGAGACATGGCAATCGAAACCGTGGGACACGGGACCGCCGCCCCCGGCACCAACCGCTGCAGCGACCCAACCGAGACAGCAGCCTCCGGTAAGAACTGCTTCGATGCCCAGTAACCAGGCCCCAAAATGCTATTTCTGTGGCCAGCTAAAACATCCCAGAGCGCACTGCCCAGCTAAGACAGCTACCTGCTCGGGCTGCGGGAAGAAAGGCCATTACGCTAACGCCTGCAAGGGGAAGCCAGCCAGCAGCGCAGCGTGCGGGCCGTGGGAGCAGCCATCTTATCCGCCATTTTGTGTACCCCCGGCCGCATGGCATCCGCCGCCATCGTATCCAACGCACTCAACCGCCATTTCGTCACCGGAACCGACCACCGTCTCGGCGGATGACTATAGTGACTCACTAAGCCACATACTGGCCTCCGTGACGCTGGATCAAGCCCTCCCTCACCATCTATCCAGCTCCATGATGGATATCGCGGTAAACGGCCGCGCCACCAGTTGCCTGATCGACAGCGGGAGCACAGAGAGTTTCGTCCACCCCGACACGGTACGTAGCCACTCCCTCACGATTCTGCCAACGCACCATCGCATTTCTATGGCGTCCAAGTCCCAGTCAATGGACATCAGCGGCTACTGTGTGGTGACCCTGTCAGTAGGGGGCACTGAATATAAAAAATTTAAACTGCTAGTCCTGCCCCGTCTTTGCGCTGCCGTCCTGCTAGGGTTGGATTTTCAGTGCCACCTTAAGAGTGTCACACTAGCATACGGTGGACCCCTCCCCCCACTCACAGTCTGCAACCAACAACTTTTAAATCGCCCGCTGCAAACCACCTGCAGCCTTTCCACATTAAAAGTCCCCCCCCCTCCCCTGTTCGCTAACCTCACCCGCGACTGTAAACCCATCGCTACCAAAAGCAGGCGGTACAGTGCCGGGGACAGAGCTTTTATCAGCTCTGAGGTGGAGCGGCTATTGAAGGAGGGCATTATCGAAGGTAGCACTAGCCCCTGGCGAGCCCAGGTTGTAGTCGTTAAAACCACTGCAAAACGCCGCATGGTAATCAACTACAGCCAAACCATAAACCGGTACACCCAGCTGGACGCGTACCCCCTCCCTCGCATATCTGATATGGTCAATCAGATTGCGCAATACAAAGTATTCTCCACCATCGACCTTAAGTCAGCGTACCACCAGCTGCCCATCCGCCATGAGGACCGCCAGTATACTGCCTTCGAGGCAAACGGCCGCCTCTACCACTTCCTTAGGGTCCCCTTCGGCGTCACCAACGGGGTTTCGGTCTTCCAAAGGGAGATGGACCGAATGGTTGACCAGAACGCGCTGCGGGCAACCTTCCCCTATTTGGATAACGTCACCATCTGCGGCCACGACCAGCAGGACCACGACGTTAATCTAGCAAATTTCCTCCGTACGGCCCAACGGCTGAACCTAACGTACAATAAGGAAAAATGTATGTTTCACACCAAGCGCCTGGCCATCCTCGGCTGCGTGGTGGAGAACGGAGTCATCGGGCCCGACCCCGACAGAATGCGCCCCCTAATGGAGCTACCCCTTCCCCACTGCCAAAAAGCACTGAAGAGATGCCTGGGGTTTTTCTCCTACTACGCCCAGTGGGTGCCCCTCTATGCAGACAAAGCCAGGCCCCTCATCAAAGCCACCTCCTTCCCCCTGACACCAGAGGCGTGTGCAGCCTTCACTCTTATCAAGAACGATATCGCGAAGGCCGCAATGCACGCGGTGGATGAGTCCATCCCCTTCCAAGTGGAGAGCGATGCCTCCGACTTCGCCCTAGCCGCGACCCTTAACCAGGCGGGCAGACCCGTGGCCTTTTTCTCAAGGACCCTCCAGGGCCCCGAGACGAGACACTCCTCCGTCGAAAAGGAGGCCCAGGCTATTGTAGAAGCGGTGCGTCACTGGAGGCATTACCTGGCCGGGAAACGATTTACCCTGCTCACTGACCAGCGTTCAGTAGCTTTTATGTTTAATAATAAGCAGAGGGGTAAAATCAAGAACGACAAGATCTTGAGGTGGAGAATCGAACTCTCCACCTACAATTATGATATCTTGTATCGGCCAGGGAAACTCAATGAGCCCCCAGATGCCCTATCACGTGGTACATGCGCCAACGCGCAGAGTGATAGGCTGCAGTCCCTCCACAATGACCTCTGCCACCCGGGGGTCACCAGGTTTTTCCATTTTATCAAATCCCGTAACCTGCCCTACTCCATCGAGGAGGTCAGGACCATGACCAAGAGCTGCCAAATCTGCGCCGAGTGCAAACCGCACTTCTATAGGCCGGACAGAGCAAGCCTGATCAAGGCCACCCGCCCCTTCGAACGCCTGAGCGTCGATTTTAAAGGGCCCCTCCCCTCCGCTGACCGCAATGTGTACTTCCTCAACATAGTTGATGAGTACTCCCGTTTCCCCTTTGCCATCCCTTGCCCAGACATGACCAGTACCACGGTCATCAAGTGTCTGAATGACATCTTCGCTCTGTTCGGGTTCCCCAGCTATATACATAGCGACAGGGGCTCATCGTTCATGAGCGACGAACTTCGGCAGTACCTGCTAACAAGAGGTATCGCCACGAGCAGGACCACCAGTTACAACCCCCGGGGGAACGGCCAGGTGGAAAGGGAGAACGCGACGGTTTGGAAGGCAGTCCTCTTAGCACTAAAATCTAAGGGCCTTCCGACCTCCCGCTGGCAGGAGGTCCTCCCTGCAGCGCTCCACTCCATTCGGTCACTGCTTTGTACTGCCACTAATGCGACCCCTCATGAGAAAATGTTCGTTTTCCCCCGGAAGTCTACATCGGGAACCTCGCTACCGGCATGGTTGACTTCTCCTGGGCACGTGAGGACGCATAAAACGGACCCCCATGTCGAGCGGGTGCACCTCCTACACGCCAACCCCCAGTATGCCTGGGTGACATACCCAGACGGGCGGGAGGACACGGTCTCCATACGAGATCTCGCACCCTCGGGTACCCCTGAATTACCACCGTTATCCCCCTTACCACCGTTATCCCCCTTACCACTGTTATCCCCCACCACCCCTCCCAACCCAACCCCTGCAGACGGCATGCCAAAGCCCCAGGAATCTTCGCCAACCACCCAGACACCAGACCCGACGTCGGATGCTGCAACACCACCGCCGCCACCACGACGATCAGGACGTCAGACAAGGCCTCCTGATAGACTTAACTTGTAGTACCCTTCACCCCGCCGGACTTCACATTAAACAAGGGGTGAATGTGGTAAACCACTGTATTGTATATTGCCACCTCTGGGTGGCGCTGTGTATGGAGGCATGCCTCAGCTGACTCCACCCACCACTGTGTGGGTTTCGTTCAGACTTGTTCAGTCACTCACGAAGAAGCATGGTCTCTTCTTAGCTAATAAAAGCCTTATTCATCTCTTCTTTCGACTCGTCATCTCTTCTTCGACTCACCACCTTTTATGAAGTAATTGATAAGCGTATCAATCCCTTAATACCCTTGCCTAACAAAAATCGATCAGTCTCAGTTTTGAAACTATCAACTGATTCCCAGCCTCAACAGCTTTTTAGGGGAAGAGAGTTCCAGATTTCCACTTGTGTGAAGAGCCTTAGGCCTAGAAATTGGGTTGAGGCGCCAAACTGGCGCCAAGTTCGCCTGAGCGCAGGATTTAGCGCAGCGTTCGAGTCTTCAGCGATCGTCCGATATTCAGTTTCATTGCCCCTAGAGGGAGACGAGGCGAGGTTCGAGGAGCTCCGCGTCCCTCTTAGGGCGCTGGAACTGAATATCGCAGCGCAACGTGCCGCAGCGCCACACGCTGCGGTACGGCACGCTGCGGTACTGCAGGCCTTCCTCCCATTGTTAAGGGGGAGGGGCCTGCAACAACGCGATTCCCGATCACGAATGCCGGCAAAAGAGCCCAGCACCGAGGAGAAGTGCCGGGCTCTCGGGAAACAGCCGGCAATGCCGCGGGGGGGGCGGTCAGGAGGCCGGGGATGGAGGTGCTCGCAGGCGACCGCCAAAAAAGGCGGCCGCCCCGCACCTCCAGCTTAACTTGCGCCGCTGCCGGCACAGTAAGGCCCCGTGAACCGGGTGCGGGTAGCGAATGGCGCAACTGCGGCGTTCGCAACCAAATATCGTGAACGGGGCGCGAATGGGGCGCTGCGCACGCGGCGCAGCGTAAAAGCCTAACGCCACCATTATCGCCCCAACTCAATATCGCAGGAGGCGCAGCCAGTGACGCTACAGCCACTGCCCGCCTCTTTAGGCGCTAACAAGTGGCGCTACTCACCCAATTTCTCCCCCTTAGAGTTGGCACTTTTTTGGAGCTTTTTACCATTTCTTGAGTTCTGCTTCAGGACTTTTACCTTGCATATAATCTGTAAGATACTTGACTTTGAAGTGATTAATGCTGATGTACTGTGTGATTGTGTTCCATTTCCCTGTACTAACACTTCTCAACTCAATGAGGGGAGAAAAAATATGTGCTCACCTTTCATAGGTTCCCATTGCTGGAGTTAAAGGAAGTGTTAAATTCTATGCTTGGGTAGCAATTAGAACAGTGAAGCTACTTCTTACTCAAGCGTAATATGCATTTCAGTTTTGATAAAATCTACTGCCTCTTTTCTTTATCTCTGTTATGATCTTAAATAACCCATGCTGGCTGACTTGTAATTTTCACTGCTTAGTCTTTTATCTCTTCTGTTTCATGTTTGTTTAGATTATGACCAGTTCATTAAAGTCAAGTGGAAGAGTCAGTTAAACATCCAAGCTAGGTCTTAAAATGATATTTAAGATCTAATTACCAAACTAATTACTGCTTCTATGACTCCTAAAGATTATTGAAAAAAATGCTATCATTCTCTATCATTAAATTAATAGGCTGGAGAGCATGGCTGAGATGAGGCTGCAGATTGGGGCCTGGGGGAGTCTAGCGATCAGGGCCGGAGTGGGTGGAGGGCCTGGAGATCGGAGTCGGGGGTGGGGGGGGGTGGGGAATGGAGATGGGGCTGGGGGAAGGCTGCAGATTGGGGCCGGGAGGCGTCTAGAGAAGTGGGCCAGGGAATGGGGGAGTGCTGGAGATCAGGGCCGGGGTAGTGGGGTGGGGGGAGCTGAAGGCTCTGGGCAGACAGTTGAGAAGAATGAGAGATGATCTCATTGAAACATACAAAATTCTTACAGGGCTTGACAGGGTAGATGCAGGGAGGATGTTTTCCCTGGCTATGGAGTCTAGAACCAGGGGTCACAGTCTCAGAATAAGGGGTTGGCCATTTAGGTCTGAGATGAGGAGAAAATTCTTCACTCAGAGGGTGGTGAATCTTTGGAATTCTCTACCCCCGAGGGCTGTGAAGGCTCAGTCGTTGAGTATATTTAAGACTGAGATCGATAGATTTTTGGATATTAAGGGATATGGGGATAGTGCAGGAAAGTGGGGTTGAGGTAGAAGATCAGCCATGATCTTATTGAATGGCGGAGCAGGCTCCGGCTCCTATTTCTTCTGTTCTTATAGATCAGGGCCAGGGATGGGGAGAGGCTACGGGCAGTGATCGGGGCCGGAGTGATGTTGAAGGCTCCCTTGTGAGGCCTGGGGGTGGGTTGGGGAGCACGCCCTCTGCTCCCGGCCCACACGGCGTGCTAAAAGAGTCGATATTTAGAACTTACCTTCCGGAGTCAGCAGCTCTCGCCTTGGATCAGCTGCCGGGCGGCCGACAGCCCGGCCC
Organism: Somniosus microcephalus; assembly: GCF_052327205.1. Taxonomy (NCBI): domain Eukaryota; kingdom Metazoa; phylum Chordata; class Chondrichthyes; order Squaliformes; family Somniosidae; genus Somniosus; species Somniosus microcephalus. Next base: position 30,076,575 of record NC_140993.1, on the reverse strand, counting down.
TCCCGCTCACTTCCAGTTAAATTTGAGTCGCGCCACCGATGTTGTCATCAGACCGTGACTTTGGAAAGTTAATTGGCTCCCCCCCTGCCTTTTGTGGGAGCCTTGTCAATGTCCTGATTTGTGTATGTTAAATTTAAAGAGGCGGGAATGGGGTCAGGTTGCTTGATCCTGATACTTAACACCTCCCCTGTGGCAAATGCGTCAGGGGGAAAAAAATAGCAGATTCTAATAGTTACTTCAGTTCTTTACCTTGACTGCAAAGGAGGATTTTTTTGCTACTTCTTTTTAATAAGCTAGGTTTGTAACAAAAATGAAACTCTTGCAATTTAAAATTTAAACTGACCCCAATGTGTGAGCTGAAAGCTTTATAAAATGGCCCACTCAGAGAGACTCGGAGGTTAATAATTGTGAAAAGATGTTTGTAGTGCTTTCTAAAGCAAGTAATCCCACGCTGCTTTCTTCCTACCTTAAACGTTATGATGTGATCGATGCAAGTTTGTTTGTTTATTTATTTCCTAGAATCATAGAATGATACAGCACAGAAGGAGGCCATTCGGCCCATCGTGTCTGACATGAATCAGTCATTCATGAAAGAAAGACTTATGAAATAATACTGAGCGGCCTATGGGTGGCGCTGTCCAGGGAGAGTATAAATACTCGGGCACGGGCCCAGCTTGCGCAGGACATTCTTAACAGGAACTAGTGAAAGACACAACTAGACCTCCATGTTGTAAAACAGTTGATTAAAGCTTTGTTTAACGCTTAGACCAAGTGCCTAGTAGTTTTCTTACGTCAGTGCCTGTGCCAGCTCTTTGAAAGAGCGATCCAATTCATTCCACTCCCCCTGCCATTTACCCCATAGCCCTGCAAATTTTTCCCCTTCAAGTATTTATCCAATTCCCTTTTGAAAGAAAATCTACTACAAACTCCTTCTACTCTCCTATTAACATAAAGTTAAATCGTTCCCCCACCACCACCCTCCCCCGCGCCCCCCCCCCCCGTAATTGTTCTCAAAAAGACTGTCGAGCAAATATTTGGCCAAAGGCATTGCTCAGCTGGTAATGGCCATGCTTACTGCTTGGAACGAATCCCCGAGCCTTGTGTCACTGTGAAACTACTCTGTGCAGTCAGTGCAGCTGTGAGGCAAACCAATATCTTAATGATCTATTACATGTTTACATATTCACTCTGTGGGTCTCACTGCTCAATCAGAACCAGGCTCAGGAAGAAAAAAAAAAGCAGCGTCTGGCAGCGAACACATGGGAGCTAGAAATAACAAATGAAAACAGTTTCAAAGCGGATCATCAGAATCATTTGCCTGAAATTCAGGAAAACAGCTACTTTAAAGCAATCAGCAGACACACTGTGCCGAATTGTTCCAGCTTAATGTTTTTGGCAGAGTTTGCACTGGTTTAATAATGTATAGGATTACTAAGGCTAATTACATCAGAATGAAAAACGATAATATGCTTGTCTCAAAATACACATGTTTCACAGGAATCACTTACCTGACTAAACAGCAGTTGTGCTGCGCTGAGACATTTGCGCTATAATTTTGCAATAATTTCAAAAAAATGTACAGTAAGTAATGCTTTGTCAGCCTTTAGTGTTTTTCTTTTGATGGTTCATATGAAACCTGCATCTTAGAGTTATCGGCCTAGAAATTTTACCTTGTTGCGTTCAGTTTACAGGCCCAATTTCAGGCCCCACTGACGCCTGAAAGACATCCGACCCGAAATTGAGTCGGGCCATTTGTCAGGACGGCTGAATCAGGCAATGGGCCCCTTGCATGTGCTAATGGCTCAGTCGGTAGCACCCTCGCCTCTGAGTCTAGAAGGTTGTGGGTTCAAGCCCCACTCCAGAGACTTGAGCACATAAAGCTAGGCTGACACTCCCAGTGCAGTGCTGAGGGAGTGCTGCACTGTCGGAGGTGCTGTCCTTTGGATGAGACGTTAAACCGAGGCCCCATCTGCTCTCTCGGGTGGACGTAAAAGATCTCGCGGCACTGTTTTGAAGGAGAGCTGGGGAGTTATCCCCAGTATCCTGGCCAATATTTATCCCTCAATCAACATCATTAAAACAGATTACCCAGTCATTATCACATTGCTGTTTGTGGGAGCTTGCTGTGCGCAAATTGGCTGCCGCATTTTCCTACATTACAACAGTGACTACACTTCAAAAAGTATTTCCTTGGCTGTAAAGCGCTTTGGAACGTCCGGTGGTCATGAAGGGTGCCATATAAATGCAAGTCTTTCTTTCTGGAGAGTCACTCTGAGGTATGGGAGCGGGTCACCTACTCGGTCCTTGGCCAAGAAGGGTACATAGCAAGGGGAGATAAAAGAAAATGACGAGTAAACATTATTTTGATTTGTAACTGTAAAACATCTGTCACACAGGAAATCTAATTCATCATTTTGAACAATGAAATCTTGATGAATTGTACTTCCGTACTAAACAATAGATTGGAGGGAAATACATATAAAAAAAAATCATGACAAAGATGACTATTTTTAGTGAGAGTTTCAACTCCACACAATAAGCAGAAGTCCAAATATTTTGGATCCATGTGCCCCGATGCAGCATCCCTGTGTTAGCCATAACTTTTATTCAGAACCAAGATGTTCAGAACTGGAAGTTTAAGCTTAGATGTTATTCCAAAATTTAATCCATGTCTTTGTTTTCACTAAAACAGATTATCCGGTCTTTATCACATTGCTGTCTGTGGGAGCTTGCTGTGCACAAATTGGCTGCCGCGTTTCCTACATTACAACAGTGACCACACTTCAAAAAGTGCTTCAGTGGCTGTAAAGCGCTTTGGGACATCCTGAGGTTGTGAAAGGTGCTATATAAATGCGAGTCTTTCTTTTCTTTCTTTCTAGTGTCAAATCTAAGAATAGTGCATATGATGAATATTTGTAAGCTGAAATATTTGTTAGCTTTTTAAAATCTTTTTCATTTGATACAGTAAGTATTTATTTTACCTTTTTTAAGGTATTTTTCTTTTTATCTTTCCTTTCCTGTGGTTTCCTTATGCTATGCCCCAGTCTGGGCCAAAAGCCTAGGGTGATGACCAGCTCCAAAATCAAATCAAATCAAATCAACTTTTATTGTCATTGTTAGTGCACAAGTGCAGTACAACGAAATGTAGGCTTGCGGCTCCAGAGAGTGTACATTTAGATTAAGACATTTAAACATTCAACATACATTTGGCTTGTAATACATTAACATAAACATAACCATAATAAAGTGCATTGGCAGATGTGCAGGCTTTAGAGTTTGTTTGTGGAGTTCAGTAGGATGACAGCCCTGGGAAAGAAGCTGTTCCTAAATCTGGTCATACGGGTGCGAATGCATCTGTAGCGTCTCCCAGATGGCAGGAGGGCGAACAGACTGTGGCTGGGATGGGTAGGGTCTTTGATGATGGACCGTGACCTCCGTAAACAGCGTTTCTGGTATATGTGCTCTATGGTCGGTAGCCGGGTGCCGGTAATGCGTTGGGCAGTTTTGACTACCCGTTGCAGACCATGTTACTCTAAAACCACATCCCAAGATCTACACAGGAGCATCCGAGAGCGACTCTGTTCAGTAGTTTGCCATAACAGTCTGTTCAAAGCATACTGGAGGAGAGCCAGCATCCAAAGGACCAAACAACAATGAGTCGGTGCCTTCAGGAACAATGCAAAGAATACTAGAGGGGGAAATAAGCTGAAAAGGATGGTCATACGCAAAGGATCACCAAAATAATAAAGACTTTTTGTCTTCAAATACTGAATAGAACTTACATCATTAGCTGACAGTCTTCCTGTCTACTATTCAATCTGTCCTTTAGGGAGAGTGCTGCTCTTTCACAGCCTGCCCTTGCCAAATCCAGTCTTTCAACACAGCCTGTTGCTAGAAAGGGTGCTGACGTCTCTGCCAGTTACTCCAGTTATGAAGACACTCCAAACACATTAACAGAAGAACAAATGTGTTTCATGCCAATAGGCAGCCAGAGCAGACTGCTAACTCCCCAAACCGCTGAAAGGACATAGTCTGGAGCTGTCAGCACAAACAAATGTACCAAACGAATAAATTAAAAAGTCTAGCCTGAGAACAAAACAAAATCAATCTATGCTTTATCATTCATCAGAGCCCACCTTATCGGCTGCATGGCACTTGTTTACTCACCATCATCATGACATATAACAGCATAAACAAATATTTAAATTTTCTATTAGCATGTTTACTGACCACTCTCCTCTTTCTCTCAAATTATTTGCAGGAAACTATATTATTTCAACATAAATTCATTATTAAAATGTATTTGAAATTATATCACACTTGTAAGGTGAAAGATATGGCTTCATAACAAAATACGTGTTAGAAACAATGCAAATAGATCTCACTTGGAAATTAACAAGTAGAGTTAAAAAGGAAAACTGGTAGAAATATGAAATAAGAATATAAAATATTGGAAATGTACAGTAAGTCAAGCAGCAGCTGAACGAGAAAAGAACTCAAGGGTCATACATGTAACGTCAGCCCATCTTTCTCTTTCAGATGTATATTGACATGCTGTGCAGTTCCAGCATTTTCTATTTTTAATTTTTAATGAACAAGTTCAATGAGCACTTACACTAAAGGAATTAACAAAGTTCTATTCAACTTCAATCCCGCCATCATTGAAATCCATATCAACGCTTTTCTCACCTTTAGACTATTTTTTTTTTACAATATTCATCTTTCTAGCCTTCCAACCATTACCCTCCAGAAACTCCAACTCACTTTAAACCGCAAGTACAAAGTCCTGCTCGCCCATCTTTCTTAACCTCACATACTTACACTGGCCCGGAACAGACTGAATGCATTAAATACATTTCCGTATCTTCCTATCTCTCCATGACCGCAGCCACTCAACATCTGCAACCAGCCATGCATTCCCCTTCAGTTTTCTGTCCTCCAATTCTGGTCTTCGAAAGCCCACCTCCCTTAACCTGACCATTGGTGACTGAGCATTCAGCTGCCTACTCTCTGGAACAACAACAACAATTGTAATCATATAGCGCCTTGAATGTAGCAAAACATACCAAGGTGCTTCAAACTCCTTCCCTAAATCCTCCCACCTCTCTACTTGCCTTCCTAAAACCAAACTTCCATCACATTTCCTAAACTCTCTCACCATTGCTCAGTGTACCTTCCTTTTTGAAGAAACAATTCAAATACAAATTGTTGTTTTTGTTGTTCATATTGGCACAAAGAATGTTGACATTTCCACAGGACCAGGATATTCTCTTTGCTGACTAGCAACAGGATAACATTTGGCCGGAATTTTTACTTTTGGATTCGCTGGGAGCGGGGGGTGGGCGGGGGGGGGGGCAATAGAGCACGGGAAACCCATAAGTCCCTGCGCAACCTCTGTTAGAGCCAGAAGTGGGCGGGTTGGAGGTGGGCTGGGGTCGGGATTCAGTTTTTTAACACGTTATCCTCCCACCTGACTCCAACCCACCTGTTTTTTTGGGGGGTTATGTCATATTACTTTAAGAAAATTGTTAGGTTAGCTATTGCATTAAAAAAAAGAGAAAATTGTCACAGCTGTATAAAAGGCATCTGATTTTCTTCACTTTTCAAACTGAGCTAGCATCATTACTAAGTATTGACACTGTTCCAAATATGAAAAAAGAGAAACACATCCCTTTTAAAATGTCCCTTTGTTCTGCCAGCTCTGAACAAGCAAGTTTAATTGCTTTGAACAGCTTTGCTGTGCTGTTCAGCCGTGTCAGCGCTTTATTTTTTAATGTAGAACAGACATGAGGCAAAACGTTTGACAGGCCTCACACCATCGCTGGAGTGTATTTAACCTCAGCATGCGCCAAGTCTTCACCAGTTTGCTGTGGGCTTCCTCGTAATATCCCTCATTAGTTAGTCCAAGGATGAATCACAAAAAAGTCCAACACAAACATATGGATTACAGCAGATTATTTTACCAATTATTCAAAATGTGGTCAATGCGATCCATTTCTCTGTTTCACGGTTTCCATGATCGTCAGTTCTAGTCCCTAGCACTAGAGACAAGGGAAATCTTGTATTCATCATGTAGTACTTGAGATTTCATACCGCGCTCACGTGTCACAATTACTATAGTTTATTTTTTTTAAACTTCGATCAAAAGCTTAGTTTAGGAATTACCTTGTGATTCCTAATCTACAGAATTGTTTTCCTCAAATTTACTCCCAATAATTTAAGTCATAATGACTTAAAAGTATAAGTAGGATATGTGAAACCAGGCTTCTATAAATCGGCCTCAATATATGTGTATAATCCTTATCTCAGGGAAAATTTAATTTTTTGAAGTAAGTTTAATTTATTAAAGTAAATTAAATTGTTGGGGAGTTTAAACCGGAAGTAGAATCCGGGTTTAAAAAGGGGCAGGTCGAGTGCGGCAGCACGAGTGCGGTTGGCGTTGAGTGCAAGCGAGAGTTTGGTAAGTGAGAGAAAAGTTATTTAAGTTTATTTAGAGAATTTAAGTGAAGGGAAAATTTAATTTTTTGAAGTAAGTTTAATTTATTAAAGTAAATTAAATTGTTGGGGAGTTTAAACCGGAAGTAGAATCCGGGTTTAAAAAGGGGCAGGTCGAGTGCGGCAGCGCGAGTGCTGTCGGCATTGAGTGCAAGCGAGAGTTTGGTAAGTGAGAGAGTTCGGGTAAGTGGGAGGTGAGGGGGTGTTTCTGCCCTGTTTTGTTTCCCACTCTCAGGCTTAGCCAGCACTGCGGAAGCGGAGCAGCGAGACGAATCAACCTAACAGGTCCCACAGACAGCATTCAAAAGGGAGGTAGGTGATCAGCTGGTTGGTAGGTCCTCTTCCTTCTCTTTTATACCTTTATAAGTTGGTAAGTCCTATTAAATAGTGGTGTGATATTCATCATCTATATCGGGGCAGAGGGCCTTCATAACTAATAATAAGAAATTTAATTAATTATATAGAATGAGTGAGCAGGTGATGTGTTACTGTTGCGAAATGTGGGAGCTGGTGGACACCATTGATGCTCATGCTGATTACATTTGCAGTAAGTGTTTGAGGTTAGAGGAACTCCGGCACCGTGTTGATGTGCTTGAGACCGAGCTTCAGACACTGCGACACATCAGGGAGGGGGAGAAGTACCTGGACTCTTCAGGAGGTAGTCACACCTATGAAATTAATTAATTCAGATGTAGTCCGTGGTCAGGGACAGGACGGTGTGACTATGAGTGAGGCAGGTACGGGGATCCAGGAGGTAGTGTTGGAGGAGTCGCAGCCCTTGCTCTTGTCAAACAGGTTCGAGGTTCTTACTCCCTGTGGGGGCGCAAGCGGGGACTGCAGGAAGGATGAGCAACCTGGCCACAGCACCGTGGAATGGGGGGCCATTCAAGAGGAGGGAGTAAATATAAAAGTTGTAGTGGTAGGGGATAGTATCATTAGGGGGATAGATAGGGTTCTCTGCAGTCAAGAGCGGGAGTCCCGAAGGCTGTGTTGCCTGCCCGGTGCCAGGGTTAAGGACATCTCTTCTGGGCTGGAGAGAAACTTGGAGTGGGAGGGGGAGGATCCAGTTGTCGTGGTCCATGTTGGTACCAACGACGTAGATAGGACAAGGAAGAAGGTTCTGTTAAAGGAGTATGAGCAGCTAGGGGTCAAATTAAAAAACAGAACCTCAAGGGAAATAATCTCTGGATTATTACCTGAGCCACGAGCGAATTTGGCTAGGATAAATAAAATTAGATAGTTAAATGCATGGCTCAAAGACTGGTGTGGGAGAAATGGGTTTTGCTTCTTGGGACACTGGCACCAGTACTGGGACAGGAGAGAACTGTTCCGTTGGGATGGACTTCACTTGGCCAGTGTTGGGACTAGAATCCTGGCGAATCATATAACTAGGGCTGTAGAGTGGGCTTTAAACGAATTAGTGGGGGGGAGGTTTCTAGAGAGCAAATAATAAAAATGACAACGGAGAAGGTCATAGACTTAGGTAGCAGTGGGGGAATTAAAAACCAGAGAGTGTCAGGAAGGGACAGAATGCATGGAGTAAAAGGTAAAGTAGCAAAAGGGGACAAAGCAGGAACTAAGTGTCACAAAACATATTTGAAAGTTCTTTATCTGAATGCACGTAGCATTCGTAACAAAATGGATGAGTTGACGGCACAAATAACTACATATGGTTATGATCTTGTGGCCATTACAGAAACATGGCTGCAGGGTGACCATGACTGGGAATTAAACATACGAGGGTATTTAACAATCAGGAAGGACAGGCAGGAAGGAAGGGGAGGTGGGGTGGCTATGTCAATAAAGGAAGGAATCACTGCAATACAGAGAAATGATATTGGGTCAAAGGATCAGGACAGTGAAACAGTTTGGGTGGAGATAAGGAATAATAAGGGGAAAAAACACTAGTGGGCGTAGTCTATAGGCCTCCTAACAGTTGCAACTCTGTTGGACGGAGTATTAATCAGGAAATAGTTGGGGCTTGTAATAAGGGAACAGCTATAATTATGGGGGATTTTAACTTTCATATTAACTGGACAAATCAAATTGGGCAGGGCAGCATTGAGGAAGAGTTCACTGAGTGTATTAGGGATGGGTTTCTTGAGCAGTATGTAACTGAACTGACCAGGGGGCAAGCAACCTTAGATCTGGTCCTGTGTAATGAGACAGGATTAATTAAAAATGTCCTAGTAAAGGATACCCTTGGAATGAGTGACCATAACATGGTTGAATTCCATATTCAATTAGAGGGTGAGAAGGTTGGATCTCAAACAAACGTACTGAGCTTGAATAAAGGAGACTATGAAGGTATGAGAGTGGAATTGATTACAGTGGACTGGGAAAATAGATTAAAGGGTAAGATGGTACATGATCAGTGGTGTACATTCAAGGAGTTATTTTACAACTTTCAAAAAATATATATTCCACTGAGGAAAAAAGGGTGTAAAAGAAAAGACAGCCATCCGTGGCTAAGTAAAGTAATAAAGGATAGTATCCGGCTAAAAACAAGGGTATATAAGGTAGCCAAATCTAGTGAGAGGATAGAAGATTGGGAAGTCTTTAAAAGACAGCAAAAAATAACTAAAAGATTGATTAAGAAAGGGAAGATAGATTATGAAAGTAAATTAGCAAAAAATATAAAAACAGATAGCAAGAGTTTCTATAGTTATATAAAAAGAAAAAGGGTGGCTAAAGTAAATGTTGGTTCCTTAGAGGATGAGACCGGGAAATTCATGGTGGGAAACATGGAGATGGCAAAAACGCTGAACAAATATTTTGTATCAGTCTTTACAGTAGAGGACACGAAGAATATCCCAACACTGGACAAACAGGGGGCTATGGGGGGGGGAGGAGCTAAATACGATTAAAATCACTAAGGAAGTGGTACTCGGTAAAATAATGGGACTCAAGGCAGATAAATCCCCATGACCTGATGGCTTACATCCTAGGGTCTTGAGGGAAGTGGAGGTAGGGATTGTGGATGCATTGGTAATAATTTTCCAAAACTCCCTGGACTCAGCAAAGGTCCCGGCAGATTGGAAAACTGCTAATGTAACACCCTTATTTAAAAAGGGTAGTAGACAGAAGGCTGGAAACTATAGACCAGTTAGCCTAACATCTGTGGTTGGTAAAATTTTAGAGTCCATTATTAAGGAGACAGTAACGGGACATTTGGATAAACATAATTTAATAGGACAAAGTCAGCATGGTTTTATGAAGGTGAAGTCATGTTTGACAAATTTGCTTGAGTTCTTTGAGGACGTAACATACAGGGTGGATAAAGGGGAACCAGTGGACATAGTGGCCTAGAAATTGAGTTTGCGCTGCGCCAGGGCTTTAGCGCCGGAAGTTAGCGCTGGCGCGAAGTCCCTTTGCGCGCGCCAAAAATTCAGTAGCGTCTCGCCCAAACGGCTGCCGGCGCTACTGAAGGGTTTTAGCGCCTGAAAACTGGCGCAACGCGCCGCATTGCAGCGCTATTCCGGCGCCCGCTGCGGTGCGGCAGGCTCGGGAAGTGCAGGCCTCCTCCTTCCGTTAAGGAGGAGCTGCCTGCACCCGGCCGCGGCCCGCGCAAATCTCTGCAAAAATGAGCCTGGCACCTCGGACAAGTGCCGGGCTTGCATCTGTTCCGGGGGGGGGGGGGGGAGAAGTCCGGGGAGGGAGCTGCGGGCAGGCGGCCGGCGGGAAAGCGGCCGGCCGCCGCGCCTCCTTAAAGCGCTGGCGCAGACTCCGGCAACACTCGTTTGCCGGAGTCTTAGTTGCGGCTGCCACTGGCGAGGCGGCCGCAACTGAATTTCGGCTTGGGGCCGGGTTACCACGGCAACCGGGACGCTGCGCACACCGATGACGTCATCGGTGCCGGCGCAGCGCTACCGGTCTACCGCCGCGGAAGGGCCCCAGGCAATTTAGGAACCGGCGCCAATTGCAGCGCTAGGCCCTCTAGCGCCGCAAAATCGGTGCTAAGGGCACTGAATTTCTAGGCCAGTGTATTTAGACTTCCAAAAGGCATTTGACAAGGTGCCACACATAAGATTATTGCTCAAGATAAAAAATCACAGGATTGGGGGTAATATTCTGGCATGGGTGGAGGATTGGCTATCTAACAGAAAGCAGAGAGTTGGGATAAATGGTTCTTTCTCAGACTGGCAATCAGTAACTTGTGGTGTTCCGCAGGGGTCAGTGCTGGGACCCCAACTCTTTACAATCTATATTAACGATTTGGAGGAGGGGACCGAGTGTAACATATCAAAGTTTGCAGATGATACAAAGATGGGAGGGAAAGTAGTGAGTGAGGAGGACATAAAAAACCTGCAAAGGGACATAGACAGGCTAATAAGTGGGCAGAGATTTGGCAGATGGAATATAATACTAGAAAGTGTGAGGTTATGCACTTTGGCAGGAAAAATCATAGAGCAAGTTATTATCTTAATGGCAAGAAACTGGAAAGTACTGCAGTACAAAGGGATCTGGGGGTCCTGGTGCACGAAACACAAAACGTTAGTATGCAGGTGCAGCAGGTGATCAAGAAGGCCAATGGAATGTTGGCTTTTATTGCTAGGGGGATGGAATATAAAAACAGGGAGGTATTGCTGCAGTTGTACAAGGTATTGGTGAGACCACACCTGGAATACTGCATACAGTTTTGGTGTCCATACTTAAGAAAAGACATACTTGCTCTCGAGGCAGTACAAAGAAGGTTCACTCGGTTAATCCCAGGGATGAGGGGTTGACATATGAGGAGAGGTTGAGTAGATTGGGACTCTACTCATTGGAGTTCAGAAGAATGAGAGGCGATCTTATTGAAACATATAAGATTGTGAAGGGGCTTGATTGGGTGAATGTGGTGAGGATGTTCACAATGATGGGTGAAACTAGAACTAGGGGGCATAATCTTAGAATAAGGGGCTGCTTTTTCAAAACTGAGATGAGGAGACACTTCTTCACTCAGAGGGTGGTAGGTCTGTGGAATTTGCTGCCCCAGAGAGCTGTGGAAGCTACATCATTAAATAAATTTAAAACAGAAATAGACAGTTTCCTAGAAGTAAAGGGAATTAGGGGTTACGGGAAGCGGGCAGGAAATCGGACATGAGTGTAGGTTCGGATCGGTCATGGCCCTGTGGGTGGCGGAGCGGGCCCAGGGGCCGTGTAGCCTGGTCCTGCTCCTACTTCTTGTGTTCTAATTCTGTGTTAGATTTCAGGAGATGGTTCTATACACAGGGATTAGTGGAGACCTCGGGAACAGGCTGCCAGCTAGGAGTCCTTCAAGAGTAAATTGGGCCTGTTCCTGGCTGGGGTGGAGATCACCTCTTACAGAAGGTAAGTACTGCAGGAAATACAGGGACAGAGTGATCTCCTGGACGAGTTTCGATTGCCTAGATGGGTCGGAGAGGAATTTCCCAGATTTTTTCTCCCAAATTGGCCATTGGGTTTTTTATCTGGTTTTTCGCCTCTCCTGGGAGATCACATGGGTTCGGGTGGGGTGGAGAGTGAAAGTAGATTTGAGGTTAGGATCAGATCAACCATGATCTTATTGAATGGCGGTGCAGGCTCGAGGGGCCGATTGGCCTACTCCTGCTCCTATTTCTTATGTTCTTGTGGGCATTATAACCCAAATCTTTGAGTATCAGCAGATGCCCAATATGTGTGTGCACCCTGAGAAATATCTTCAACCACAATTACATTACAAAGAATTAACAAAATAGAAACACGCCATTCGCCTAACTGGTCCGTGCCGGTGTTTATGCTTCACACGAGGCTCCTCCCACCCTACTTCATCTCACCCTATCAGCATATCCCTCTATTCCTTTCTCCCTCATGTACTTATCGAGCTTCCCCTTAAATGCATTGATGAGGAGAGACTTGAGACACTGGGATTGTTTTCAATGGAGAGAAGGCTAAAAGGAGAATTAATAAAAGGTGTCAGCTGTGGCTTAGCGGCAGCACCCTCACCTCTGAGTCAAAAGGTTTGTGGGTTCAAGTCACACTCCAAAGACCTGAGCACAAAAAACCAGGTGGACAAGAAAGATCCCATGGCACTACTTTGAAGAAGAGCAGGGGAGTTCTTCCGGTGTCCTGGCCAATAGTTATCCCTCAACCAACATCATTAAAAACAGATTATCTGGCCATTATCTCATTGCTGTTTGTGGGAATCTTCCTGTGCACAAATTAGCTGCCACATTTCCTAAATTACAACAGTGACTACATTTCAAAAGTACTTCATTAGCTGTTGGGATGCCCTGAACTTGTGAAAGGTGCTGTATATATGCAAGTTTTTCTCTTCTTTTTAATCGAGGTTTTTAAAATTATGCAAGATTTTGATAGAGTGACTAGGAAAAGATTATTTTCTCTGGTTGGGGAGTCAAGCGACGAGCTGTCATTATTTTAAAATCAGCACGGAGAGTGAGGAGAGAGATTAGGAGAATTTGTTTTACGCGGAGGGTTGTTGGAGCATGGAATGCTTTGCCACAGGGAATGGTTGAGGCATTGTATCTTTTGAGGTACTTATACATAAGGAAGGTTTTGATAGAGTAAATAAGGAGAAACTGATTCCGCTGGCAGAAGCGTCAGTAACCAGAGGACACAGATTTAAGATAATTGGCAAAACAATCACATGCAAGAAGAAGAGAAATTGTTTTACGCAGCGAGTTGTTATGATCTGGAATGCACTGCCTGATAGGGTGGTGGAAGCAGATTCAATAATAACTTACAAAAGGGAATTGGATAAATACTTGAAGGAGAAAAAATTGCACGGCTATGGAGAAAGGGCAGGGGAGTGGGACTGACTGGATAACTCTTTCAAAGAGCTGGCACAGGCACGATGAGCCAAATGGCCTCCTTCTGTGCTGTATCATTCCATGATTCTATAATATATATAAAAATAAATATAACAAATAGTTGCATAAATATAAAGTAAGATATTCTCTAATGGATCACTGTAAATGCACTGAATGGTATGGCACTGACACCATATAGATGGGTTCTTACTGTCAAGAGAAGCCTTGCAGTCAAACCATGAATGCTCCTCCTTAGGCTTATACTCGCTGGAGTTTAGAAGAATGAGAGGGGATCTCATTGAAACTTATAAATTTCTAACAGGACTAGACAGATTAGATGCAGGAAGGATGTTCCCGATGGTCGGGGAGTCCAGAACCAGGGGTCACAGTCTAAGGATAAGGGGTAAGCCATTTAGGACTGAGATGAGGAGGAATTTCTTCACCCAGAGAGTGGTGAACCTGTGGAATTCTCTACCACAGAAGGCAGTTGAGGCCAATTCATTAAATATATTCAAGAAGGAGTTAGATATATTTCTTAAGGCTAAAGGGATCAAGGGATATGGGGAGAAAGCAGGGACAGGATACTGAATTTGGATGATCAGCCATGATCTCATTAAATGGCGGAACAGGCTCGAGCGGCCGAATGGCCTACTCCTGCTCCTATCTTCTATGTTCTATGCTCCTGTTTCCAGCAGCATCCTTCTTCATGCTCACACATATTTTCGCTGTTCCTCCATATTCTAAACGCACAGCTATCACAATAATAGCTAATCATAGTGCTTCATTGAACATATATGTCTGTGTGTCTATCATTTGTCACCAAGGTACTTCTCTATTGCCCAACACCAAGGCTCTCTGCTTAGCGTCCTGTTGCCATTCTAGCCTGGTGGAGCAAGAAAGAACACATTCAAAAGGGGAAGGAAATTTAAAATCGATGAGCAGAGCCTGCCGGCCGACAGCAATCGATTCTAGCTGGCTAAAAAATGCAGGGACACCAGAATTTTTTTTTAACATTTAAGAGGAGCTTTTGTTAATAATGGAACTATTAGAGACACATTTCATTTGCATAATTAACCCTACTAGGGCAATGTGAAAGTAGCTTAAGATGTGCAAATTTGTAACTAACGTTTTTATATCAGCCATTAGTTTACTTTCACTTTACTTACAAGCCATTGTTGATGGGTTTGTGCCAGAATGCCACAACACCCTGAATAAGAACATAAGAATCAGGAGCAGGAGTAGGCCATATGGCCCTTCGAGCCTGCTCCGCTGTTCAATAGGATCACGGCTGATCTTCGACCTCAACTCCACTTTCCCGTCCTATCCCCACATCCCTTGATTTCCTTAATGCCCAAAAGATCTATTGATCTCAGTCTTGAATATACTCAACAACTAAGCATCCACAGCCCTCTGGGTTAGAGAATTCCAAAGATTCACAGAGAGGCTGAAAAAACTTAGGCCAATTTAAGGAAAAAATGGAAGATTCCTCTCCAACTCCCAACGGCAATCAAGCAAACTCCAGGAGAATGCAGTGATCGATATCACTAGTCCCAGTTAACCTAGTTACCTTCTATAACTCAGGATATCGTCTCCTCACAGGAACTCATTCAGCTCCCTTTTGAAGGACTGCAGTGCATTCATCACACACAGCGGCAGCCTATTGCAGAGGTCAACATCTCTCTGAGGATAGAAATACTTCCTGGCATCTAACCTACTTTATACTTTCAGAACTTGCACTGAGGCCGCCTCATCTTCCCCTGTCTACCTGGCTCAAATAACCTGTCCACTTGAGCAGAATCTAATCCTTTCACTATTAATTATAAGTCTACAGTAAAATGCTCCCAATTCCCTGTCCTTATCTTGATAACTAAGGGCCCTTAAAACTTGACATCAACTGAGTGGCCCTCCTCTAGACCTTTTCCACTCCATGCAGTCTCAAATAGAAGCAATGCGAGCTTTGCAGTTTCGACACCCGCACCCCCTCCCTCCCCCCCACACCACTGAAGGCCCACTCACAGAGGTTCTGCACAAACCTCAGCCCTAGGGAGACATGACAGGTGCGATCCCAGAGTAACTGCAGGGATCGCGGCCTAAATCTCCTGCGCTCAATTTTAATTTATGCGCACTGTTGCATCACTTAAAGCTAGTTTAAGCTTTGTCAACGAACTCAACTGTGAAGACTGAACTGCCAAACTGACCCAGCACCAGTGCCAGTTTAGTATCCAATCACAAAGGGAGCCTTATTTCCGGTATCAGGTTATTTCATTCCTGACCCATGGATGACCTTAAAAGTAAACTGAATGGTAGAGTTACAGTGAAGTTAGTTACAGTTAGACGATTTTGGGGGGGGGGGGGGCGCAGTTAACGGTGTGGTTCTCGAAGAGTATTTCCTATTTGATCAAATTATAAAAAGAATCAATAAAATTGAGCCTGGCAGAGTGACTGTCAGCAGGATGATGTAGGTTCCTGTAAAAGCAGAGACTGTAATAACCGTTCATCTGGATGTTGGCACATCTTTTTATTTTACTGCATTTGGATCGGCAGTTTGTTTAGGAAAGTTTGCTTCCCAGATAAGGGCCACATGAGATTTATATAAGAGCAGAATGCAACTCTCGAGTTACTGCCGGCGACAGTGCCCAGTGACTTGTTTCCCAGTCAGGAAACCAAGAGAATAAAACAGGCCTTAGGATTTACAAATCCTGGAATTTCCACATTCGTATGGCAAAATTTAAAATAGCTAATCATCTCTGATTGTGGAGCCCAACCTATTAAAAGCCTACATAAAAGAAAGCTACATTTTTTTGCCACGAGTGTGTGTTTTTGCTTGTGCGTCTGTGCACATGTATGTGTGTGCGTTCATGTCTGTATGTGCGCACGTGTGTCTATATGTGCCTGTGTGTGTGCATCTGTGTGCGTGTCTGTATGTGCTTGTTTCTATATCTGCGTGTCTGTATGTGTGCGTGCCAATATCTGCGTGTCTGTATGTGTGTGTGCGTGTCTATATCTGTGTGTCTGTATGTGCATGTGTGTGCGTGTGTGCGTCTATATCTGCGTGTCTATGTGCATGTGTGTGTATACCTGTATGTGCATGTGTGTGCATATCTGTATGTGCGTGTGTGTGTGTGTGTGTGTGCGTGTCTATATCTACGAGTCTGTATGTGTGTGTGCATGTGTGTGTGCGTGTGTATGCGTGTCTGTATGTGTGTGTGTGTGTGTGTGTGTGTCATAGAAACATAGAAGATAGGAGCAGGAGTAGGCCATTCAGCCCCTCGAGCCTGCTCCGCCATTCAATGAGATCATGGCTGATCATCCAAATTCAGTGTGTGCGTGTGTATGCGTGTCTGTATGTGTGTGCATGCGTGTGTGTGCATGTGTGTATGTGCGCGTGTGTGTGTCTATATCTGCGTGTCTGTGTGTGTGCGTATGTGTGTGTAAAATATCACAATAAGCTCATTGACACTGGCTTTATGGGGGAGAGTTCATTTGCCCCAAGATGAGGTATCAGTGTTTGCCTGGGCAACACAGACAGCATTTTATCACTATCAAATTCCACTCTGCACAATATACCTTTTCACATGCTGTACTCTAACTGAAAGGTTAAATGTGGAAACTTGTTTTAATAAAATTTTACTGGTGAAAACCTATTTTTTTTTTACAGTTCCCAAGAGAAAAGATGACGGACATGTATCCAAGTACTTCTAAAAGACGCTATTGTTTCCAAAACTGATAATAAAAAGGAAAAATTTTTAGACCTTGAATGTAGTAAATACAAAGATTACCAAGTTAACTTTTTGTGGTTTTAAAAGTGGGCTATGTGTATGCCTAAAATGTTGAAACATGGAGACTGCTGAGACCATATAAAGTTTGTTCACCACATCAATGTATGACTGGGAAACATTGATGATTATGGAGAAGTTGGCTTCACTAAAGAGGTTTTTGTTTTGTCATTCAACATCTTACCATAATCTACCTATAAAATTTAAAGTCTTGCATGCAGCCCACATTACACCAAATGGGCCAAAACAAAAATCACCTGTTACACTATTGTGATTGGCTTAAATAACCACTATCTCTTCAGCCGATTTGTCAAGGAGCAAAGAACCCACACAAGGAGAGGAAAAGGAAAAGGAAAGGAAGGACTTGCCTTTCACAACCTCAGGACGTCCCAAAGCGCTTTACGTCCAATGAAGTACCTTTGAAGTGTAGACACTGTTGTAGCGTAGTGAAGCAACTAATCAAATGATTCACAGTGTTTTTTTACCAGTAGATGAACAGTCATTTCCTCACCTCCAGCTAAGGCAGGAAATCCAGAGGTTTTGGAAATATGGCCAGGAGCCTGCCAACTTCCTGCGAATGAGCTTGACCCGGAAGATCTGCTGGGGTCAGGGGGAACAGGTGGGTGTAAAGGCGGCAGCACCACGGCCATATCAGAGCGTCTAGCTCTTAAAGTCATACGGATGAAAGAGAAGGCGGAGGGAAAGAGAGACTTACAGAAAGAAGAGCAAGAATAAAAGAGTCACATACAAGCAAAAACACAAATGTCGGATCCCCTGACTCACTGTGAGCAGCAACACAGGAAATCGACCCTTCAGCCATTGGAAACAATTATTTACTCTATCTAAACCCTCCATGATTTTAAACACCTCTATCAAATCTCCTCATGGCCTTCTCTGCTCTAAGGAGAACAATCCCAGCTTCTCTAGTCTATCCACGTAACTGTAATCTCTCATCCCTGGAACCATTCTTCATCGTCACTGGGTCAAAATCCTGGAACTCCCTCGCTAACAGCACTGTGGGAGTACCTTCACCACACGGACTGCAGCAGTTCAAGAAGGCGGCTCACCACCACCTTCTTGAGGGCAACTAGGGATGGGCAATAAATGCTGGCCTTGCCAGCGACGCCCACATCCCATAAAAATGAATTAAAAAAAAATTATAGTAAATCTCTTCTGTACCCTCTCCAAACCCTTTTCATCCTTCCTAAAGTGTGGTGCCCCGAATTGGACACAATATTCCAGCTGGGGCCGAACTAATGATTTATATAGGTTTAGCATAACTTCCTGGATTTATGCCTTTGTTTATAAAGCCCAGGACGACATATGCTTTACTAATTGCTTTGTTAACCTGTCCTGCCACCTTCAAAGATTTTTGCACAAACACCCCCAAGGTTGTTCTCTTCTTGCGCCATTTAGCATGTAGTATCTCTCCTTATTCTTCCTGCCAAAATGTATCACCTCAAACTTTTCTGCATTGAATTTCATCTCTCACGTGTCCGCCCATTCCACCAGCCTGTCTATGTCCTCTTGAAGTCTGTCACTATTCTCCTCGCTGTTTGCTACACTTCCAAGTTTCATGTCATCTGCAAATTTTGAAATTGTGCCCTGTTGGCAAATTTGTAAGGTGTGCAACAAAAATAGTGTAGTATTATTAGGAGACTTTAAGTACCCTAATATAGACTAGGAAAAACATGGTGCTAACGGTAGGGAAGGAGAAGAATTTCTGATATGTGTACAGGAGAAATTTCTCTAACAATGTATCTCCAGTCCAACAAGGAAGGAAACCGTGTTGGATCTGGTTCTGGGAAATGAAGTCGAGCAAGTGAAGTGTGTTATAGTAGGAGATCATCTCGCTCACAGTGACCACAACATAATTTGGTTTAGAGTAATTATGGAAAGAGACTAGAAAATATCAAAGAGAAATGTGCTGAACTGAGGAAGAGCTAATATCAGTGATTTAAGAAGGGACATAGCACCGGTAGATTGGAAAAGGAGATTGCAGAGTCAAGCAGCAATGGAGCAATCGCAGGCATTCAGGGAAGAGGTAGTTCAGATACAAACTAGGCATATTCCTTTGAAGGGAAAAGGTAGAGCATTCAAAGTTAATGCGCCCTGGATGACAAAGGAAATAAAAGTTAAAATAAAATAGAAAAAAAGAGGCTTTTGACAAATTTCAGGAGCAAGATTCAGTTAATAACCAAGAAGAATATGGAAAGTTCAAGGGAGAATTGAAAAAGTTAATACGGGAGGCAAAGAGAGGTTATGAGTAAAGATTAGCGGGCAACATTAAATTGAAGCCTAAACATATAGGGCTGGATTTTTCCAACCTCGGCAGTTCCGGGGCGGACAGCGTTGGTGCCGTGTGGGGACCCCGCATCTGTATCGATCCCGGCCTCCAACAAGATATTCCGATGATGGGCCTTGTTAAGCCCGCCCTACGAGGTTCCCGGCCAATTAAAAGGAAGTGGGTCCGATGACGTCATCTGATGACGCGTCATCAGCCGGTTTCCTTAAAGGGACCATGTCCAAATTGATTTTGACAGTTGTGCTGTCCGTGTTCTACAGCATTGAGGTGTTGCAAACACTGACAAGCACTGCACAAAGGTGCACGGCTGCACCCAGGCTCTCCCATTACTCCCTCCATATGCTTATGGAGGGAGTCACAGCATGCAGGGAGGTACTCTTCCCTTCCAATGGGCGGAAGAGACCTCCCCAGGAGACTAATGCAGTCTGGTTGCACATTGCACAGGAGGACACAGCAGGGATGTCATCAGGAGGACCAGGCTGCAGTGGCACAAACCTTTCAATGATCTCAGTAGATCACGAAAAGTTACTACCAAGCCACACTCAACCTCATCCTGCTGTGTCACTCATCACATCCCCATCACTCTGCCTTCCCTATCCTACTCCTGCACATTCTTATTCACACCAACTTACCTTGCACCTCCACTCATCCCTCTCTATCTACATTATCACTTCCCCATCTCACTAGCCACCCCTCACACTCACCCTCATCCTACTGCAAGCATACCAACTAACAACACACAAAGGTAGGCACTTGGGTGGTTTAGCCAATGTTCATGTGAAGTTTCTGGTACTGTGTTGTCAAACATTGAAATCTTTATTTTCAACACTTTGCGTTCTTGGACAGATGTGTGTGCACCTTTGGAAGCGTCTTAGTGAGTTGCAGTGAATGATGAGACATAAGGGGCTGGATTTTCTCAGCCCCGAGGAGGCGGGACTGTCGGGAAAGTTGCAGAATTTGGGGGCGGGTGGCAAACTCGCCCCCAACCTGCCTCCGTGTCCTCTTGCCAGGAGGTGGGAAGCCGTCCCACCCTGGGTCCCGTCTCTTTGGAGGCAGGAAGGGATTAAAGCCTATTCATTGCCTGTTAACGGGTAGAGGTGAGTGATGGGTGCAAGTGTGGAGTGGTAAATATATGAGGTGAGTGTAAAGTGTTAGAAAATGTTAACTTACCTTTGTTTCTACCTACAGCCTTCAGCCGCTGTGGAGCCGAAATCCCCAACATCTCCATTGTAGAGATCACAGACTGGCTGTTGCATCCTCCGATACAACAGCCAGCTGATTTCTGCAAAGTAGAAAGGTTTGATGAGTCCTGAACACAAGGCCTCATCAAGCTACACAGAATGTCAGTGTTTGACAGCTTCACAGAGCTGTCAAATGATGACATTTCTTCTTTCAAAAATTCTTGACAGATGACACGTCATACGTTGATGTGTTCTGTCACTGACTTCCCCCTAATTGGCCTGCTGAGCCTGCCGGGCGGGCTTAACAAGGTCAATCAGGGGAAAATCCTGCTGGTTGGCCAGAAGTTGATGGAGGCGAGGCTGAAACCTGACAAGTGGGAGTCCCGCCTCCAAAAGCTTCCCATTCAGAAAATCCAGCCCAACGTCCCCCCTCCCACCAATGGTGATGATTGTGAAAGGAATGGCTTGGACATTGTACGGATGCTTTATAGTGCTGGTGTGCTTAATTCCATCAGTTGAGGCACTGAGTAAACTGTCGATTCCAAAAAAGTTCAGCCATGGGATCACCCCTAATTTCTGTCCTTAGCCATTTAAGAGGCTTAAGGGAACCCCCGGCGCAGGTCCTCCCCCAAGAGGGCCTTGTGCTGGTGGAAAGTCCTGGGTGATTGAGATCTTCCGGCTGCCAACGCTGATTGGCAGCTGGGATGTTCCTGATTTCAAGTGCAAAAGTCTCGGGGAGGACAAACCCAGCAGGTTGACCCTCTCCCCCTCCCCCCCACCCCACCCCCACCATCAACAGACCAGGTTAACCCCCACAGACATACACCAGACATCCCAGGACAGCGTTAAAGAGATGTAGACCCAGTGATCTGGATCTCCATTCCTTGCAAGCATAAAAAGCTCAGCTCCCATTTTTAGGAGCCAGGACAATCGGCCCATAAATCTTCAAGCATTGTTATTCTGTCTTGTGTGTGATGAGCTAGAGCTATTTAGTGCGATTTAATTTCAGCTCTTTGACCTGATGAAGATTGATAAAAATATGTAACACCTTCTACAGCCTCTTGTTCTTTTGGTCATACTGAGGAAGATGCTTTGTGCCAGTCGTGTGGCTTTTACCCCTATATGTTTTTGTATTCTATTGCAGATTATGCAGCTAGTCAAGCCTTCATGCTAGATGACCAAACTTTAGGTTCAGAATAATTTCCACATTTCACAGCACAACGAGGCGACTGTTAATACGAGCACTGTTTTCTACAGCAAATTGACGTCGGAATTTCATCTTGTAAATGGTGGCACTGAAAACAATGCCAGTATTTATACTGTGCTACAAAACGCAGAAATCAGTTTGATTCCAATTCTTCAACTTCAGTGTTTTTCAGTCAGAAGATTACATGGAATGCACTGCACAGAGACAGGCCACGCGGCCCCAACTGGTCCATGCCGACATTTATGCTCCACACGAGCCTGCTCCCACCCCTCTTCATCTAACCCTAGCGGCATAACCTTCTATTCCTTTCTCCTTCATATGGATTCCCGCTTGGGCAATGGAAGAACAGATTCGTCTCCTATGTATAGAACCTGCCTGATTTTTTAATTCCATTAAAGCCAATGAAAATAAAAAACGGGCGGTGTCTATAAGAGGTGACCGATCTGCTCTGCCAGTTAATGTCCGGATGGTGAAGATGAAAACTACCCCTTATATTTTCATTAACTTGATAAAAAGGAAATATACAAATTAATATGCATTTCAAATATGTGCAGTAAACCACAGTATGCAACATTCAACGGCTTTGCTCCTAACTCCAAATCCTAAACCCAGAACAAGAATCATCGCTTCTTATTGAATCCTTTACCTCCACTAAAAAAAAAATCATTGCCCGCGTGGTTTTGTCACAACGCCTGAGAAAAGAACAGAAATGAATGTACTTACAATTGAAGCCTGGCTGGATTTTTTCATTAGCCTGTAGGCTGTATATTGTAATTTGAAATAAGGCATGCAGCAGCACAAAGGTGAGGCTTGTAAAACACAAGGTTTTCAGTAAGCGGCCCGTGTGTCCTGGAATATAAAAAAAATTCAATAATGAGCTCCCAGTAAGAAATTCTAATTAAATCAAATAGCCAGTTAACTGTAATATTGACATTCAATATAGACGCGTTATACTTCATATTTCATAGCTTTCCTTTCTTCTAGCTAAAAGCGCCAGACTGTTGTCTGGCTCACTTGCATCCTCATGGGCTACATTTTCCATTGCGAATAATATTCACCATCAGTATCCCCATCTCAATTTGTGTCTGCATACATATTGCATTTGTATTTTTTTTTAAACCAAGTTTAGGAGCACAATTATGGCTATAGAGATAGACATATGCAAGGGACAGTTTACCCCTCAATCAAATGTTCCTGAAGACTATGGATGCTGACTATAGAAGGCACAGTGGTGTTGTAGAGAAGGTGAGATTGTTCTCCATAGAGCAGAGAAGGTTAAGGGGAGATTTAATCGAGGTGTTCAAATTCATGAGGAGTTTTAATAGAGTAGATAAGGAGAAACTGTTCCCAAAGGCAGGAGGGTCAGTAACCAGAGGACACAGATTTAAGGTATTTGGCAAAAGAACCAGAGGGGAGATAAGGAGAAATTATTTTAGGCAGCGAGTTGTTATGATCTGGAATCCACTGTCTGAAAGGGTAATGGAAACAGATTCAAAAGTAACTTTCAAAAGGCAACTAGATATATATCTGAAAAGGAAAAAAATTGCAGGGCAATGGGGTAGGAGCAGGGGGAGTGGGACTGATTGGATCACTCTTTCAAAGAGCCAGCATGGGCACGATGGGCTGAATGGCTTCCTTCTGTGCTGTAAGATTCTACGCTTCTATTTCTATAATTCTGAACCAAGAAAGGTGCCATTTGATTTTGGTACAGTTTTTAATAGGGCAAATTCTGTACCTAACTTCCAAATCAAAATTAAAAGATGTTTGCCGAGCGTGATTGCACAGGGTGAATTACAGGAAACCAGGATCATGGATTAAAATTCACGGATAAATGTATTTGCTTTTCATTTGTAGTTAAGAGTGTAATAAACTAAAGAAACAACTTTATCAGAAAAAAACCATTTGCCAATTTCTGCTGTGTTCTCTGATCTCACTGTGGGCAGAAGTTACAGTGCTAAAATTGGCTTCAGTCTCTTAGGCTGCAAGGATGAGAAGAACTCGAGCTGTCTCTCCTAAATGCTATCTTATTGGAATATGTGCATGTGTGGGTGAGTGAGGACAGGACTGGATTTGTCTGTGATAACTTCCATAATTGAATAGCCTGCTCCCTCACTTGCTGAGGATGACACGTGAAGAATATCTCTTTGGGTAAAATCCCAGAGGGCTATTGGGCTTACGGAGCCATACACCAGCAAGAAAGAGCAACATCAGAAGAGGAGGGGAGAAGAACAATTGGAATTTTTACTGAAGAACAATATTAAAAATAAAAAGTTACAAAAATAAAATCACAGCACATGACTTTGATGACTTTAAAATTTTACCTCCACTTGTTCAGTATTCCAGAAAGACCATAGTAAACTAATTTATACAAATAAATAGTTAACAAGATTTTCTTAGGAAGGGCAAATACTTTTGGCATAGTCACAGAACAGAATAAAGAACTTGCATCACATCAACAGACACAACACAGAGCACTTCACATTCTGAAAGGTGCTTTTTAATTTAAGTCCTTTTTAAAAAAAAAAACACCAATGTACCTGGTTCTAGTGGTTATTTAAAGGGAGGACTGTTGGCTAGGAAATCAGGACAACATTATTCTTTGAATACTGCCAGCTGAACAGGCAGACATGACATTGATTTCATATTTTATCCTTTGATGATACAGTCTTGCACTGAAATATCAACCTAGTTTATGCATTCAAGTCCTGGACTAAGTTCTGCCAACTGAGCCAAGCGATGTTTTTACAGCTGCGTTACAATTATCTGCACCTTTTTCTCTAAATAGGAAGGCAAGTTATTAACGTGTATTTTTTTAATACTTTACATTAAACAAGGCTCTAGCCGAAAATAAACAGTAAATTGCAATTTTAACCATGAGTCTCTCGCAGGCAAATTGTACCATGCAGACTTGATCAGACCCAGACACAGTAACAGGATTACTATTTAAATGAGATATGATCATGTCAATTGACATGCTTCTAGGCTTCTTTAGGCTGAGAAACCTGCTTTTAAAGATTTTCAGCTATTTAGGTGATTATTTTTTTAGCACCTAACAATTTTTTGTCAGGTCATTTTGTGAAGGAATAAGCCATATTCAGAAAAGTACACCATTCTATGAAAGACTTCTAGCCTTATTAAAACATGACAAACTGGGGTTGGGAATCTGGAAGCCTCAACAATCTGAAGCTGTAAACAGCATACAGGCTATTGAGGTAAGATAAGTTGTTGACACTGAATCAATAACCTTATTGAAACAGGAGGTTGGAGGCTCCTGAAGTCTGAAGCTTTGGAAAGAACACAATGGTACACCCTGTTAAGGTGTTCTAAATTACACTTCGGAAAGAAACACATAAAATTAAGAAACATATGCCTTCGTAAAAATGACATCAAATGAAACACATGAGACACAATTCTGTGTTGCAACCAGCTGAGGTAACTAAGAATTGCATAGATCACCCTGGTTGAGGTGTTTTAATTTACATGTTGTGAAAAGACACAAACAGAAGTCCTTGGTAAGAATGACATCAAATAGACGCACCTGCTGTTACACCATTTTTTATGATAAACTTCAAACACCTAAAGGAGAGGCACGAGTCTGCATTGCTACCAGCTGAGGTGACTGTAAAAATAGCAGGGGTCAGCAGAAAAATGACTATAGATAATTAGCTTACATCAGCAGAAAACTTCAAAGGAAATACCACTGAGAAATGATATAAATATTGAACTTTCAAATGGGATGATAGGTTCACTATAAAGGGGCAAAGCGATTCTCAGGCTTCGGAGGCAGGCTCTGTAAGTCTACAACTCTTTGTGTCTCAGGGATCAATGGTACTGTATTTGATTTTGGTGGATATTCTGAATAAGACTAAGAACTGTAAAAATGTAGCGAAGTTAAGATCTGATAATAAGAATTGTAAGCTTTCTCTTTTTGGAACTGTTAATGTTACGATTGAAACACATACTGTAATTACATGTCGATTTTTTAATAAATCTATATATTTTTAGAATTGTCTCACATAATACTTCTGTATCAAACTCGCGAACTCAATATCTGTACGCTCTTTGGTGAGGAGTTGCTGAAGTCTGGGGGAGTTTTCTGGCCCCTCATTATATCCGGAACTTTACAGTCTAGCTAAACTTATTAAAAGTGCTATCTGGAGGACGGTAACATTTTCAGGTTGTTCCTTTCCTTTAGGGAGAGATAGTCTGGACCTTTAGACCCAATTAAGCGTCTTTAGGATTCGGCTACCTTAAACTTTAGTTGAAAGTGAATGTCTGGGGAATACGCCTGATCCGAGGTAGCCCTAAAGGGGCTAGGACTAGTAATTATCCCTTCAATTTAACCCATTAACTCCCCTCTGTGATTGGTGTATCTTTTGGTTCTTTCCCCTTCACCCCTTTTTCTCTCTATTTTACCCCAACCTGACAATATTGCCTATTGCTTTTCAGTATTTCTTTCTGATAAATGGCATGCATTAAAAAAAATTCAGTAAGGCTCATGTGGAGCATAAACACAAAATCTGGGCTGTAAATGCTTCGTAATATGTTCCTAGATTTTTTTTGTAATTAGAGAGGGATGACATTTCAGTAATAAAGATAATCCTGACATTTGAAGATGCCTATTCTGTAATACATGTGTTTGTCTCAACATCACAGTGTATGGACTGCAAATTTAAAAAGGAAATTGTAGGCCATGGCCATCTGGATTTTCCCTAGTCTTATTGGCAGTCTAAAGGTTAAAGAATAATCAATTTGTAAAACGCAATTGGTTTATGAGAAATGAGATATACTTTGCCTGATAGGTGTAGCAATCTTAGAGTTTAATAAGCAATGTCAACATTTAACATCTGTCAGTAATTTTATGATCCAATCCTGACAGACATTCAATTAAAGTAAGCTTAGCGTGCACATTTATTTTGCTCCGGTTACACTATAGGTACCAGTTTTGGGGCCAGTACCTACTTAGAGTGATGTGATACTGGCAGTGCTGAGTTTTACAGCTGGCTCCTCATCGTTCTCCAGCCAGGCAAAGCAGAGCCGAGTCTACGAGTGCTTACACACACATGCACAAAGCTCCCCTCCCCTCCCTCCCTCACCAGTGTATCATTGCCAGTTACATTTTTAATGTTAGTGAAGAGCCAGCAAAACAGTCAGCTCTGCCAAAATTAAAACAATTACAGAATGAGGTTTGTAGATTTCCAAACTTTCCAAGGTTTGTTTCACCGCGCTTGCAGTTATACTGCAGTCAGCGAGAAGCGAAAGCGAGTGCGTGAGATTTGCCTTCGAGGTGGTCAGACACTATTTGCCAGAATTCCATCTTGGCTGCTTCACCTCACCTCCCCCGCCCCGAATCCGCTCCCCGCCCCGAGTTATACTACATAGGTTTCATCAAAACGCCAATGTAGTATAACTGGCATGCTTGATGCGAAGGCAGAGAAACATTGAAAAGTAAAATAATGAACAAAATCTTGTCCAGTATTTCATATGCAATGAATCACAAAAATATGCTGCCGGTGGCAAAAATGAAAATTACTTGTGTAAGAAATATGAAATAAAAAAGATGTTTTTGGATTGCGTGACTATCGATGACAGAAACGCTGTGACAGAGTCAACAGTTACTAAATATACAAGTACAGTAGCAGTCATTTAATTCTAGTACTACATTCCTACTAGTGAAAAGAGTTTGGGCTGGATTTTGCCAGCCGAGACGATTTGCTGCCCTCCAGGTTCTAGTCCCATCCCCAGCAATGTACGACGAACCCACGCCATTTTCCCTTGATTGGCCTTATTGAAGGGATAATTACTAGTCCTAGTCCCTTTAGGGCTACCTCGGATCAGGCGTATTCCCCAGACATTCACTTTCAACTAAGGTTTGAGGTAGCCGAATCCAAAAGACGCTAAATTGGGACTATCTCTCCTAAAGGAAAAGGAACAACCTGAAAATGTTACCGTCCTCCAGATAGCACTTTTAATAAGTTTAGCTAGACTGTAACATTCCGGATATTATGAGGGGCCGGAAAACTCCCCCAGAATTCTGCAACTCCTCACCAAAGAGTGTACAGAGATTGAGTTCGCGAGTTTTTGATACAAAAGTCTTGTGAGACAATTCTAAAAATATATAGATTTATTAAAGAACCAACATGCAGTTTACAGTTGGTGAGTCAATCGTAACATTAACAGTTCCAAAAAGAGAAAGCTTACAATCTTATTATCAGAGAACCTTACTCTCAAATCTTAACTTCACTACAGTTTTACAGTTCTTAAAGTTCTAATCAGGATATCCACCAAAATCAAATACCTTTGATCCCCGAGGTACAAAGAGTTGGAGACTTACAGAGCCACCTCTGAAGCCAAGAATCGCTTTGCCCCTTTAAAGCGAGTCTACTATCCCATTTGAGAGTTCAATATTTATACCCTTTTCCAGTGGTATTTCCTTTAAGGTTTTCTGCTGATCTAAGCTAATTATCTCTAGTCATTTTTCCGTAGACCCCTGCAATTCTTACAGTCACCTCAGCTGGTAGCATTACAGAATTATGTCTCTTCTCTAGGTGTTCTACGTTTACCATAAAAAACGGTGTTACGGCAGGTGTGATTTTTACTTGATGTCATTTTTACGAAGGCAGATATTCCTTACTTTATGTGCTTCTTTACGAAGTGTAAATTAGAACACCTTATCCAGGGTAAACCATTGTTTCGTTCCCAAAGGTCAGCCTGTCGGGAGCCTTTAACCTTCTGTTTCAATAAGGTTATTGATTCAGTGTCAACAATTATCTTATCTCAATAGCCAGAATTTTTCACAGCTATTTCATCGTTCGGTTTCTCGATTTCCAAACCCAGTTTGTCCTGTTTTAATAAGGCCAGAATTCTTTCAAAAGATAGTGGCCTAGAAATTGGGTTGTGGGCTCGCCAGGGCTGTAGCGCCAGAAATTTTGCGCCAGCGTTAATGCGGCAGCGCCCGATGAAAATTCGGTTGCGCCGGGCCCAGACGGCGGCGGGCGCTAAAGGAGGGTTTTAGCGCCTCAAAACGGGCGTTCAATTGGGTTTTCCGGCGCTAATCCCCCGCTGCGGCACCCGATGCGGTGCGGCAGGCTGGGGAACTGCAGGCCTCCTCCTTCTGTTAAGGAGGAGCTGCCTGCAGCCGACAACTGACCGGCGGATTCCCCCGACATCTGAGCCCGGTACCTCGGGGAAGTGCCGGGCTCGCAGCACACACACATCAGGGCCGCGGGGGGGGGGTGATGCAGGAGTCCGGGAAGGGAGGTGCGGGCAGGCGGCCGCCGGGAACGCGGCCGGCCGCCGCTCCACCTTTATGCACCGGCGCAAAGGCATGTAAGAACCCTTTCCACAATCGTTGGTTGCGCCTGCCACGGGCGAGGCGGGCGCAACTGAATTTGGGCTTGGGGCCGGGTTACCACGGCAACCGGGACGCTGCGCACACCGATGACGTCATCGGTGCCGGCGCAGCGCTACCGGCTAACGCCGATGGTAAGGCCCAAGTCAATTTCAGAAACGGCTATAATTCCAGCGCAATGCCCTCCAGCGCCGCTAATTGGGCGCTAACCCCACTCAATTTCTAGGCCAGTGTATTTTTCTGAATAGGTTATATGGCTTATTCCTTCACATTATAAAGCCCGCCCTGCGGGCTTACCGGCCAATTAAGGGAAAGCTGGTGACAGATGACGTCAGCATATGGCGCTTCATCTGTCGAAAATATTTTGACAGATTAATTGTCAGCATTTGACAGCTTTGAGACGCTGTCAAACACTGACAATCTCTGTTCTAAGGTGAGCCCTTGCACAAACTCTTACCAAGGCCTCTCTCCTCAGCAGAAAGCAGATGGCTGCTGAATCTGAGAATGCAGCAGCCATTCTGCCATCTCTGCCGTTGAGATGAGGCACCTTCGGATCCTCAACAGTTGAAGCCTGCAGAAAGAAGCAAAGGTAAGGAAACTTTTTCCAAAACTTAACACTCACCCCTCATACTTACCTGTCCACACTTGCACCCATCACTTACCTCTACAGCTGACATATCGACCCCTCTCACCCCCGCAGGCCCACTGCTCGCCTGGCTGACCCTGGCGAGGTTCGCAGCCATCGGGAAGCCCGCACCTGCAGGCGTAAAATGGGGAAAAGCCTCAAAACTGCCTGTTAACAGGCAGTTTATTGGCTCTAATCCCCTTCCCGCCTCGAGGAGATGGGTCCCTGTGCGACTCGGGGACCCGCCTCCCAGGACGATGGCGCAGAGGCATGTTGGGAGCGGGGTTGGTACCCACTCCCAGTTTCTGCCATTTTCCCGGTGGTGGACTTAGCGATGGTAATGCCATAGAATGTCAAGGGGAGGTGGTTAGGTTCTCTCTTGTTGGAGATGGCCATTGCCTACCATTTACGAGGTGCAAATGTTACTGAGCACATTATCAGCTCAAGCCTGGATGTTGTTGAGGTCTTGCTGGATGCAGGCATAGACTGCTCCATTATCTGAGGAATTGCAAATATAGCTGAACATTGCAATCATCAGCGAACAACCCAACTCTGAAGGGAAAGTTAATTGACAAAGCAACTGAAAATAGTTGGGCCTGAGGATCCAAAAATCTTTAAAAAAAAACTGCACAGGCCACATTTTCACCGAACTTTACCTAAATTAGCTCCCTTGCTCGAAAACCCAACTCCAGGTAAGGGACCACCCATGGCAAGCTGCTCACACATGGGCACATCACTGCTCAAACAGGATTCTTAAGGGTAGTGGTAAACCTATAATTTTTAATGTTTTATGGTTAATGCTACTGCATTTTGTCCCATGCATTAGTTGATTTTGCTGGAAAGTCAGCCATTTTTGCAAAACTAATGAGCATGGACATTCTTAATTAGGTTCAGGAGGTGCTGGATGCCTCACATAAGGAAGAGTAATTCAGGAGTGGCCACGACTTGCAGATACAATGGTACCTGATGCTTTCTATCCCAGGGTGAATTTTAGTGCAAATTTATACAGAACAACAACCACTTGTACTAATATAGCACCTTTAATGTAGTAAAATGTCCCAGGGCGCTTCACAGGAGCGTTATCAAACAAAAATTTGACACCGAGCCACATAAGTGGATGTTAGGACAAATGGGAGCGTCTTAAAGGAGGAGAGAGAGGTAAAGAGGCGAAGAGGTTTAGGGAGGGAAATTCCAGAGCTTAGGGCCTAGTCAGCTGAAAGCACGACCACCAATGGTGGAGCGATTAAAATAAAGGGATGTGCAAGAGGCCAGAATTGGAGGAGTGCAGAGATCTTGGAGGGTTGTAGGGCTGGAGGAGGTTACAGAGATTGGGGGGGGGTGGCGCGACGCCATGGAGGGATTTGAAAACAAGGATGAGAATTTTTATATTTAGGCTTTGCCGGACCGGGAGCCAATGTAGGTCAATGAGCACTGGGGTGATGGGGGAACGGGACTTGGTGCGAGATAGGACACGGGCAGCAGAGTTTTGGATGAGCTCAAGTTGACGGAGAGTGGAAGATGGGAGGCCGGCCAGGAGAGTGCTGGCCTCGTCAAGTCTAGAGGTCAAAGAGGCTTGGATGAGACAAATATGATGACAAATCTATAGATATCTGGGCAAGTGAAAGCTTTCTCCGGATTCACATATGGGTGTGACCAAGATGCCTAACCCGAAAATACATCTGGAGTAAAAGAGCTAAAAATAAAATGTAAGTATCCTTGTTGTAAAACCATCAGTGTGCCTTAACTACTGGCCTCGTGCATTAGACTCTGCAGGGCTGAACTCAAAAAGAATACAATCTGATTTTGATGACCCTGACTTTATTGATTCAGAGGTTTTTTTATTGCTTTGTAAAGTTCTTAATGTTATACTAAAGCCAAACTCATGTCAGAAGACTTATACAAATGCCTCATAAGAGATTGTTAAGTAAACAGTAATGTTGCTATGTGCTCACTCTGAGACACATTTCATTTCCTGCATGTGGCTGCATGAAAATCTATAGCTGCATAAAAATCCATAGCTGTTCACAAAGTCCATCTGTTAATAAGAAATCTTTTTTTTAATGTTTAGATTGAAATAAGAGTTTTATACAGTGAGTTACCAAAAACCAGTTTGTAGATACACTGGGGTAGATCTTGACTTTGTGCGATAGCGTCAAACACGTGAATCAGCAGCCCGTTTTACAGCTCTCCCGATTTTTATTTCTATTGAAGTTGATATCTACCCCACTGTGTTGCTCAAAATGTGCTACTTTGGATATTAAATTTCCTCTACACGGCATGTAACTTATGAATAAACGTTCTCTAAATCACTTTAGGAAGCCACGATGGGTTGCATTATACACATGAATTCATATAGAAGAATTCTTCATTAATTGTACTCAATAAAGACAAAATGATTTTGAGATATATCGGGACAGATTTTCTTCTCCCAGTCCACTCAATTTTGAGCGGATCTGGGGCAGGCAGGAAAGAAGGATGGGGAGCTCTGGTGAAAGGTCATCTATTGACCTGAAACGTTAACTGTGTTTCTCTCTCTCCACAGATGCTGCCTGACCTGCTGAGTATTTCCAGCATTTTCTATTTTTATTTCAGATTTTCAGCATCCGCAGTAATTTGCTTTTGTGTTCATAGAATCTTACAGCACAGAAGGAGGCCATTCGGCCTGTCATGCGCATGCCATTGTGGTGGGGAGCTCTTCTGTCACTTCTGTGATTACCCACCAATGCAATGTTATGCTGCAAATGACATATGTCCATCATCCGCATCTTAACAATACTGGCTGTTAAATGAAAGTCTTGCATTTATATAGCGCCTTTCATGACCTCAGCACGTCCCAAAGCGCTTTACAGCCAATTAAATGCTTTTTTTGAAGTGTAGCCGCTGTTATAATGTAGGAAATGCGACAGCCAATTTGCGCACAGCAAGCTCCCATAAACAGCAAATTGATAATGACCAGATAATCTGTTGTTGTGATGTTGGTTGAGGGATAAACATAGGCCAGGATGCACTGGTTAGGAACATGCGGTCCTGTCATCCGAGGTTGTTATCAGGCTGCCGGGAAGGGGGAGTGGGGGGGGGGTTAAATTTTAAATGATCACCTTACCTAGTGTAGTCGGTCGTAGAGTGGGAAATTTAAAAAAATACATTAAATTTTTTTAATGTTTTGAATTCCTGCTGTCATTACTGGCCATGCTATTCTCAGGTCCAAGAAGCTCAATTCAAAAAAATAAATAAAGTAAAAATAAAAATTGTAAAACATAACAGTGAATATTATTGGATAAATACTTAAAGGGGAAAAAACTGCAGGGCTATGGGGAACGAGCAGGGGAGTGGGACTAATTGGATAACTCTTTCAAAGAGCCGGCACAGGCACAATAATGGGTCGAATGGCCTCCCTCTGTGTTGTACGATTTTATGTTTTGAAAACCATCAGTGTGCCTTAACTGCTACCCACATACAGCGTACTTTGCAAGGATGACCTCCAAAAGAATGTAAACTGATTCTGAAGACCCTGACTTTATTGGTTCAGGTAACTTCAGGGCAGATCTGGAGCTGGCTGGAAAGGAAAAAAAAATCGACTAGGCAGCTGGCCCACCGGCTTCACTCCTGCCCCTCCTGGGCTACGAGGAAACTTTTATTTAATAGGTGGAATACTTACCTGCCGCTCTCCAGGCCATGTGCTGCTTGCCGTCTGTTTCTGCTGGCGGCTTGGAAGCTGTGCACGACCCGCAAATCTCCCGAGTTATAATTACGTCGGGGTCTCAATTATCGGACCCCCTGATCTTTCAAGTATTTACGGGGCCCCGCGCTCCCGAAAACCCGGGAGTTAAAAATGGCGGGGCAGGGGGGAATGCTGCAGGAATGCAGAGGCTTCCTCCAGGCTGCCATTTTAATTCCCACCGCCTTGCCGGATGGCCTGGGTTAAAATCGGGGCTTTTGTATTTTGCTTGAGAAAAAACAGTCCAAATTTTGTGAACTGCGTTTCTCTACAGTACAATAACAATTAGAGCTCCAGCTCTACAAATTCAGCCACAGCAACATCACATTTTATTTTTACGTCTTTGTTTTTTAAAAATATGAGGGGGACTAAATCGAAACTAAACTTTTGGCGTAAAGCGTTAGTACTTTTGCTCCGTTTAATCGCTCCAATATTGCTCTTCGTTTGGATTCACCAGGTAAGATGATGAAAGAACTTGCACTTATACAGCGCTTTCATGATTTCAGAACATCCCAAAGCACTTCACAGCCACTGAACTGCTTTTGAAGTATAGTCACTGTTGTCACAGAAGTATAGAATCTTACAACACAGAAGGAGGCCATTCAGCCCATCGTGCCCGTGCCGGCTCTTTGAAAGAGCGATCCATTTAGTCCCACTCCCCCCTGCTCTTTCCACCTTAGCCTGCAATTTTTATTACCTTTTCAAGTATTTATCCAATTTCCCTTTGAAAGTTATTATTGAATCCGCTTCCACTACCCTTTCAGGAAATGCATTCCTGATCATAACAACTCGTGGAGTAAAAAAAAAATTCTCCTCATCTCGTCTCCGGTTCTTTTGCCAATTGTCTTAAATCTGTGTCCTCTGGTTACCGACACTCCTGCCAGTGGAGACAGTTTCTCCCTATTTACTCTATCAAAACCCCTCATAGTTTTGAACACCTCTATTAAATCTCCCCTTAGCTTCTTTGCTCTAAGGAGAGCATGTAGGAAAGGGGTACTAAAACCAAATGAAGCTATAATTGCCTGACTTCACACTTCTCATGGCAAACCCCGCTTGCCAGTAGTGCACGTTGATAGTTTGGCCACACCGTGTATCGTGTGCAGTGTGTGCCACAATTTCCGATATGTGCTCTCAGGAGGAGAGAGGGGGTGAAACATCCACCAGAAGCGCAAAGCTGGAAAATTACACATTAAGTGTAATTAGACAAAAAAAAAAGTTTGCGTAAATGCCTGTGTTGGTGGGTTGGGGGTAGGAAGGAATTCTCCACCACATCACCGACAATCCAGTTTAATTAGCCTTACAATACATCTTGGCTTTGAAATTATGCCGTGATACTAGCGCTCCATGCATTCACCTGATATTCCTCGGTCTACTTTACTCTATTTAAAATAAACAGATTATGCTTCCATTAAAGTGGTGACCAAAGGAATTTCATATACTAATATTGCACAGTGTAATTTCAAGGCTTAGATTTTTCTACTTAAAACATATTAACAGAGATTCAAAGGCCAATAAAATCTTGATATTGGCAGGGTTTATTGTCATAGAAAATCTTTTGTTAATAATGTTAATGTATATTGATCCCTGGAATCCCTCATTAAAGATTTATTAAGAAACCTAAAAATATGATTCCCGTCCCTACAAACTCGTACTACAAGCAAGCTTCAGATGTTAAAAGTGCTTCACTCTGAAGAATTATTCATTTCCTTTCTAGAAATCCTTGGACCAAAAAAACTCAGCCGGAGTGATATCAATACTAATCAAAAGGTGCAATTCATACATTATTTTTGTTTCTCAAAAATGCACCACTCCTGCCAATGGCAGTCACTGAAACAGATTAAATGTGGTATTGTTGGCAGAGTTGGAGCACTGCAACTTCTGCCAATTTCTTTTTATAAAAGGGGTTCGTAATACTTTTTATTCAAATATTTTTATGACGTTGATACCCATTTGTATTGAATTGAAGCAATAATTTAGGAATTTATCAACATATTTATTGTGTGTTACATGAACTACAACAAATGGAGTATTCCATTTATTGGGATATATTGACCCCTTTACGCATTTGAGGGGATTGGTTCTGCCTGAGCAACATGCAAATCAATATAGTCTTGATTCCACACTAGCGCATAGGCTGCATGAGCACGTCATTTATGTGGCAGCGGGCAAGGCTTTGATGGCAAGTGCTTGGCTTGAGATACAGCTTTTTTTGAATAATCAAGGCGAACAAATCAGCAGGACTGCCAATACATCCATTATGTACTGAGTGAAAGAAGTTAATTACCCCCCCAAACCCCTGCAATTATAATCTGGGGAAAAATATATCATATTTCTTTAACGTGCTTTTTCACAATGTTTTAGAAAAATTATTTTTGCTTGTATTTTTTTAAGTTCTCCTTCCCTGGCCTGCATCTGATGTCATACCCAGATTGAGAGGCAGATGAAATGGTCCCAGGCCTTCACAAAATATTTATCTTAACCCTGTGCTGCTGGAGGTGTGGGAGATGGCCTGAGATTTCTTACCTTGTGACATTTCCCTTCCTAGTGCACGGATGAGATTAGAAACTCACATTGTAGGAAATTGGGGATACAAACTTATTAACCACTAGTCTGGAGCAATGCCCATTGGAGCATCAATGTGCGACACCAATCATGCCCCAAAGGGGGAAAAACTGCTCTTGTTAAATATACCAGGGCTGTGACTCATGCATTTTTGGGTTTCCATGTTTCACATCCCTTGCCTCAGTCCTACATATTATGCTCAGTGATACAACTGAAATTGTGAATGACCATCATCAGTGGCAAAAATATAATTTATCAAATATCTTTTGCCTGATGATGTTTGTGTTTATGTCAGCTTTAGCTATTTCTCTTCCAGAAATTCTTCCACTTTACTATCACATTCTTTGGAATATCTAGTAAACTGTCCCAGGTCTTGTAACTCTGCTTTATTCAGGTAGATGAAGTATTGTTAGGAACAGGAGTAGGCCAGTCAGCCCTTTGAGCCTGTTCCGCCATTCAACTAGGTCGTGGATGATCTGTTCAGAAGCTTAAAGTACTGCTCTGAGCACAGAGCTGCGAGTTTCAATCCAAGTAAAGAACTACCTCATCAAAACCATAGTTAAGTGTTCCCTCTTGTCACTACAATTGATCTCTGACTTTGGTTTCATGTTGGATGGTTTTAATCTGCTTAAAGAGCTGCACGTGCAATATGTGAAATCTGTAATTACAGTGTTGAAGATGGGCTTCAGCAGATGTGGGAAGTACTGGTTGCAACTGGAATCCCATTAAATAAAAGAGCAAACCAGGTACTCAGAGAAAGGATTAATGGGCTTCATGAAAGCTTTTTACATAGGATCACATAGGATATACAGCACAGAAACAAGCCATTCGGCCCAACCAGTCCATGCCGGCATTTATGCTCCACTTGAGCCTCCTCCCGTCTTTCCTCATCTAAATCTATCAGCATAACCCTCTATTCCCTTCTCCCTCATATGCTTGTCCAGCCTCCCCTTAAATGCATCTATACTATTTGCATCAACCACTCCCTGTGGTAGCGAGTTCCACATTCTCACCACTCTCTGGGTAAAGAAGTTTCTTCTGAATTCCCTATTGGATTTCTTGGTGACCACCTTATATTGATGGCCTCTAGTTATGCTCTTCCCCACAAGTGGAAACATTCTCTCTGTATCCATTCTATCAAAACCTTTAATAATCTTAAAGACCTCTATTAGGTCACCCCTCAGCCTTCTTTTTTCAAGAGAAAAGAGACCCAGCCTGTTCATCCTTTCCTGATATGTATACCCTCGCATTTCTGGTATCATCCTTGTTTATCTTCTCTGCACCCTCTCCAGTGCCTCTATATCTTTTTATAATATGGTAACCAGAACTGTACACAGTACTCTAAGTGTGGTCTAACCAAGATTCAATACAGGTTTAGCATAACTTTCCTACTTTTCAATTCTATCCCTCTAGAAATAAACCCTAGTGCTTAGTTTGCTTTTTTTATGACCTTGCTAACCTGTGGCGCAACTTTCAGTGATTTGTGTATTTGTACTCCGAGATCCCTTTGTTCCTCTGCTCCACCAAAACTCGCACCCTCCAAGTAATAAGTGACCTCCCTATTCTTCCTACCAAAATGTAATACCTCACATTTATCTGTGTTGAACTTCATTTGCCAATTATATCCCCATTCTGCAAGTTTATTAATGTCCTCCTGTAATTTGTTGCAGTCCTCCTCAGTATTGACTATTCCCCCCAATTTGGTATCATCCACAAATTTAGAGATTGTGTTTTTGATTCCAAAGTCTAAATCGTTAATATAAATTGTGAACAACAGTGGTCCCAGCACTGATCCTTGTGGAACATCACTACCCACCTTCTGCCACTGTGAATAGCTACCCTTTACTCCCACTCTCTGCTTTCTGTCTTGAAGCCAGCTAGCAATCCATTCTGCTACTTGTCCCCTGACTCCGCATTCTCTGACCTTGTTCATCAGTCTATTATGTGGTACCTTATCGAAGGCCTTTTGAAAATCTAGTTAAATTACATCTACTGCATTACCATTGTCTACTCTCTGTTACCTCTTCAAAAAATGTATTAAGGTTGGTCAAGCAAGATTTTCCCTTTTGAAATCCATGCTGACTATTCATTATTATACTTTTCGTTTCTAGATGTTCTTCTACTCTCTCTTTTAGTAGGGATTCCATTATTTTTCCTACCACCGATGTTAAGCTGACTGGTCTATAATTCCCTGGACATGTTCTATCCCCCTTCTTAATGTAGGTATTACGTTAGCTATCCGCCAGTCCTCTGGCACTACACCTTTTTCTAACAAATTATTAAATATGTGTAATAATGCCTCTGCTATCTCTTCCCTTGGTTCTTTTAAAATGCGTGGATGCAATCCATCCGGACCAGGTGTTTTATCCTCTGAGTTTGATTAGTTCATTTAACATATCCCCTTTTTATTTTAAATGCACTTATCTCATTACTCATCTCATCATCCAATGTCATGTCCACCTGTTCTATCTCCCTGGTAAATACTGAAGCAAAATAATGATTTAATATTTCTGCCATCTCTCTATCGTTACCTGTGGTATTATCCTGCCTATCCCTTAATGGCCCTATTCCCATCCCAAACTTCCTTTTTTTAATGATGTGCCTGTAAAATATTTTACTATTTTGTTTTATGTTCCTTGATAATTTAATTTCATAGTTCCTCTTTTCCTTCATAATTGTTTTTTTGACTTCTCTCCTAATCTCTTCATATTCTCCCTTATCATGTACTCCTTGGTTGTCTATGTATTTAATGTATGCCTCTTTCCTAACCCTCAATTGTTCCCTTAATTCATCCATGGAGTCTCATCAGTGTTTAGTTTGTTCTTTCCTTTTAGCGGAGTATATTTTTCCTGCACTCTGTTGAACACTGTTGTAAATGTTTCCCATTGTCATTCTACATTGTTGTTTGCCAATGTTGTTGCCCATTTTATCTTCCCAAGTTCTATTCTTAGCCCCTCAAAATCAGCTTTTCTCCAATCTATTAACCTGGTTTTTGCCATACTTACCTACTTTAACAGGGAATGGTGGCATTGTGGTAATGTTACTGGGCTAGTAATCCAGAGGCCTGGACTAATAATCCGGTGACAGAGTAGTTCAAATCCCACCACGGCAGCTGGGGAATTTAAGTTTCTGATCAGCCATGATCTCATTGAATGGCGGAGCAGGCTTGAGGGGCCGAATGGCCTACTCCTGCTCCTATCTTCTATGTTTCTTTATTAACATCTTAAAGCGTATTATATTATGGTCACTATTGCCTATATGTTCCCTACTTTTACTTCTCTTATCTGCTCTGGCTCATTCCCCATAACTAGATCCAATATCGAATCCTCCCTTGTTGGGAATTTTACATATTGGGTTAGAAATGAGTCCTGTAGACATAGTAGGAACTCCATTCCCTTATCCCCTTTACCTACCTCTTCAGTCCAATTAATATCGGGGTAGTTGAAATCCCCCATGATTATTATTCTATGTTTTTACTAATTTCTCTACTTTGTCTGTATACTTCTTCTTCCACCTCCCTTCCACTATTAGCTAAAAATAATTGTTTGATAAACCATTTTTGATTGTTTAAAAAGCACCCAATGCAATGACTTAAATAATACTGAAACACATTATTTAATAAAAGCATATTATAACAGAAGTGAATGTCTCTCTAGCATTTCTCCTTCCCTAAACAAAAACAAGTTCTGTTAACCACATTTTTTATGAAGACAGCACCCATTTAAATCATTATTTCTTACTATCGAGTTAGATATTATGCGGAGGGGAGGCAGAGATAGGGCAGCTGAGAGGGGATGGCTACAGGGAGAGATGGGAGAGAAGAGGGGAAGGCAAGAGGAGGAGGCAAGGTAGAAAGAAGAGGAACAAGCAGGGAATGGAAGGGGAGGAGAAGAGTGGGGAGAGGGAAGGGGAGAAGAGGGACAGAAGGAGGGGAGACTATACAGACAGCAATAACTGCAACATGCATCACAGCACATCTCATCGCTGAAGTCTGCGCTTCGGTGGAACAAAGTCTACCCTTGACACAACAGCCTTACCTCCTTCTCTCCCATTTTCAAATAAACAGACAAACCCTCAATCCAGTTCCCATGGCAACACATCAGCCCTCTTTGTCCCTACACGACTATCCCAATCATCATTTGAGTAAAGACGTCAGCACCACATAACTATACCCTTTCTTGTGTGACTGTAATCTTCTTCAATAACAAAGCCCCATGTCAGTGCAAATTCTGTTTTATTCCAAAGTACACATGATCAACCTCCCTTCTTAACACCATGTTTATGTAAAGTCTGTGTGTTCTAGTTGTAATTAATAACACACAGACTACAAGATTAAAGTTCAACAGGTCTTTTTACTGGTTGGAGGTCATGACTATATGAAATACAATCTTACTACACAGTGCTTACATACCGGTGGTCACCACCGGTATTACGTAGTACATCTCTTAAGGTGGAACAGGCTTAAGTTCTCTTAAGGTGGAACAGGTTACATACACCACAATCCTCCCTTTTTAGCTTAATAGTCATATCCCCATTTAACATAACATCATAACATATATACATATATAACTTCAGGTATAAACAGTTCAAAGGTTCAGTCTCTCAGGAGGTCTTCTGATTCGGTCTGGATAACGCCTTTCAGTGGTCTCTGATTCTTGTTGCTGAGGTGACTCTTCTTGTTGGTTTCCTATGTATTGGACGTCATCATCAGGTACAGTCCCTGCCGAGGTAGATGCTTCAGGTTCATTAACGTCTTCCACAGTTGTCTCTGTCGCAACCATGGGTTCGACCCTTGCTCTTGATTCTACCAGTTGATCCGCATGACGCCTTATCACATTGTTACCAATATCTACTGTGTACATCAGAGGTCCTTGTCTGGCCCGAATTGTTCCGGACTGCCATTTTTCGTTTCCATAGCCCCTTGCCAACACTGGTTGTCCTACTTCGAAACTTCGAGTGGACTTGTTATTAATATGCCGGAACTGTTTGTTTTCCACTTCCCTCCGCACATTTGGTTTGAACAAGTCCAACCTGGACCGCAACCTCCTGTTATAAAACATCATGGCAGGACTTTGGTTAGTCACTGCATGAGCGGCGTTTCGATACGCCATTAGGAAATTGTCCACCTTGTGCTGTAGCGGAATCTGATCATCATTCATGGCCTTTATTGCCTTTTTGAATGTTTGGACAAATCTCTCGGCCAACCCGTTTGTCGCCGGATGATATGGGGCAGAGGTATAATGTTTCACCCCATTCTTCTTTAAGAATTTTTGGAATTCTTCCGACACGAACTGTGGTCCGTTGTCCGAACAGATCTGTTCTGGCAATCCGTTCCTTGCGAATATTGTTCTTAACACCACAATTGTCTTTTCTGAAGTAGTGGTATTCATCTTGATCACTTCTGGCCATTTGGAATGTGCGTCCACCGCAATTAGGAACATGGAGTCCATGAATGGACCAGCAAAGTCAATATGTACGCGTTGCCATGGGGCTGAAGGCCATTCCCATGGGTGTAGTGGTGCGATCGGAGGTGCATTTTGCACTTTTTGGCACCCAGCGCAGCTTTTCGTCAACTCCTCTATCTGTTGGTCAATACCCGGCCACCATACATAAGCCCTAGCAAGACTTTTCATCTTAACTCCCCCCAGATGACCTTCATGCAGTTCTTTTAGAACTCTTTCCCTTAACTTGGGAGGAATAATCACTCTTGTCCCGTACATCAAAGTACCATGGCAGATGGACAGCTGGTCTCGCCTTGCCGAGAATGCTGGTAACAGAGGATCACCACGTGTTGGCCATCCTTTCACTGTCACTTCGTAGACTCTGGACAGTGTCGGGTCATTCCTGGTTTCTCTTTCAATACTTGCATTGGTGACTGGTAAACACTCGATGATGGTCGAATGAAATAACTCAACAGGGTCAACTTTCGTCGTTTCTTCTTCAGGTAGTGGCAGGCGCGACAGCCCATCAGCATTGCCATGCTGCTTCGTACCTTTGAATTCTATTTGATATTGATGTGCCCCTAGGAAAAGGGACCATCTGTGGAGACGCTGTGCTGTCATCACTGAAACACCCTTCTTAGGGTTAAAAATGGATACCAACGGCTGATGGTCTGTCAGAAGTGTGAATTTTTGGCCCTGCAGGTAATGATTAAACTTCTTCACTCCCCATACAAAGCTGAGAGCCTCCCTATCGATCTGCGCATAGTTGCGCTCAGCGGAGGTCAATGATCTGGATGCAAACGCGACTGGCCTTTCCGTGCCATTTGGCAACTTGTGTGAGAGTACTGCCCCTATACCATATGGAGAAGCATCACAAGCCAACCGAATAGGCAGTGTCGGGTTGAAGTGAGCCAACACTTCCTCTGAGGTGATCAATTCTTTGCTTTTGCGAAATGCCTTCTTACAGTTTTCGCTCCATTCCCATGGTACCCCCTTCTGTAAAAGAGCGTTTAGCGGGTGCAGTACCGTGGATAGATTTGGTAGAAATTTATGGTAATAGTTAATCAATCCTAGAAACGACCTCAACTGAGAGACATTATCCGGAGCGGGAGCCTTTACAACTGCCTCTATCTTGTCAGGAGGCTTATGAAGCCCCTCCCGGTCAATGACATGACCACAGTACGAGATCCGCTTCTGGAAGAACTCACATTTCTGCCGATTAACTCTAAGTCCATACTCTTTCAGTCTGTTGAGCACCAGTTCCAAGTTTGCGAGGTGTTCTTCATCACCATCACCTGTAATCAGAATATCATCCAGGTAACATTGTGTGCCTGGAATTCCCTGTAATACCTGCTCCATGGCCTTCTGCCAAATTGCTGGAGCCGATGCCACTCCAAAAACCAGCCTATTGTACCGGTACAAACCTCGATGCGTGTTGATCGTGAGGTATTGGCGTGACTCTTCTTCAACCTCCATCTGCAAGTACGCCTGCGCCAGGTCTATCTTGGTGAAGTGTTTCCCACCAGACAACGAAGCAAAAATATCCTCAATCCGCGGAAGCGGATACTGCACCGTGTGAAGCACCGGATTAATGGTGATTTTGAAATCTCCACAGATGCGAACCTTCCCTGGTTCTCCTGGCTTGTTGCTCGAAGGACGTTTCATAACGGGAACAATGGGCGTAGCCCACTCACTCCAATCTACCTTAGACAGTACACCTGAACGTTCTAGCGCTTCCAGTTCCGCTTCTACAGTAGGTCGTATTGCATAGGGTACCGGACTGGCTTTAAAAAATTTTGGGTGTGCATGTTCATCAATCTTGATGTTTGCCGTAATTCCTCTCAGTGTTCCCAGTCCCTGCTGGAACACCTCTTTAGCATCATCCAATATTTTGGACAATCGTTTAGGTTTGACATCTGTTTCCCCGGAATCTACCGTTAGTGCCTTCAAGGAGTGCCAGTCCATATTCATTTTCCTAATCCACTCCCGTCCCAGTAGTGGTGGACCTCCTTCAGGTAGCACATATAAGTCCATTACTTGGCTTTCTTCGCCCTTGTGGACCACTTTTACCTCTATCTTTCCGATGGGGTACACTCTTTGCCCCGTGTATGTTTTCAATATAATCTCCGTATCCCGTAGGGGAATATGTTGGAAAAACCTTTTGTAATCTTTCTTATTCATGACCGTCAATGCCGATCCAGTGTCCAATTCCATCTTTACTTGGACTCCTGCTATCTGAAGGGTGACCCAAATTGTCTGGAGATCTGCATCCTTACCAACGTTGTGTACTCTTAAGCTACCCAGTTCATTACTGCTAGCGTCTGAATCTGACTTCTGTTCGGTCGAACTGTTCTTTGTCACCTTGTGTACCTTTATGTATTTTCCTTGCGGTGACTTTTTGTTGCTGGTCTTCTTTCCTGACCGGCATACTTTAGCTATGTGGCCAAGCCTGCCACACGTTCTGCATTCTTGGTTTTTAAACCAACACTGGTTCTGATCGTGTGTTGTCTTTCCGCAACGATAACATTTTACAGTACTCAAACCCAATTTATTTGTACTGAGTTCCGGTGACCGTAGCTGCATTACTGCCATGCCTCTCGCTGCGGCTTCGTGTGCTGCTGCCATAGTGACCGCTTTCTCAAGCGTCAGCTCATTCTCCTCGAGCAATCGCTTTTGTGTATCTTCTTTTAATAAACCACACACAAATTTATCTCGTAGCGCCTCTGTCAGTCTCGTTCCGAATTGACAGTACTTTGCTAGCTTACGCAATTCCATCAAATATTCAGCATTGCTTTCATCCTTCAGCTGCCTTCTGCTGTAAAAATTAAATCGTTCTGCTAGCATCAGCGGCGTGGGGTTTAGGTGATTTTTCAGGACAGTAACAATCTCCTCGAACGTCTTATCCGCCGGTTCATCTGGTGATACAAGGTGTTTCAATTGCCCGTATGTCTTCGCACCCATTAAGTTTAATAATGTTAGTGCTTTCTCTTCATCTGGGATTTTATTTGCTTTACAATAATTTTGTATGCGTTCTACATACATAGCCCAATATTCGATGTCGCTATCAAAGGTATTAATGTTCCCATGTTTAGGCATCGTTGCAATTTAATTTATTTTTATTTTTATCCAAGATGGCAGCTTCCGCGCTCTTGTCTTCGTCCTCCGCCTACAAAATGGCGGTTTTCCTGCGCTTGGCGATCTTCACCCTTCCCCCGACGCTGTCTCCGCTTCACCGCGGCTCTCGCACCTTCAGTTGCCCCCAGACGCTGCGCCTTTTTAGCCCGAATGCGGCCCGGCCCTTATCACCAGCCGCGATCGATGTCCCCGCGCTGCGCCTTTCGGCCCGAATGTGGCCCGGCCCTTATCTCCGGTCGCGATCGATCTCACCGCCCTTATTCCTCCGTCTTCCCTCCCCGTCTGTACAGCCAACGCGGCCGACTTTCTGGTCGCGTCGCTGCCCGGCTTACCCACTACCGA
The DNA here is from genome assembly GCF_052327205.1 of Somniosus microcephalus. Taxonomy (NCBI): domain Eukaryota; kingdom Metazoa; phylum Chordata; class Chondrichthyes; order Squaliformes; family Somniosidae; genus Somniosus; species Somniosus microcephalus. The sequence continues at coordinate 30,031,667 of NC_140993.1, read as the reverse complement.
GGTAGAAAGAAGATAGCTGACAGCCGCTGATGGAGGCTTCGAGTTCAGGATGTCTTCTGCACTCTGGTTTCTCGATGTCTGCCGCGCGACGTGTCTTCCAGCAGGGTGATGAGGGTGGAAGCCTCTCTTCGACGTCCGTTCTGTGGACGAAGCCGCCGTGGATATAACTGCCGCAGGGTAAGAATCTGACTCGTCGCCACTGTAAAGTCTGTGTGTTCTAGTTGTAATTAATAACACACAGACTACAAGATTAAAGTTCAACAGGTCTTTACTGGTTGGAGGTCAGGACTATATGAAATACAATCTTACTACACAGTGCTTATATACCGGTGGTCACCACCGGTATTACGTAGTACATCTCTTAAGGTGGAACAGGCTTAAGTTCTCTTAAGGTGGAACAGGTTACATACGCCACAGTTTACACTTTTTTTTTAACCTATTCTTATGTGTTTCAGCCGGAGCTCGTGGGTAGCACTCTTACCTCAGACTTGGAAGTTTGTGGGTTCAAGTCCCAACTCCATGACACTTGAGCATAAAATGCAGGCTGACACTCCAGTGCAGTACTGAGGGAGTGCTGCACTGTCAGAGGTGCCGTCTTTCGGATGAAACGTTAATCCTAAGTGCCATCTCCCCTCTCAGGTGGACATTTCAAAGAAGAGCAGGGGAGTTATCCCAGTATCCTGGTCAATATTTATCCTTCAACCAACATCACTTAAACAGGTCATTTATCGCATTGCTGTTTGTGGGAGCTTGCTGTGTGCAAATTGGCTGCTGCATTTCCTGCATTACGACAGTGACTACACTTCAAAAGTACTTTGTTGGCTGTAAAGCGCTTTGGGACATCCTGAGGTTATGAAAGGCGCTACATAAATTCGAGTCTTTCTTTTTTCTTATAGGTGCCACCCGAGAGCTAGGATTGCAGAATGTGCTTGGCTGCTCATGCTCTACAAAATGCTAACGCGACTGAGGTGGCTGTCATCTCACACCAGCTTGCTCCTGACAGGTAAGTGCTGCTGACTGCATCTCTGGAGCTTGCTCCTGGGCAGCTTGGTCTCGCCTTCCACATTCCAGTGGGGCGGCGCTCTGATGGAGAAGCCAGAGGCCTGGCAATGTACTGCTCTCCTGAGGGACGGCAATATCAGGCAGGTGAACTCCACCTGCCACCATTCCACTGGGCCTTGGGTCTGAAGCCCCACTGATCAGCGGGACTGCTGATCTAATGGAAGCTATCAGATCTTGTCAGCCCTGGGACACAGCTTTTGCCATGCTCTGGAACCTGCGATTCTGTCCCATATTGCCTTCAGAGCTTCTGTGGAGGTGGAGGCACTGACTGGTCACTTCTTAGCTGGGGATATGCTGCAGGTTGCAATGAAGATGCCGCTTGCTACATAAATGCCTTTGTTTTTATTTGTTCCTGGGGTGTGGACATCGCTGGCAAGGCCAGCCTTTATTGCCCATCCCTAGTTGCCCTTGAGAAGGTGGTGGTGAGCCACCGTCTTGAACCGCTGCAGTCCGTGTGGTGAAGGTACTCCCACAGTGCTGTTAGGGAGGGAGTTCCAGGATTTTGACCCAGCGACAATAAAGGAACGGCGATATATTTCCACGTCAGGATGGTGTGTGTGACTTAGTCATAGAGTCATAGAGTCATAGAGTTATCACAACACAGAAAGAGGCCCTTCGGCCCATCATGTCTGCGCCGTCCATCAAGCCCTGTCCAATCTAATCCCATTTTCCAGCATTTGGTCCATAGCCTTGTATGCAATGGCATTTCAAGTGCTCATCCAAATGCTTCTTGAATGTTGTGAGGGTTCCTGACTCTACCACCCTTCCAGGCAGTGAGTTCCAGACTCCAAACACCCTCTGGGTGAAAAAGTTCCTCCTCAAATCCCCTCTAAACCTCCTGCCCCTTACTTTGAATCTATGCCCCCTTGTTATTGACCCCCCTACTAAGGGGAAAAGTTCCTCTTTATCTACCCTATCTATGCCCCTCATCATTTTGTACACCTCAATCTGGTCCCCCCTCAGCCTTCTTTGCTCCAAGGAAAACAACCCCAGCCTGTTTAGTCTTTCTTCATAGCTGAGGCGCTCCATCCCAGGTAACATCCTGGTGAATCTTCTCTGCACCCTCTCCAAAGCAATCACATCCTTCCTATAGTGAGGCGACCAGAACTGCACACAGTACTCCAGCTGTGGCCTTACCAGCGTTTTGTACAGCTCCATCATAACCTCCCTGCTCTTATATTCTATGCCTCGGCTAATGAAGGCAAGTATCCCATATGCCTTTTTAACCACCTTATCTACCTGTTCCGCTGCCTTCAGGGATCTATGTACATGTACACCAAGGTCCCTCTGACCCTCTGTACTTCCTAGGGTCTTACCACTCATTGTGTATTCCCTTGCCTTATTTGTCCGTCCAAAATGCATCACCTCGCACTTTTCAGGGTTAAATTCCATTTGCCACTTTTCTGCCCATCTGACCAACCCGTTTATATCATCCTGTAGCCTGAGGCTTTCCTCCTCGCAATTTACCACCCCACCAATTTTCGTGTCATCTGCGAACTTACTGATCATACCTTTTACATTCTCATCCAAATCATTTATGTAGATCACAAACAGCAAGGGACCCAGCACCGATCCCTGAGATACCCCACTGGACACAGGCTTCCAGTCACAAAAGCAACCTTCGACCATCACCCTCTGCCTCCTGCCACTCAGCCAGTTTAGGATCCAACGTGCCAAGGCACCCTGGATCTCATGGGCTCTTACCTTCTTGACCAGTCTCCTATGCGGGACTTTGTCAAAAGCCTTACTGAAGTCCATGTATACCATATCCACAGCATTTCCCTCATCCACACACCTAGTCACCCCCTCGAAAAATTCAATCAGATTGGTCAGACATGATTTACCCTTGACAAAGCCATGCTGACGATCCCCGATTAATCCTTGCCTCTCCAAGTGGAGACTAATTTTGTCCCTCAGAATTTTTTCCAATAATTTCCCTACCACAGATGTTAGGCTCACTGGCCTGTAATTCCCTGGTTTATCCCTGCTACCCTTCTTGAATAATGGTACTACGTTAGCTGCTCTCCAGTCCTCTGGTACATCCCCTGTGGCCAGAGAGGTTCTGAAAATTTGTGTCAGAGCCCCTGCAATCTCCTCCTTTGCCTCACACAGCAGCCTGGGATACATCTCGTACGGGCCTGGGGATTTATCCACTTTTTGGCCTGCTAAAACCGCTAGTACCTCCTCCCTCTCGATGCTAATATGTTCAAGTATATCACAGTCCCCTTGCCCGATTTCTATGTCTACATCGTCTTTCTCCATAGTGAACACAGATGCAAAAAATTCATTTAAAACCCCGCCTACATCATCTGGCTCTACACACAGATTGCCACTTTGGTCCCTAATGGGCCCTACCCTTTCCCTGGTTATCCTCTTGCCCTTAATATACTTATAAAACATCTTAGGATTTTCCTTTATTTTGCTCACCAGTGTTATTTCATGGCCCCTCCTCGCCCTCCTAATTTCTTTTTTAAGTATGCCCCTGCACTTTTTATACTCCTCTAGGGCTTCCTCCGTCTTTAGTCTTTTGTAACTGCCAAAAGCCCCCCTTTTTTTCCTAATGCATTTTTGTATATCCCTTGTCATCCAAGGTTCACTTTGCTTGCTGGTCCCACCCTTGACCTTTACGGGAACATGTTGGCGTTGTACTCTCTCTATTTCCCTTCTGAAAGTCTCCCACTGCTTTGATGTGGATTTTCCTATATGTAGCTGCTCCCAGTCCACTTTGGCCAGATCCTGCCTTATCATATTAAAATCGGCGTTCCCCCAATTTAGAACCCTTATTTCCGGGCCGTCTTTGTATTTTCCATGACCACCTTAAATCTCACCGAATTATGGTCACTGTCGCCAAAACACTCTCCTACTGACACTTCCACCACTTGCCCGGCTACATTCCCTAGAATTAGGTCCAGTACCGCCCCCTCTCTTGTAGGACTTTCTACATGTTGGTTCAAAAAGCTCTCCTGGGTGCACTTTAAGAATTCTGCACCCTCTAAGCCTTTCACACTCTGACTATCCCAATTAATATGGGGAAGTTGAAATCCCCCACTATTATTACCCTATTATTTTCGCACTTCTCGGAGATTTGCCGACATATCTGTTCCTCTATCTCCCCCTGACTGTTTGGGGGCCTATAGTACACTCCCAGCAAAGTGCTTGCCCCCTTTTTGTTTTTAAGTTCTACCCATATGGCCTCATTAGAGGAACCCGCTAATATATCATCCCTCCTTACAGCAGTAATTGACTCCTTAATTAATATTGCAACACCTCCTCCCCTTTTACACCCCCCTCTGTCTCGCCTGAAGATTCTATACCCCGGAATATTGAGCTGCCAGTCCTGACCCTCCCTCAACCATGTCTCCGTGATAGCAACAATATCCTACTCCCATGTGTTCAACAACAACTTCAGTTCATCCACCTTATTTGCAAGACTCCTTGCATTAAAATAAATGCCTTCCAGCCTTGCCATATTCCCTTTTGCCTTCACATATTTGCTCTGCCTTCCCAGCTGACTTGTTTTTTCCTCCGTATTTGGCTGTAAATCACCCCCTACTATAGCTCCACTCTGTATCCCATCCCCCTGCCAAGTTAGTTTAAACCCCCCCCCCCCAACAGTGCTAGCAAACCTCCCTGCAAGGATATTGGTCCCCCTCTGGTTCAGGTGTAAACCGTCCGACTTGTACAAGTCCCACCTTTCCCAGAAGCAGACCCAGTGATCCAGGAAACTAAAACCCTCCCTCCTGCACCATCCCTTTAGCCACGCATTCATCTGTTCTATCTTCCTATTCCTATACTCACTAGCACGTGGCACCGGGAGTAATCCAGAGATTACAACCTTTGAGGTCCTGCTCTTTAATCTTCTACCTAGCTCCCTAAATTCTTGCTGCAGGACCTCATCCCTCTTTTTACCTATGTCGTTGGTACCAATGTGGCCCACGACCTCTGGCTGTTCGCCCTCCCCCTCCAGAATGCCCTGCAGCCACTCAGTGACATCCTTGACCCTGGCACCAGGGAGGCAACAAACCATCCTGGATTCACGTCTACGGCCACAGAAATGCCTATCTGTTCCCCTTACTATAGAATCCCCTACCACTATTGCTCTCCCACTCTTTTTCCTCCCTTCCTGGGCAGCAGGAGCACCCCCAGTGCCAGGAAGTTGGCTGCTGCTGCCTTCCCCTGATAAGTCATCCCCCCCAACAGTATCCAAAGCGGTATACCTGGTTGAAAGGGGGATGGCCACAGGGGTCTCCTGCACTACCTGCCTGCTTCTATTGTTCCACCTGGTGGTCACCCATTTCCCTTCTGCCTGGAGGGGAACTTGGAGGTGGTGGTGTTCCCATGCACCTGCTGCCCTAGTCCTTCTAGGTGGTAGAGGTCGTGGGTTTGGGAAGTGCTGTCGAAGAAGCCTTGGCGAGTTGCTGCAGTGCATCTTGTAGAAGGTGCACACTGCAGACACGGTACGCCAGTGGTGAAGGGAGTGAATGTTTAAGGTGGTGGATGAGGTGCCAATCAAGCCTGCAACTTAGACAAAGCTTCTATAAAGTTGCTATAGAGACGCCTGTCAGTTGCCACACATCCATGAAGATTGATCTCAGAGCATTCATGTAGGTATGATGTTCCTCAAACATCCTTCTTTTCAGCTGAGTACCCATGAGTTCTGGGTCCCATGACTCCAAAGCCATTCTCCTCAGTCTCTGCTAAGATTTGGGATATAGCCTCTTCGCTTCCCTAATCCTCCGGTTCCTTCATAGCCTGTGAATCACCGATTAATTACTGTGAGGGGGCAGGGGACTGAGCTAGAACTGGTCTTAACCAGAATGCAGCGTGGAAGCGGTTAGTTGTAAGAGCGTTGCTTTAAGAAGATGAAGAATGTGCTGGTACCCAGGGTGGGCAAAGAAGAAAAGGAGAGAGTGCCTAGTGTGTTACCTTGCAAGCACTGGTGAGGTCATTGAATATTTTCTGGCACTGTTCTGCATAGCAGGGGTTAACGGAGTTGGCACTTAGTGGCAGTGCCACCTCCGTCCAGGTGGCACGAGCGGCTTGGTGGCACTCAATTGGAGTCTGTGCCTCCTGCCTTTGATTTACTCAAGAAGCCTTTGAAGGTTTGAATCAGTGAAGTTCTGTGTTCCTGGTGCCATGCCCTGCTGCCTTCTGGATCCATATGTTGTCTGCGTAGTCATAACTCTGTCCAAGTACAATGCAAACATTGCTAAGGCATGCACTGAGGTTAGTAGAGAGTGAAGTGAAAGAGACAAGCACTGTTCCTCATTCACCTGTTTGCCCCCCAGTCTGCTACTGAAGAACAGAAGCTGAACTGTAATTTTGAAAGGCTGCGCCCATTTTACATGGGTTTTACACCAATATGAATGCAAATGAGCAGAACTGTAAATCTGCATGTAACTCCCACCAGTGGGCACAATTTTTTTTTAAAGATGCAACAGTGGTGTAACTCATTTTCAAGAAATTTTAGGCCTTAACATTTTCCAATGAATGTGACACGAGCAGACCTTGAAAGAACTGCTTTGAGTCTGCGTGCAGTTGCAAGCTTTAGCCACTGGATGGCAGTGTGGAGCAAACTTATCACTTTTCTCGCTGAGCCTGACGCCATCTTGGTTTTTTTTCAGCATGATTTATTTCTTCACTTTAGTTCACTTTAAAATTCATTTTAAACTTTTAGGCTTAGAAATTGGGTTGGGGCGCCAAAGTGGCGCAAAAGTCACCTGAGCGCAAGATTTAGTGCTGCGTTTGAGGCTTTAGCGATCGTCAGATATTCAGTTTCATTGCCCCTCGAGGGACACGGGGCGAGGCTCGAGGTGCTCCGCGTCCCTCTTAGGGCGCTGAAACTGAATATCGCAGCGCAACATGCCGCAGCACCACACGCTGCGGCACGGCACGCTGCAGTACTGCAGGCCTTCCTCCCACTGTTAAGGGGGAGGTGCCTGCAACAGCGCGATCCCCGCTCGCGAGTGCCGGCAAATGAGCCCGGCACCAAGGAGAAGTGCCGGGCTCTCGGGAAACAGCCGGCAATGCCGCGGGGGGGGGAGACCAGGAGGCCGGGGACGGAGGTGCTGGCAGGCGGCCGCCGAAAAAGGCGGCTGCCCCGCATCTCCACCTTAACTTGCGCCACTGCCGGCACAGTAAGGCCCCGTGAACCGGGCGCGGGTAGCGAACGGTGCAACTGCGGCGTTCGCTACCAAATATCGCGAACGGGGCGCGAATGGGGCGCTGCGCACACCGATGACGTCATCGGTGGCGGAGCAGCGCAAATGGCTAACGCCACCATTAGCGCCCCTGCTGAATATCGCGGGAGGCGCAGCCAGTGGCGCTACAGCCACTGACTGCCTCTTTAGGCGCTAACAGGTGGCGCTACTCACCCAATTTCTCCTCCTTAGAATTTGTTGCTTAATTTTTATATGTTAATTTTTAATATTTTTTCATAGGGTTTCCTCTGCTGCCACTGCCCCTTTAATCCCATTGGCTTCAATTTTGCTAACAAGTCTATTATGTGGCACTTCATCAAACGCCTTTTGAAATTCCACATGCACAAAATCAACTGCACTGCCCTCATCAACCTTCTCCATTATTTCATCAAAGAACTCAGTCAAATTTGCCAGCTTTGTCTTTAAGAGATCTGTGCTGGCTGTCATTTATTAACCCATGTTCTTCCAAGTGACAATTAATTTTGTCATGGATTATGATTGCTATTATTTTCCACACAGCTGACGTTAGGCTGACTGGCTTGTAGTTACCAGGTTTATCCTTCTCCCCCTTTTTTGAACAGGGATGGAACATTTGCAATCCTCGAGTCCACAGGCACCACTTCCATATGCAAGGAGGAGTGAAAGATTGTGGCCAGAGCTCTCGCTATTTTCACCCTTACTTCACTCAGCAACCTAGGATGCATCCAATTTGGACCAGATAACATTTCTACTTTGACTGCTGACAACCTTTCAAGTATCTCCTCTTCATGTGTTAGTTGTAGCTCAGTCGTAGCAGCTCGGAGTCAGACAATTGTGGGTTCAAGGCCTAATCCAGGGACTTGAGCACAGAATCTAGGCTGACACTCCTTGCGCAGTGCTGAGCGAGTGCTGCACTGTCGGAGGTGCCGTCTTTCAGATGAGACATTAAACCAAGGCCCCATCTGCTCTCTCAGGTGGATGCAAGTGATCCCATGACACTATTTTGAAAATGAGCAGGGGAGTTCTCCCTGGTGTCCTGGCCAATATTTATCCCTCAATCAACATCACTAAAACAGATTATCTGGTCGTCATCACATTGCTGTTTGTGGGACCTTGCTGTGCGCAAATTGGCTGCCGTGTTTCCCACATTACAACAGTGACTACACTTCAAAAGTACTTCACTGGCTGTAAAGCGCTTTGGGACATCCTGAGGTTGTGAATGGTGCCTTATAAACGCAAGTCTCTTTTAAATCTGTTTTTATCCTATTGGACTTCTCTACCTGCTCCTTTACTCTGACATCAGCAGCATCGTCTTTTTTGTGATACGATAGCAAAATACTGCAGATGTTGGAAATCCGAAATAACAACAGAAAATGCTGGAAAAACTCAGCAGGTCAGGCAACATCCGTGGAGAGAAATTTGAGTTGACGTTTCGGGTCGAAACCCTTCTTCAAAACTGGAAAGAAAAGAAAATAGATCGAAGGCAGGGCTGCGATCGGACAAAAGAATTAAAAGAAACAAAAGAAGTAAAAGAGACAATAAAAGGTATTCGAAGCTAGACGAGATGGTAATAGGCTGAGATTAGGTGTGAAGTGTACCGGCAGGGCAAGAGATAGCTGCCAGGTGTGAGAGGTGTCAAAGAAGGCCATGTAGAGCGGTTGGTGCTGTTCTCTGCATTTCTCTTGTAATTGACGTGCAGTGAAGATCATGTCCATTGTGCCCCTTAGTGGGCGGAATTCACATTGTGACTCTGGGAGGAGCTCAGGTATTATGCCCACAGAGGGCACAGTACCTCAGCTATGCCCTCTGCCTCCACAAGATGATTTTCTTTTTGGCCCTTAATCGGCCCACCCTTCTTTTGACTATCCTTTTGCTCTTTATACATTTATAAAAGATTTAGGCCTAGAAATTCGGTTGGCTTTACGCCCAGTTTTCACCCAAAGAGGGCTTTTGCGCCACTTGCTAAACTTCCCCCGATATTCAGCAGTGCAGTAATGGCGGCGTTAGCCAGTAGCGCTGCGCCGCCACCGATGACGTCATCGGTGTGCGCAGTGCCCCGCTACCGGCCCGACCGCCATATTGAGTTGCGGCCGCCTCTTCCGCGGCGGCCGCAAACAGCGACCAGAAAACGGGGCCTACCTGATGCGGTAGTGGGGCGAGTTAAGGCGGATGTGCGGCCGGCTGCTTTTTCGGCGGCCGCCTGCCCGCACCTCCTTCCCCGGCCTCCTCCACCCCCCCCCCCCGCACCATTGCCGGCTGTTTTCCGGGAGCCCGGCACTTCTCCGTGGTGCCGGGCTCATTTGCCGGCACTAGCGAGCGGCGATCGCGCTGTTGCAGGCACCTCCCCCTTAAGAGAGGGCGGAAGGCCTGCAGTACCGCAGCCTGCCGCTCCGCAGCGGGTGGCGCTGCGGCACTTAGCGCGCCGATATTCAGTTTCAGCGCCCCAAGCGGGGGCGCCGAAACCCTTGATTTGCGGCCGGCTTCGACTTGGGGCGCTGAAACTGAATATCCGGCGGGCGCAAGTGGCTCCGCGCGCAGCGGTAATTTCTGGGCGCAAGCGAGCTGGCCGCCCCAAAGTCAATTTCTAGCCCTTAGTGTTTCCTTTGATGTCACCCGCTAATCTTGTGACATACATTGTCTTTGCCCCCATTTCCTTTGTCAGTTCTCCTTTCTGTATTCTGTTTAATTCTTAATCTGTTATGAACCTGGCATTTATCATAAACTCCCCTCTTTCTGTTTAATTTTAATCTCAATTTCTTTCTTCATCATGGGAGTTTTAGCTTTGGATGCCCCTCCTATCCGCCTCATAGGAATGTGTTTAGTCTGGATCCAAACTATCTCCTACTTGAAGGCCTCCCATTGCTCATGTACCGTTTTACCTGCCAATCTTTGTGTCCAGTCCACCTGGACTAGATCCCTTTTCAGCTTAATGAAATGTAGTTTCAGGATGTAGCAGTGGCTTACCAGGCCACTTCAGAAAGCATTTAAGAGTATACCACATTGGTGTGGGACTAGAGTCATATATAGGCTCCGACACCTTCAAGAAAGGTGACAAATCTGATTGCGGTAATTACAGAGGAGGTTCCCTGCTGTCTGCCACAGGGAAAGTCATTGCAAGAATCCTCCTCAATCGCCTTCTCCCAGTGGCCGAAGAGCTCCTCCCAGAGTCACAATGTGAATTCCGCCCACTAAGGGGCACAATGGACATGATCTTCACTGCACGTCAATTACAAGAGAAATGCAGAGAACAGCACCAACCGCTGTACATGGCCTTCCTTGTTCTCACAAAGGCCTTCGACTCTGTCAACCGTGAGGGATTATGGAGTGTCCTCCTCAAATTCGGCTGCCCTCAAAAGTTTGTCACCATCCTCCGCCTGCTTCACGACGACATGCAAGCCGTGATCCTGACCAACAGTTCCACCACAGACCCAATTCAAGTACGAACCGGGGTCAAACAAGGCTGTGTCATCACACCAACGCTCTTCTCAATCTTCCTGGCTGCAATGCTCCGTCTCACCCTAAGTAAGCTCCCCACTGGAGTGGAGCTAATTTACAGAACAAACGGGAAACTGTTCAACCTCCGTCACCTCCAGTCCAAATCCAAGGTCGTCCCATCCTCTGTCGTCGAATTACAGTATGCAGACGACACTTGCGTCTGCGCTCACTCAGAGGTCGAACTCCAAACCATCGTCAACACCTTCATCGAAGCGTACGAGAGCATGGGCCTTACACTAAACATCCGTAAGACAAAGGTCCTCTACCAACCTGCCCCCGCCACACAGTGCTGCCCCCCGATTATCAAAATCCACAACAAGGCCTTGGACAGCGTGGACCACTTTCCATACCTCGGGAGCCTACTGTCAACAAGGGCAGACGTCGACGACGAAGTCCAACACCACCTTCAGTGTGCCAGTGCAACCTCCGGTCGCCTGAGGAAGAGAGTGTTTGAAGACCGGGTCCTCAAACCCGGTACTAAGCTCATGGTCTACAGAGCAGTAGTGATACCCGCCCTCCTGTATGCCTCAGAGACATGGACCATGTACAGCAGGCACCTCAAAACACTGGAGAGGTACCACCAACGCTGCCTCCGCAAGATCCTGCAAATCCATTGGCAGGATAGGCGCACCAACGTCAGTGTTCTTGCTCAGGCCAACATCCCCAGCATCGAAGCTTTGACCATGCTCAATCAGCTCCGATGGACGGATCACATTGTCCGCATGCCCGATACGAGACTCCCAAAACAAGCGCGCTACTCGGAGCTCCAGCATGGCAAGAGAGCCCCAGATGGGCAGAGGAAATGCTTCAAGGACACCCTCAAAGCCTCCTTGAAAAAGTGTAACATCCCCATCGACACCTGGGAATCCCTGGCCCAAGACCGCACAAAGTGGAGGAGAAACATCTGGGAAGGCGCCGAACACCTCGAGTCTCTTCGCCGGGAGCAAGCGGAAGCCAAGCGCAGGCAGCGCAAGGAGCGCACGTCAACCCAAGCACCCCACCCACCTGCCCCTTCAACCACCGTCTGCCCCACCTGTGACAGAAACTGTAGGTCCCGCATTGGACTCATCAGTCACCTGAGAACTCATTTTTAATGTGGAAGCAAGTCATCCTCGGTTCGGAGGGACTGCCTAAGAAGGAGAAGGCTGGGTAAGGATGGAAGGTTTCCTTCCCTAAAGGGCATTAGTAGACCAATCAGGTCTTAATGACAATCCAACAGCTTCTTGGTCACTTTTATTGGTACCAGTTCTTTATTTCCAGATTTTAAAAAACTGAATTCAACTTCTGAAACTGCCATGGTGGAATTTCAGCTCACATTCTCTGGATTATTAGCCTAGTCCTCTGGATTACTAGTCCACTAACATAGCCACTGCATTACTGTACCAATTTCAGATTTTCCTCTTTTGTACTTGGTTATTGAATAATCAGCGGGGTGGAGTGGGTGGGAAGAATGGACTCTACCCATGTACCTGGCATAATCTGTGGCCCTTCCACCACACTCCTGCTGGAGTTACATAGAATTTACAGCACATTCAACTGCTCTGTGCCGGTGCTAATGCTCCACATGACCCTCCTCCCACCCTACTTCATCTAACCCTACCTGCATATCCCTCTATTTCTTTCTCCCTCATGTACTTATCTACCCAAGGAAGGATATACTTGCCTTAGCGGGGGTACGGTGAGGGTTCACTAGATTAAATCCTGGGATGAGAGGGCTGTCCTATGAGGAGAGATTGAGTAGAATGGGCCTACACTCTCTGGCTTTTAGAAGAATGAGAGGTGATCTCATTGAAATATATAAAATTCTTAGAGGGCTTGACAGGGTAAATGCTGAGAGGCTCTTTCCCTTGACTGGAGAGTCTAGAACTAGAGACCATAGTCTCAGGATAAGGGGTCGGACATTTAAGATCGAGATGAGGAGAAATATCTTCACTCAGAGGGTTGTGAATCTTGGAAATTCTCTACCACAAAGGGCTGTGGATGTTCAGTCGTTAAGTATATTCAAGATTGAAATCAATAGATATTTGGATACTAAGGGAATCCGAGGGATATGGGGATAGGGCGGGAAAGTCGAGTTGAGGTGGAACATCAGCCATGATCTTATTGAATGGCAGAGCAGGCTCCAGGGGCCACATGGCCTACTGCTGCTCCTATTTTTAATGTTCTTATGTGTCGTAATCTAAACCTCAGATGAATAACCCATACTACATTATTGTGCATTTTTTGCCTTTCCCACACAAGCTATCGTTATAGATTTTCCACAACAACAATAGCAACTTTCACTTAATATAATGAATGCACTACTCGTGGTCTCCTGCGCTGTGCAATTCAGCCCATCAACTGCGTTTCTCGATTTAAAATAGGTAAGTGAGAGTTGCATCGCGTCTACAGCACAGAAACAGGCCTTTCGGCCCTACTGGTCCATGCCGGTGTTTATGCTCCACGTGAACCTCCTCCCTCCCCTCTTCATCCAACTCTATCAGCAATTCGTTCTATTCCTTTCTCTCTCATGTACTTATCTAGCTTTCCCTTAAAGGCTCGAATACTCTTCGCCTCAACTCTCTCCATGTGGTAGCAAGTTCCATATTCTAACCACTCTCTGGGTAATGAGTTGCAGCAGAAGTACACCCAAAGGGCCACTCATTTTTGGCCCCAATTCTTTTAGTGCCAAATATGACATCTAATGATCCAAGCAATGGATGCTATGTGTGATGTACTCTATGAAACAGCACTACGAGAAAGGTTTGGTGCAAAAAGTGATTGTGCTGATGCACCATTTTCATTGGATGTCCTGGCAGGCAAATCCCACGTGATCCATTCATCACGGGAGGAGGTAAAAAAAAATCAGAATTCACTGACAACTTCTTTCAGCACTGCAAATTTCATCCCACCACCTGCACAGGAAGCAGCCACATCTGGAACAGCCCAGGATCCCAAGCAGGCTCTGAAATAGCGAGCCTTTTTGGAGCGCGAGTTGATTTTTTTTTTGGAACTGCTAGCAGACGTGTGGAGTTTTGAATCCATTGTCAGCGGTGATAAGGAAGTCCTGATGCTGGACTGACATGGATATTGACGATGGGTGTGTGGGGAGGATACAGCTGCTACTGGGAGTGAGAGTACAGGAAGAGGCCCCAAAGCAAGTGGATCCAGCCAACAAACAGAGGTGAAAAAATCAACTCCTACAATGGCCATGACATCCATTTACATCTGAACACCGAGGAAATGTCCGACAAGTACGCCAGATTTCTGGATGGAACTTCTGCCAGCGCTAAACGGAACAGACAGTTTTGCCAGGGAATTTGCTGCCGATAAGAAGCAAATTCCAATCACTGAGTACTTTGCAAAACGGCTGAACTTTGTATTGTGCCCAGGTTTTAATCACTGGACATCCCGATATTTGCTTTGATATTTTATGGTGTTTCTTTAATGTTTCTGTAGTGTGTTGTGCTGTTCCTTTAAAAGTGTTTCATTTCCACTGGATAATTCAATTTCTTTTTCAAGCAGAAGTAGAGTGTACGCACAAGACTGAAACCTTCAACCCTACTCATACAATAATGCATTGGCTTGTGTCTAAAAATGCGCTTGCCTGTCTTTAGATCAGTTACATTCCAGGATTGAAATTGATGACGGCATTTACATTCCATAGAAAAAAACACCCCCCCCCCCTTCATTAAGCCATAATTTTTGCCAGACTCCAAAAACACCATGTTATGATAAAGACGACCGTGCTGTGTTGATAAACCCTACCAGGTAAAACAAAATGTAACAAAGGGTGCAGTTATACTGTCACGTTCACATCATTGCAAAGCGGTTCTGCAAAAATAACAGTCCAGCCTGCGTGGAGCATAAACACCGGCATCGATCTGTTGGGCCGGCTGGCCTGTTTCGGTGCTGTTGAACTCGGTGTAATTCTAAACTTTGAGGTCTGGCTAGTGTGACACAAGTACATGCTGGCTGTCCCTTATTAACCCATGCTTCTCCAAGTGAGAATTAATTTTTGTCCTTGGCAATGGTCTCTGGTAGTTTTCCCACCACTGACCTCAGGCGGGTTGGCCTGTAGTTACCAAGTTTATCCCTCTCCCTTTTTTCAAACAGGGGTGTAACCTTTGCAGTCCTCCAGTCCTCTGGCACCACTCCCATATCCAGGAAGGATTGAAAGATTGTGGTCAGAGCTTCTGCTCGCTCCACCCCAGCTTCCCTCAGCAACCTAGGATGCATCCAACCTGGACCAAGTGACTTGTTAACTTTGAGTGATGCCAACCTATTTAGCACCTCCTTTCTCTCTATTTTTATCCTATCCAATATCTCTATTCCCCCCCTCCTCTACTGCAACATTAACTTCATCCTCTTCTTGTGTGAAGCAAGATGCAAAGTCGTCATTCAGTACCTCAGGCATGTCGTCTGCGTCCACAAGCAGATTGCCTTCTTTTCCCCTAATCGGCCCCACCATTCCTTTAACTATTCTTTTACTTTTTATATGTTTATAAAAGATTTTTGGGTTCCCTTTTATGTTACCCGCTAATCTTTTCTCCTACTCGCTCTTTGTTCGTGTATCCTTTTTCAATTTCCTCCTGTACTCTATATATTCTGCCTGGTTTTCTACTATATTCTGTACCTGACGTTTGTCGTAAACCTCCTTTATCTGTTTTATTTTAACTTCCATTTCCTTTGTCATCCAGGGAGCTCTGGCTTTGCAGGTCCCATTTTTTTTTGGAGTGGGAAGAGATTTGGTAATCGAAATATATTCAAATGTGCTAGTCACGTCCCCCTTGACTACAGCAACTGCTCCATTGAGGAAATCCATTGTTCAGCGTAGATGTTCATACAAAATGCAGCTGAGACACTGTCGTCATGTTATTCATTTAAGGGTGCCTACAGATCCTGAGTGAAGGATAATGAGCAGATGCAGGATGAGAGTCAAGGAAGTTGGCTCTAGTTTAGATGACATGCAACGCTGACTAATTTTGTTATACAGCAGCATTTTTATGTTATTTTTATTATGTGCTTTGTTTACAGAATTCTTATTGTGGATTGATTTATTATTTGCATTTTTCCCCCTCGCTATTTCCACCAAGATTAAGTTTCCCATTACTCTGTCCGAAGGTACACCTCTTTGTTCAGCTAAGAAGTTGGAACTAATTGGAATGTAAAGTTTCCCCGCAGCCATTGTCAGTCAGTGGGACGAACAGGCCCCGCAAATCTTTCTTCTTCTCTTAAGAGGCAATAGGCTGCCTGGTGATAAAAATCCAAGAAAATTTGATGGATGACAGTAAAAAAATTAGTCGGTTAAGCCGAACTTTTAACTCAGAATACGTGTGCAGAAGCCAACCAGCCAAGGGTGAATAACTAAAATATATGGTCCCAGGCTTTTCTGGAGGGCAGTCTTGGTGGCTCAAAATGTACCCACCCATATGTGGGCGAACTCTTGCAGATTACATGAAATGGGAGAAAACATGGGCCGGGACTTTGCTCACCTGGGCGGGTCCGGGGCGAGCGGCATTGGTGGCGGGTCCCGACCCCGCTGCTGGCTCCATTCCGCTCTGTGAAATGAATTTCCCTTGATTGGGCTTGTTAAGCCCGCCCAACACGTATCCTGGCCAATCGGAGGAAGTGGGTCTGGTAATGTCATTTGATGACATGCCATCAGCCAGTTTCCTTAAAGGGACCGTGTCGAAATTAATTTTGACATTTATGCTGTGAGTGTTCTACAGCATTGAGGTCCTGCAAACACTAACAATCGCTGCACAAAGGTGCACGGCTGCATCCAGGCTCACCCGTGACTCCCTGCATATGCTTATGGAGGGAGTCACAGCACGCAGGGAGTTCCTCTTCCCTTCCCATGTGTAAGAATTCGCAATAATTTACAGTTCTGAAGATTCATTTTTTTGATTAAAGGATCCCTGAGCGAGGTGCTTTTAAGTTTCCAGGGATAAAATGGCTGTCACACCACATGGACAAAAAAGGCTTGGAATGCAGCTTTCTGTGTCTGGAAGTAAGGTTCAATGAAGACAAAGGACAATGCTTTGTTTACAAAGCAACTGAATGCTATTAGCATTTGTTTAGATACACCTGAAACTGCAGAAGAGACGTTTGCACCTTGAATGGGAAGCGTTAACTTTAAATGGGTTTCCAATCACCCAGTACTGGACTATAGAGCAGATGTATCTCCCTTTTGTTTCAGCACAGGGAGCTCTGAAAATCACATTAACTCAATCTAACCACTTTGAGTTAGCCTAGCACAGCTTTGGGGTTAATTTTGCACACAGCCCTTGCAAGGCACGGATGTGAGGGGCTCACCAGGTATAAAAAAAGGGCTGAGCAGCCAGCTCGCTCTCTTGGCTCTTGGCTCTTGACTCTTGACTTCCTGGGACGATAAGGTGAGCTCTCTCTCTCTCTCTCTCTCTCTTCGCTGGGCCATGTGAGCAGAGATTTTCTGACTCTCAACAAGGCAACCTAGCAGGAGTTAAGGGGGGATGGTGATTTAAGGGAATTGCTAAGATTGTTTAAATAACATTGTAGCCATTGTATCCCTCGTTTTTGCCGTGTGTACCCCCTTGATATATAGTTTTACAATTTTACTGTGTTCGTGTGGGATAGTTTGATATTGTGATTGTAGTTTCTTTTAGTTAATAAAGCTTGATAATTTTCTCTCATCCAAACCACGTGTTCCGTTTTAATATCATTAATTATAAGTTCCTCCACTCAGAACTAAAGGAGGGGTAGCGAAATTGGTTTAGAGTGCAGCAGCAAAAAGACTGCTGGCCAGGTAGATTACCTTAAACCAGTTTAAAGAAACCCCCGAAATCCTTACAATGGCGAGCCAGGTAGGAGTGGAGGCAGTTTTTGATTTAATAAGTGGTCTGGATCTGGTGAAAGCATCAGCTCTTGTTTCTCTCGTTTTCAGTATGTGGGTAGCCCTGCGAATGTTAGCAGCAGCGTGTAGGCTCACCTATCGGGGTATAGGTGGCTGGGTTAGGAAGGGTGTGATGGGAGAGCAGGAGGAGTTTAAAGAGGCCAGAGCTAGTGGTATGAGGGTGCGGGAAGAGAATGCACGCCTCACACTAGAGGTCACGAAATGCCAGGCATTTATAGAGCGCCTTGTGCAGGAAGTCACAGAGGCGAGGGACAGTGAGATGAGACTGCGGGAAGAGAATGCCAGGTTTGGTGAAGCAGATCATGGCCCCTGTAGGGCAGAGATAGAAAGTCTTAACGTGGCTTTAAAGGCAGCAAGGGGAATGATTTGCATGATCAGCCCGAAGGCAGGTCAGCTGGATTTTACTGGCAGCCCAAATCAAACCGCCCCACAGGCAACACCCAGGGAAAGGCTGGCTAGGGAATTAGAGATCCCAAGTCAGCAGCCCACAGCTCCGGGTTTTGAGGAGCTCTGGCAGCAAGGAGGGGTGGACAATGGGGTGGTAGGAGAACGCCAGCAGGTCCCGCTAGGCAGGCGGGGACCAGGACCAGTGTACCCCCTCCGACAACGGAGGTACGGTCAGCCCGTGAATAATAATGACCCAGGGGCTGTTCAGAATACCTATCTGGTCCC
Source organism: Somniosus microcephalus (assembly GCF_052327205.1). Lineage (NCBI taxonomy): Eukaryota > Metazoa > Chordata > Chondrichthyes > Squaliformes > Somniosidae > Somniosus > Somniosus microcephalus. The sequence continues at coordinate 30,013,385 of NC_140993.1, read as the reverse complement.
TTATGATACCCCACAGCTCAGGGGTATGGTGAAACATATTCCCATGCTCTCTGAAAAGGGAGACCCCTCACTGCACTTCCAACAAGTAGACCAGGCAGCCAGTGTTAACGGCTGTGATGATGAAGAGAAAGCCAGAATGTTGCTTTTCTCTGTGGATAGTAAGCTCTATCAGACCCTTTCGGCTGAGGCCAAGAGAGGAGAGAAGGGTTTTGAGGACCTGAAGGAGGAAATACTGGAAGCCATGGGTGCGAACGACGGCAATCCGTTCGATCGCGTAGGGAGAACCCTGCAGCAGGAAGGGGAGACTCCACAGGCATTTGCAGACAGGCTGTGGCCAGTCTACAACCGTGCATGTACAGGGGGACAAGATAGGGCACAGCTGAACCAGCAGCAGCAGACCCAATGGCTTCGTTGCCTGGTGTACAATTGCCTGCCCCAGATAAGAGCAAAGGCCAACGCATGGTTTGACCCCCGAGACCCCCTAGTAACCGAAGAGACTGTAATCCGGCAGCTCATGGTGACATTTAGGAATGGGAGGAATGGTGAGAGCCCCCAGCAGAAGGGTAAAGTCCACGAGGTTGAACCTGGGGCTCAGTATAAGAAAGAGTGGCACCAGGAGGGGAACAGTCCCTCCCAGGCTCGGTTAAATTGCTATGGGTGTGGGAAAGATGGTCACTGGAGAAAAGACTGTAAGAATTCCTGGAAGAATAGCAAGGGAAAGACTCCCCCAGCCCCAGCCCCAGCCCAAAGAGTAGAGACAGGAATCTCCCCCGCCTCAGTCGAGTCGCTACTGGAAGCAATGCGGTCTCTCCTGACCAACCAGGGAAAGGTAGCAGCCATCAATGGTGCTGCAACCCCCTCGCCCACCTCTGCCTCCCCACAATGACTGGCCGGTATGCTGGTCAAAGAGAGTGCACGTGCAGGCACTTTCTGGGACCCATATGGGTCCGGGCCAGTGGCAGTGATTACAGGCAGGGATGGGGCACAGAGAAATTCAGACAAATTGAACAAGGCAAGTTCAAGTTCACCACCTGTAAAGACAGGCACTCATAGAGTCATAGAGTCATAGAGTTTTACAGCGCAGAAAGAGGCCCTTCGGCCCATCGTGTCTGCGCCGTCCATCAATCCCTGTCCAGTCTAATCCCATTTTCCAGCATTTGGTCCATAGCCTTGTATGCAATGGCATTTCAAGTGCCCATCCAAATGCTTCTTGAATGTTGTGAGGGTTCCTGCCTCTACCACCCTTTCAGGCAGTGAGTTCCAGCTTCCAACCACCCTCTGGGTGAAAAAGTTCCTCCTCAAATCCCCTCTAAATCTCCTGCCCCTTACCCTGAATCTATGCCCCCTTGTTATTGACCCCCCTACTAAGGGGAAAAGTTCCTCTTTATCTACCCTATCTATGCCCCTCATCATTTTGTACACCTCAATCAGGTCCCCCCTCAGCCTCCTTTGCTCCAAGGAAAACAATCCCAGCCTGTTTAGTCTTTCTTCATAGCTGAGGCGCTCCATCCCAGGTAACATCCTGGTGAATCTTCTCTGCACCCTCTCCAAAGCAATCACATCCTTCCTATAGTGAGGCGACCAGAACTGCATACAGTACTCCAGCTGTGGCCTCACCAGCGTTTTGTACAGCTCCATCATAACCTCCCTGCTCTTATATTCTATGCCTCTGCTAATGAAGGCAAGTATCCCATATGCCTTTTTAACCACCTTATCTACCTGTTCCGCTGCCTTCAGGGATCTATGTACATGTACACCAAGATCCCTCTGACCCTCTGTACTTCCTAGGGTCCTACCACTCATTGTGTATTCCCTTGCCTTATTTGTCCGTCCAAAATGCATCACCTCGCACTTTTCCGGGTTAAATTCTATTTGCCACTTTTCCGCCCATCTGACCAACCCGTTAATATCGTCCTGTAGCCTGAGGCTTTCCTCCTCGCAATTTACCACCCCACCAATTTTCGTGTCATCCGCGAACTTACTGATCATACCCTTTACATTCTCATCCAAATCATTAATGTAGATCACAAACAGCAAGGGACCCAGCACCGATCCCTGAGGTACCCCACTGGACACAGGCTTCCAGTCACAAAAGCAACCTTCGACCATCACCCTCTGCCTCCTGCCACTCAGCCAGTTTAGGATCCAACGCGCCAAGGCCCCCTGGATCCCATGGGCTCTTACCTTCTTGACCAGTCTCCTATGCGGGACTTTGTCAAAAGCTTTACTGAAGTCCATGTAAACCACATCCACAGCATTTCCCTCATCCACACACCTAGTCACCCCCTCGAAAAATTCAATCAGATTGGTCAGACATGATTTACCCTTGACAAAGCCATGCTGACTATCCCCGATTAATCCTTGCCTCTCCAAGTGGAGACTAATTTTGTCCCTCAGAATTTTTTCCAATAATTTCCCTACCACAGATGTTAGGCTCACTGGCCTGTAATTCCCTGGTTTATCCCTGCTACCCTTCTTGAATAATGGTACTACGTTAGCTGTTCTCCAGTCCTGTGGTACATCCCCTGTGGCCAGAGAGGTTCTGAAAATTCGTGTCAGAGCCCCTGCAATCTCCTCCTTTGCCTCACACAACAGCCTGGGATACATCTCGTCCGGGCCTGGGGATTTATCCACTTTTTGGCCTGCTAAAACCGCTAGTACCTCCTCCCTCTCGATGCTAATATGTTCAAGTATGTCACAGTCCCCTTGCCCGACTTCTATGTCTACATCGTCTTTCTCCATAGTGAACACAGAGGCAAAAAATTCATTTAAAACCCCACCTACTTCATCTGGCTCTACACACAGCTTGCCACTTTGGTCCCTAATGGGCCCTACCCTTTCCCTGGTTATCCTCTTGCCCTTAATATACTTATAAAACATCTTAGGATTTTCCGTTATTTTGCTCGCCAGTGTTATTTCATGGCCCCTCCTCGCCCTCCTAATTTCCTTTTTAAGTATGCCCCTGCACCTTTTATACTCCTCTAGGGCTTCCTCCATCTTTTGTCTTTTGTAACTGCCAAAAGCCCCCCTTTTTTTCCGAATGCATTTTTGTATATCCCTTGTCATCCAAGGTTCCCTTTGCTTGTTGGTCCCACCCTTGACCTTTACAGGAACATGTTGGTGTTGTACTCTCTCTCTTTCCCTTCTGAAAGCCTCCCACTGTTTTGATGTGGATTTTCCTATAAGTAGCTGCTCCCAGTCCACTTTGGCCAGATCCTGCCTTATCTTATTAAAATCGGCCTTCCCCCAATTTAGAACCCTTATTTCCGGGCCGTCTTTGTCTTTTTCCATGACCACCTTAAATCTCACCGAATTATGGTCACTATCGCCAAAATGCTCTCCTACAGACACTTCCACCACCTGCCCGGCTACAATCCCTAGAATTAGGTCCAGTACCACCCCCTCTCTTGTAGGACTTTCTACATGTTGGCTCAAAAAGCTCTCCTGGATGCACTTTAAGAATTCTGCACCCTCTAAGCCTTTCACACTCTGACTATCCCAATTAATATTGGGGAAGTTGAAATCCCCCACTATTATTACCCTATTATTTTCACACTTTTCTGAGATTTGCCTACATATCTGTTCCTCTATCTCCCCCTGACTGTTTGGGGGCCTATAGTACACTCCCAGCAAAGTGCTTGCCCCCTTTTTGTTTTTAAGTTCTACCCATATGGCCTCATTAGAGGAACCCGCTAATATATCATCCCTCCTTACAGCAGTAATTGACTCCTTAATTAATATTGCAACACCCCCTCCCCTTTTACACCCCCCTCTGTCTCGCCTGAAGATTCTATACCCCGGAATATTCAGCTGCCAGTCCTGACCCTCCCTCAACCATGTCTCCGTGATAGCAACAATATCGTACTCCCATGTGTTCAACAACAACTTCAGTTCATCCACCTTATTTGCAAGACTCCGTGCATTAAAATAAATGCCTTCCAGCCCTGCCATATTCCCTTTTGCCTTCACATCTTTGCTCTGCCTTCCCTGCTGACTTGTTTTTCCCTCCGTATTTGGCTGTACATCACCCCCTACTATAGCTCCACTCTGTATCCCATCCCCCTGCCGAGTTAGTTTAAACCCCCCCCAGCCGTGCTTGCAAACCTCCCCGCAAGGATATTGGTTCCCCTCTGGTTCAGGTGTAAACCGTCCGACTTGTACAAGTCCCACCTGTCCCAGAAGCAGACCCAGTGATCCAGGAAACTAAAGCCCTCCCTCCTGCACCATCCCTTTAGCCACGCATTCATCTGTTCTATCCTCCCATTCCTATACTCACTAGCACGTGGCACCGGGAGTAATCCAGAGATTACAACCTTTGAGGTCCTGCTCCTTAATCTTGTCCCTAGCTCCCTAAATTCTTGCTGCAGGACCTCATCCCTCTTTTTACCTATGTCGTTGGTACCAATGTGGACCACGACCACTGGCTGTTCACCCTCCCCCTCCAGAATGCCCTGCAGCCGCTCAGTGACATCCTTGACCCTGGCACCAGGGAGGCAACAAACCATCCTGGATTCACGTCTACGGCCACAGAAACGCCTATCTGTTCCCCTTACTATAGAATCCCCTACCACTATTGCTCTCCCACTCTTTTCCCCCCCTTCCTGGGCAGCAGGAGCACCCCCAGTGCCAGGAAGTTGGCTGCTGCTGCCTTCCCCTGGTGAGTCATCCCCCTCAACAGTATCCAAAGTGGTATACTTGTTTGAAAGGGGGATGTCCGCAGGGGTTCCCTGCACTACCTGCCTGCCTTTGTTGCTCCGCCTGATGGTCACCCCCTGTGCTGCCCTACCCTGAGGCGTGAACAACTCGCTAAATGTGCTATCCACGAGCCTCTCAGCACTGTGGCCTGTTTAAAGGGGCCAGCTTCCCAGCCCGCTTCTAGAGTGGTCCTCCCCATGATGTGGGACCCTGCGGGGGCAGGGATAGCAATCCCCCTTGCAGGAGACATAGGGAGGGAGCTGACACCAGGTTTTAAACATGGGGAGGAAAATTTCCAGCCACCAGCAGTGGGTGGTGAGAGTATACCTGCCCCCAGCACAGGAGTGGGCAGGGAAGAGCAGACAAACCCAGAGAGAGATTTGCACCGGCAGGCTGCCAGGTACATTATACAGTGCGGGCTATTTGGACATGGGGGAGAAGGTTCCCAGCCAGCTGGGGCTGTGACCCAAGCTCAGGGTCTGCCAGCCAAAGTTTCCCCCAGAGAGACACCCCTCAGAAGGTCTCAGCGGGTGCCCCAGCCTAAGAAAGCATGGTCACCCACTTTACAGTGGAGTAGGGCGGTTTCCCGAGCCAGGGAAAAGCCAGAGAACAGAGGCCCCCACTCAACAGCCATAAGCTGCGAGGGACCAGAGACAGGAGGCAGTCCAGCTTCGCTGCAGTCAGCAGCAATCTGCGACAGTGCCAGAGATTAGACTGGCCGTCCGGAGACGGGCGGCATTTGTATTATAGCTATGTGTGTGTATATAGCGTGCTTGGAAGGTGTATTTTAAGTTTTGTTAATTTAACTAGTTTGTTAAGTAAGTGCAAAGAGTTTAAGTTTACATGTGTGCCGAATGTTTGTATTTTGGTCCGAGGTCGAGGGACCCGACCATGTCTCCACCTAAGGCAGCAGGTCAGTGAGACCTGGCTGCATGTCCCTTTTAAGTTTTGCAGGAGATGGGAAAATGAAGCAGCCATGCTCGCCCAGCCCGAGCTGGACATCGAATGAAGATACGGAATGTTGGGGATCACCTCGCCACTGGACGAATCCAGGAGACCCCGCAGCGATCTTCGGGAAAAACCGGACAGAGTCCGGAGGAACTTGCCTACTCCTCCTACGGGGAGGAGATGGCCCCAGCTGGGTGGGGCACGGCCCCCAACCCAGCACTATCCTGACCGAAGTTCACGTGCGGGAGACCTCGCTGTTGAGGAGTCACGATGGGGAAGCGCGGGCGCCTGGTCATAGGGACGCGTTCCCCGGGGGTGGGTGGTGATGGCCCGGGAATGATTGTATAGAGGAGGGGGAGACCCAAGAGTCACGTGGGTGCGGTCGGGGGAGGGAGGAACTCACCCGGGGGCCCACGGGCAAAGAAGAGAAGTTGTGGCTGGGAAGGATGAGTGGGTGGCCGGATCAGTGTGGGGCCAGAGAGTGCCGCCACACAGGCACCCATCATTTTCTGCAGCCAGTCGAGGGAAGACGGGAGGGGGAGGGACTGGGAGTCATGAGATCCCATACTCCCTGGTCTCGGTCTGTGCCAAGGTAAATTTTAAACGTGAGGGGTACCCCGCCTCCACAAAAGGACAAGGGAACGGCTCGGGGCGGTCGGAGCAGGCTGGTCGCTAAATCCATTCTGCCTGTTTTAAAGTTTAAGCTGATCATAGGGGGGTGGAAGGTACTTTTACTGCCCAAGTGGGAGGAGCAATACCCACTCGAATTTCGCGACCCATCATCGGCACGTGATGATCGGGGTTCACTTAAGCGTGTTGTTTAATGATTTTTTGTATTTTGTGTTGCAGCCCCAAGTTGAGCAGAGGCGTGAGGTCCTCTCCGTGCTTGGGACCAGTTTGTGACAACTCCAAGTTGAGCAGAGGCGTAGGACCCTCTCCGTGCTTGCGATAATTTTTGAGTACATTGTGTAACTAAGATTGCAACATTTTGTAATAACTTATGATGTAAAAAAAAAGGTGATTGTAAATTTGGTTTACACTGTATAATTTTACAAGCGTGTAGGGGTATGAGACCCCTTAGTGAAAACTGAAGTATCTGTAAGATGCCTACCGTACCATGGTTTTTTTTCTTGAATTTAAGGGGAATAGACGGGACGGGGATCAGTGGCAGATAGCTATTAGGTAAATACAGGGGATGGTTGTTTGTGGGGGGTCAGAAATCATTGCTCATTTCTTCAAGAGGATACTACAAGCAAGCTGGAAGTATCCAAGGGCGGACTGTAAGAATTCGCAATAATTTACAGTTCTGAAGATTCATTTTTTTGATTAAAGGATCCCTGAGCGAGGTGCTTTTAAGTTTCCAAAGATAAAATGGCTGTCACACCACATGGACAAAAGAGGTTTGGAATGCAGCTTTCTGTGTCTGGAAGTAAGGTTCAATGAAGACAAAGGACAATGCTTTGTTTACAAAGCAACTGAATGCTATTAGCATTTGTTTAGATACACCTGAAACTGCAGAAGAGACGTTTGCACCTTGAATGGGAAGCGTTAACATTAAATGGGTTTCCAATCACCCAGCACTGGACTATAGAGCAGATGTATCTCCCTTTTGTTTCAGCACAGGGAGCTCTGAAAATCACATTAACTCAATCTAACCACTTTGAGTTAGCCTATCACAGCTTTGGGGTTAATTTTGCACACAGCCCTTGCAAGGCACGGGTGTGAGGGGCTCACCAGGTATAAAAAAAGGGCTGAGCAGCCAGCTCGCTCTCTTGGCTCTTGACTTCCTGGGACGATAAGGTGAGCTCTCTCTCTCTCTCTCTTCGCTGGACCATGTGAGCAGAGATTTTCTGACTCTCAACAAGGCAACCTAGCAGGAGTTAAGGGGGGATGGTGATTTAAGGGAATTGCTAAGATTGTTTAAATAACATTGTAGCCATTGTACCCCTCGTTTTTGCCGTGTGTACCCCCTTGATATATAGTTTTACAATTTTACTGTGTTCGTGTGGGATAGTTTGATATTGTGATTGTAGTTTCTTTTAGTTAATAAAGCTTGATAATTTTCTCTCATCCAAACCACGTGTTCCGTTTTAATATCATTAATTATAAGTTCCTCCACTCAGAACTAAAGGAGGGGTAGCGAAATTGGTTTAGAGTGCAGCAGCAAAAAGACTGCTGGCCAGGTAGATTACCTTAAACCAGTTTAAAGAAACCCCCGAAATCCTTACACATGAGCAGAAGAGACCTCCCCAGGAGATCAACACAGCCTGGTTGCACATTGCAGAGGAGGACACAAACAGGGATGTGGTCAGGAGGATCTGGGTGCAGAGCCGCAAACGTTTCAATGATCTCAGTAGATCACGGAACGTTAGTACAAAGCCACACTCAACCTCATCCTGTTGTGCCTCTCATCACATCCCCATCACTCTGCCTTCCCTACCCTACTCCTGCACATCCTTACCCACACCAACTTACCTTGCACCTCCACCCATCCCTCTCTATCTATCTACATTATCACATCCCCATCTCATAGCCACCTCTCACACTCACCCTCATCCTAGTGCAATCATACCAACTAACAATACACAAGGTTAGGCACTTGGGTGTTTTATCCAATGTTCATGCAAAGGTTCTGTTAATGTGGTGTCAAACATTGAAACAATTACTTTTAACACTTTGCATTCTTGGACAGATTTGTGTGCGCCTTTGAAAGTGGCTTAGTGAGTTGCAGTGAATGGTGAGACATAACAGTATCCCCCCCGCAATGGTGATGAGTGTGAAAGGAATAGCTTGGGCATTGTAGGCATGTTTTATGGTGTTGGTGTGGGGTGGTGCTAACCTGGCGCATCATGTGGCAGCCAGGCTGTACAGCATCAAGTGAAGTAAATCTGGCCATGGTGAGGCCACCCATGGCCTCCTGGGCAGCAATGTGGTCGGGTGCTGTTGCCCTCTGTCCTGTGCAGCATCAGGTGGTTGCAGAGAAGGTTGGTGTTGGTGCTGCTAGTGTGCCTGGTGCTGCTGGTGTTGGGGCTGATCGTGGTGGGATTCTAAGGACCAAGGTGAGAGAGTGTAAAGGGCACTGATGCTGATGAAATAGAGATGGCAGGTGAAGTAGAGATGACAGGTGAAATAGAGATGACAGGTGAAGTAGAGATGGCAGAAGCAATCTGTCAATGGTGAGAGAGATAATGAGGTCAGACTGGCTGGAGACTTGTGTAAAGACTTGCAGCATGCTGAATCTATTGTGGAAATGCAGTGAGGAACATCTTGTGGCTGAGGGAAGATACCTCTGTAAGGTGGGAGCTTTTACTTTACATTTGAAGCTGTCAACTCTTCAGCTGATTCCATGGCCACTGAACTCCCACCTCAGCTTGACAGACATGATCCACGACCAGCATGGACCCTGTGGGTGAGCTGTCAAATGCAAAAGGTAAGCTGAAAATCATTCTTAAGTGGCTCTAAACAAGCCACTAATTACTTGAATTGGGCCGCCCACTGCTGCCTGTCGGGTCTGCTCAGAACTGACAGACCCGACATCGGGAAAGGCACATGGGAGTGAGTTGACAGCCCCGAAAATTCCAGCCATGGTTTCCTTGATGTTTCCTGCCATTTTCCCTGACTGATTGACATAGGCCAGATGCAGGGACTCTCAATCTCAGAAGTTCCCACACCCTTGGCCTCTTAATAGTTATGCAGATCATTGCCAGCCCAACTGGGGGAAATAGGCCTGGGTTCTGGTCTGGACTCTCGCCAAAAAGGGACGTAAATTTTTTGCAGACATTTCAGCCCCCCTTCCAGAGGTGCCTTTCTCCTCTTTCAGGGCGGAGGAGGGGTGGGGAGGTCCAGGCAGCCTGCAGACCCAGCAAACAGCCATTCATGGCCGGTTTTGGTAAACAAGTGCCTCAGATACTCACCTAGTGACACCAATATCCACCAAGGCGAGTGAACCTCCCCGACCCAGGGTCAACGGTAGAGGTTTCACTGGGTGCATCCCGACACTTAAGTCAGGTTTGACCAAGGTGAACTTTTTGGCCCCCGTGTCATTTTTTCATTCTTAACTCGTGGAATCATAAGCTCCGATTTTATCCTGGCGGGGCCGAGAGGTGAGTGTGGAGCTGGCGGTTGGCAGGCACGCTCCAACTCGTCGGCCTGACTCATTATAATATCCCCGGACGGACTCCTGCCTAAACCCGGCAGGAATGATGTGGAGCCCAGTGGGCGGGAGCGGGAAATCGCACAACCGTAGACCGTCGCAGAGGACTCAAGGAAATGATCCCTGGCAGTCATGAACGTGCGTCAGGGAGGAAAGCGAAAAGAAACTAGAAACAGGAGACAAAAAAAATTGAAAGTAACTTTCCTTATCGGCCCGCTACTGGGCCTGCTCCTGCCCGGCGCCAAACTCCAAGTGAGACTGACACCAAGCTAGCAACTGCACGTTAAAATCTAGTTGGAGACCGAACGACATCACCAGACTCCGACTTTTGAATATTAACGAGGCCCTTTCTTGTTTGCGCCAAGGGCCTTACACGCCTCCCAAAACCCAGGAGTTAAAATGACGGCCTGTGAGAGCGCAGTGCCCAGCCGGACTGCAGGATGCTGCCTCTATTTTACATCCCCGCCACTACCACGTGGCCCGCTCTTGCCTGCCACGGGAGGTTAAAACTGTAGAATTCTGCAGCAGAGAAGGAGGCCAATCAGACCATTACAACTGTGCCAGTTCTCAGATAAAACTGTTCACTTAATCCCATTTCCCAACTCTTAGGAATGCAGTAAACTGCTAGACAAAAAAAAAACTGATTAACTGCCACAAGTCATCAGTCAACTTCTTTTCAATTTTACTTAGTAGCTGTAATGGATCTTTTGTAATCTAAGTGTGTGACAGCAAGACCTTACAGGATTTGAATCATCAGCCTCTCAGAACGGAGGAATATTTGGCACAGAGCAGGTTGAGTCCACCTTAAAAATTATAGTTTTAAAAGGGAAGGACGTCTACAAGGAGGAATTTGTACTCATGACGGCTCTCCAATCTCTGTGTGAAATTATATACACTCACAAACACAGTCTATCTTTGAAAAAGAATCATGTTTACTACCCAAATGGATGCCTCCATTTTAGTCTCCTTGTCCCTAGAGCACCTCTGGTAATGCTACTGATTGGGAGATGCTGTGTGTATGTCCAGCAGGAGGTCTTTTTATTTCAATGGAGCCCACACCTGTGGATGGGAGAAGATGTGCTACTGGCTGAGTACTGGTACACACTCTGCCGGTCAAAAAGGTTGGACAGTTCCAGGTTAAATCGTGAGCCAACTTAAAGTTGTAGGCTACATTGAAATTAATGGAACTGCTCAGTGGGACAGGCAGCTCGCTCATAAGAACATAAGACGTAGGAGCAGGAGTCGGTCATTTGGCCCCTCGAGCCTGCTCCGCCATTCAATAAGATCATGGCTGACCTGATATTGGCCTCAACTCCACTTTCCTGCCCGTTCCCCATAACACTTGATTCCCTTATTGTTCAAAAATCTGTCTATCTCCACCTTAAATATACCTGACGAAGGAGCAGCGCTCCGAAAGCTTGTGATTTCAAATAAAGCTGTTGGACTATAACCTGGTGTTGTGTGACTTCTTACATTTGTCCACCCCAGTCCAACACCGGCATCGCCACATCTTAAATATATTCAATGACCCAGCCTCCACAGCTCTCTGGGAAAGAGAATTCCAAAAATTCACGACCCTCTGAGAGAAGAAATTCTTCCTCATTTCCGTTTTAAATAGGTGCCCCCTTATTCTGAAACTATGCCCCCAAGTTCTAGATTTCCCCACGAGGGGAAACATCCTCTCTGCATCTACCCTGTCAAGCCCCTTCAGAATCTTATATGTTTTAATAAGATCCCCTCTCCTTCTAATCTCCAATGAGTATCGGCCCAACCTGCTCCTCCCTATTGAATAAATGGCTGCATCAGCTGACACCACTATGGTGCAAATAAATGGAATGCCTATTCTCACCACCAGGGCATGGGAGGCTAGTACTCACCCAGCACGTTGTCGGGAATGTGTAACTTGATCCAGTGTGCTGTCGAGTTCTCTACAATGAGCAATTTGATCCAGTCATTGTGCGGCAACAGCAGCAACAACAACAGCTTATATTTATATCGCACCTTTAATGCAGTACAGCGTCCCAAGGCACTTCACAGGAGCGTTATCAAACAAAATTTGACACCGAGCCACGTAAGAAAATATTAGATTAAGCAGATGACCAAAAAGCTTGGTCAAAGAGGTAGGTTTTAAGGAGCATCTTAAAGGAGGAAAGAGAGGTGTTGAGGTTTAGGGAGGGAATTCCAGAGTTTAGGGCCTCATCAGCTGAAGGCACGGCCGCCAATGGTGGAGCAATTAAAATCGGGGATGCACAAGAGGCCAGAATTGGAGGAGTGCAGATATCTCGGAGGGTTGTAGGGCTGGAGGAGGGATTTTCAAACAAGGATGAGAATTTTAAAATCGAGGTGTTGCTCAACCGGGAGCCAATGTAGATAAGCGAGCACAGGAGTGATGGGTGAACAGGACTGCATACCACACGGACTGCAGTGGTTCAAGAAGGTGGCTCATCACCACCTTCTCAAGGGCGATTAGGAATGGGTAATAAATGCTGGTCTTGCCAGCGATGCCCACATCCCATGAACACATTTTTAAAAAGGGACTTCATGCAAGTTAGGATACGGACAGCAGAGTTTTGGATGACCTTAAGTTTATGGAGGGTGGCAGGTAGGAGGTCGGCCAGGAGTGCGTTCGAATAGTCAAGTCTAGAGGTAACAAAGGCATGAATGAGGAGTCAGGCGCTGTGGCGGAGGTGGAAATAGGCAGTCTTAGTGATGGCGCGGATATGTGTTCGGAAGCTCATCACGGGGTCAAATATAATGCCAAGGTTGTGAACAGTCTGGTTCAGCCTCAGACAGTTGCCAGGGAGAGGGATGGAGTCGATAGCTAGGGAACGAAATTTGTGCGGCGACCGAAGACATAAAGGGCGATTTTGCCAGCTCTGGGGAGGCGGGTATGTAGACGGGACTGCTGGGAAAATGGCAGAATCTGGGAGTGGGTACTCATCCCGCCTCCGTGCCATCTTCCCAGGAGGCGGGTACCCGACCCGCGCCGGGTCCCGTCTCCTCGAGGACGGAAGGGGATTAGTGCCAATTAACTGCCTGTTAACAGGTAGTTTAACAGGCAGTTTTTTGGCTAATCCCTATTTTGAGCCCTAAAGTGTGGGCTTCCTGACGGCTCCAAATCTCTCCAGGGCCAGCGAGGCGAGCCGTGGGTCTGCGGGGGTCTGCGGGGGCGAAATGTCCGGTGTGCAGGTGAGTGATGAGTGCAAGTGTGGAGAGGTAAGTGTGTGAGGTGACTCTAAAGTGTTTTAATAAGATTACTTACCTTTGCTTCTTCCTCCAGGCTTCATCCCTTTAGGATGCGGAGCTGCCTCATCTCACCGGCAGAGAAAGCAGAATGGCTGCTGCATTCTCCGATGCAACAGCCATCTGATTTCTGCTCAGGAAAGCTTTCTAAGTGAGTCTTGAGTGAAGGACTCAACCTAGAAGACAGATTGTCAGTGTTTGACAGCTTCACGGAGCTGTCAAACGATGATAATTCATCTGTCAAAAAATCTTGACAGATGAAACATCATATGTTGACGTTCTCTGTCACCGGCTTTCCCTTAATTGGCCTGCTGAGCCCGCTGGGCGGGCTTAACAAGGTCAATCAAGGGAAAATAGCGTGGGTTGGCCGGATGTCGATGGAGGCGGGACTAAAACCCGACAGATAGCAGTCCCGCCTCCATCACGTCCCCATTGATAAAATCACCCCCATAGTTTCAGTCTTCCCAATATCTAGTTGGAGGAAATTTCTGCTCATCCAGTACTGGATGTCAGGCAAACAGTCAGAGACAGTGGCGGGGGTCGAGAGAGGTGGTGGTGAGGTCGAGCTGGGTGTCGTCAGCGTACATGTGGAAAGTGATGCTGTGTTTTCTGATGATGTCGCCGAGGGTCAGCATGTAGTTGAGAAATAGGAGGGCAACACTAGAGGTAACGGTAAGAGAGGAGTAGGAGAAGCCATTGCTACAATGAATTCATTTGAGTGGCCTTGGTGAGAAGGAGGCACAAAGTAACAGGTCATTTGGGCAAAGAACCTGGTATTTCATGTAACAAATACCATTTTCAGTATTTTTTTTTGCATAACATTGGGGAAGTACATTGAACAGAAAGTAGTGGCTCTTGATTGTCCTTCACCTTCGTGTTAACTAACGATATAAATAAATTGCAACTTTACTTGGTCAGATTACAGAGTGGTTCCAGGCAACAAGGTAAACACCAGCTGCAAATTTTTTTTTAAAAATTTGACATAATGCGAATAAGATAAATTCAGCAGTCATCCTCTATGTGTACACATTCAAAGCACTGGTCACTGAGCAAAAAGCTTATCTTCTGGTTAATATCTGTAAATACCACTATCAGGGAAGGTTACCTCTGTTCACATTTACAGTGAAATTGTAATTATGGTTTTATACTCACAATCTCCCATTTGTATGTTGTCTGGTCTCTCTCCCTCTCTCTCCCTCTCTCTCTCCCTCTCTCTCCCTCTCTCTCCCTCTCTCTCTCCCTCTCTCTCCCTCTCTCTCTCCCTCTCTCTCTCATTCAACTGCCTTAACTTCAGCACAAGAGCCACAGAAGCCCCAGGGAAATGACTGATATGCCATTTACCCCATTGTTCAGGGTTATGGTGGTGGATGATTGGGAGACTCCCTGTGGAATTTCACCCCTAGTTCCTTTATGCATGATGTTTAATTTAGCCGAAAGGTTTAGATTTGTACTCATTCTGGACACGTGGCAGCGTTCTCTTTGCATAGTTCCGCATCGCCAACTCAACATCCTGTGAATTTGTGCCACATTACCTATTGGTGGTAGCAGTAAAAGAGAACAGTCTATATCCAATATAAAAATGCTAGATGGTTGCCAGACAATTGCAAGCATTAAGCTAATTTCAGAGAATGGCACACTGCCTGCCTCAAGGTGATTTAGATGATCTTGTTCCTAAATTATATGATGCATTTCATGTAGGTATGACGCTGAAGCTGTTCCATCTTAGTCCCAATCACATAGTATAACTGGACCACAACATACACTCTAGGGGTAGAAATTCGTTCTCGGGCGCATAACTGGCGTTGCTCACCCAGCGCACAACCCAACCGGGAGGCTTGAAACTCATTCGAAATTGAGCCTCGGGCCTCATTGTAATACAGGAAACTTTTTTTATCCGGCACGGACGGGACCGACGTGGTGCCGGTTCATCAAAAATTCCGGATAACCGAACGCTGTCGTAAAAGATACGGAGCTGAGAGCTCCGTATAAAGCAACAAACCCTGTTGCTTAGCAACAACTGTAGAACAATGAACACAAGTTTCAAGCGTCTCAGTAGTTTAGCAACAGCTGCAGCCACACCCTTGCACAGCACAGATGGAAGAAGGCAAATAAATATGAAGTAAAACCTACTCCTGAATTTTGCCGGTTAACCGAGATTTCCGGTTATTTAGGTGCCGGTAAATTGAAAGTTTCCTGTAATTGAGGTGAGCTGCCAGTGCCCATCACACCTCCAGATGCAGCTTGCCCATTTCAATCCATACATGCTAGCAGCAGCCCTCAAGTAGGTCCCGGGGGTAAAAGGAGAACGAGAAGGGACGATTGCGGCTGACAGCAGCCCTCTGCAGTGCTGTGGAGCTGGCAGGAACAGTCCCTGCTCCTCCTGGTTCCATTTGAAAGTTGTTTTTTTTTTTTTAAACGTACCTTTTGGTGACCACATCCACAGAAGGAAAACCTGAGCAGAGCAGGCACGGTGATTGCTCCGCTTAGGGCAGCCCAATTTCAGGATGAGGTCCTAAAACAGACCTTAGGCCCCTCGTTGGCATATGCAAATGGGCTAGCGCCTGGGGCAGCTGCAAGATCGCCCGCCTGCAATAAGGGGCCAGATGTATTTCAGGCGTCTTGGAGACATAGCGTTCTGATGTTTTACCACGCTAAAAGCGCTCTAACCCTGAGATTGGTCCATTTTGCTCCCCATTTTTCACTCCGAAAATGGTTGCAACGAGATCCGATTTCTATCCCTTCTGATCGCATCTGTTAATAAGAACATAAGAAATAGGAGCAGGAATAGGCCACTTGGCCCCTCGAGCCTGCTCCGCCATTCAATAAGATCATGGCTGATCTAAGACTCAAAGCCACTTCCCAGCCCACTCCCTTATCTTGCAAAAATTTGTCTATCTCCACTTTAAATGTATTTAATGACCCAGCCTCCACGGCTCTCTGGGGCAGAGAATTCCACAAATTTACGACCCTCTGAAAGAAGAAGTTCCTCCTCACCTCAGTTCTAAAAGGACGACCCTTTATTCTCAGACTGTGCCCCCGAGTTCTAGATTTCCCCACGAGGGGAAACATCCTCTCTGCATCTACCCTGTCGAGCCCCCTCAGTATCCTATATGTTTCGATAAGATCACCTCTCATTCTTCTAAATTCCAGTGAGTATAGGTCCAGCCTGCTCAACCTTTCCTCATAAGTCAAACCCCTCATCTCTGGGATTAACCTAGTGAATCATCTTTGAACTGCCTCCAATGCACGTATATCCTTCCTTAAATATGGAGACCAAAACTGTACACAGTACTTAAGGTGTGGTCTCACCAATACCTTGTACAGTTGCAGCAGGACTTCCCTGCTTTTATACTCCAACCCCCTTGAAATAAAAGTCAACATTCCATTTGCCTTTTTGATTACTTACTGTACCTGCATGCTAACTTTTTGTGCTTCATGCACAAGGACCCCCAGGTCCCTCTGAACTGTAGCATTTTGTAATCTCTCTCCATTTAAATAATAGTTTGCTTTTTTATTTTTCCTGCCAAAGTGGATAACCTCGCACTTTCCCACATTATACTCCATCTGCCAAAAGTTTGCCCACTCACCTAGCCTGTCTATATCCCTTTGCAGATTGTTTGAGTCCTCTGCACAACTTGCTTTCCCACCCATCTTTGTATCATCCACAAACTTAGTTACATTACACTCGATCCCTTCATCCAAGTCATTAATGTAGATTGTAAATAGTTGGGGCCCCAGCATCGATCCTTGTGGCACCACACCATGTACCGTTTGCCAACCAGAAAATGACCCATTTATCCCGACTCTTTGCTTTCTGTTAGTTAGCCAATTCTCTAATCATGCCAATATATTACCCCAACTCCATGAGCTCTTATCTTATGCAGTAACCTTTTATGTGGCACCTTATCGAATGCCTTCTGGAAATCCAAATACACCACATCCACTGGCTCACCCTTGTCCACCCTACTTGTTACATCCTCAAAGAACTCCAGCAAATTTGTTAAACATGATTTCCCTTTCCTAAAACCATGCTGACTCTGTTTGACTGCAGTATGTTTTTCTAAATGCCCTGCTACTGCTTCCTTAATGAAGGATTCTAGCATTTCCCAAATGACAGATGTTAGGCTAACTGGTCTATAGTTTCCTGCTTTCTGTCTCCCTCCTTTCTTAAATAGGGGTGTTACATTAGCGGTTTTCCAATCCGCTGGGACCTCTCCAGAGTCCAGGGAATTTTAGTATATTGCAACTAATGCATCCACTATCTCTGCAGCCACTTCTTTTAAGACCTTGGGATGCAGGCCATCTGGTCCAGGGGACTTGTCATCTTTTAGTCCCATTATTTTACCGAGTACTATTTCCTTAGTGATAGTGATTGTCTTTAATTCCCCACTCCCTGTGGCCCCTTGATTATCCATTATTGGGATGTTGTTAGTGTCTTCTACAGTGAAGACAGATGCTTAGTTGGATTATAGTCATACACTCCTATCAAACCGTTTTCTTAAATGCACCTGTTTCTAAGTAATAGTTACACAGCTGCTATCTGCTATGTAACTGTTGCAAGCTTTTTTGGGGGGAAGTAGATACCTGCTAATTCACTGTCTTGGTATGAAAATGCATTTTATTTTGCTGGCAAGGTTATGTGGGAGGTTATGTCAAGCCAAGAACTTCAAAAACTCTAGTTATAGAGAACCACAAACACGTTTGGATTTTAAGTTCATACATAAATAGAAGGATATTATATACAAAACTGTTAAAAGCTTGTATAAATATTTTTGGAAATATTAAAACACAAATGGGATGTGGCAGTATGTTATGTTGCGTTCAGCTACACATTGGCGTGTTTGGTTTCCGCATTATACAAAAGCACCCTTTTATCCCTGTTTACCAATGTTTGCAGCACCTAGTGAGACTAAAATTGGCCCTTGTAAGTACATATTTACTTAATATTATAGCCTAACTAAATATTTGTTATGTATTTATGTTCAAATTCCTGCTCTCACTAAAGAAACAGAAAAACAATCTTCAGCTCCACTTGAAGAGCAAAGCATTAAGTTAAATTTGAAAGGAACTCCATGGGTAAGTACCATCACTAATATAACATGGGATAAAAAGAGAAAATGTTTTTACGCCGTTTCAATCTGTTCTTGCCCCACGGAACTTACTTCTTCCTCTATATTTTTTCACCCCTTGTCCAGTCTCTTCTGATGCCCGACGCCACTTTAACAGTTTCCTGGCCCCAACCCATGGACATCCAGTCCCTCGACACCTCCCTCCTCCAGCAGGACCACAACCTCCACCCCCCACCTCCTTATAAGGTTATAAGATCTATAGGAAAGATAGAGAAAATGGCAGAGGGGGAGGAGTAGCCTTAGTGATTAAGGATGAAATCACTTCAATGATAAGAAACAATATAAAGAGAGGTAAGCAGGCAGTGGAGACTTTATGGGTAGAATTAAGAAATAGGAAAGGATTTAAGGCTGTAGTGGGAGTTGTATCGGCCCCCTGGTAGCAGCTTGAAGTGCTATAATGTATAAATGCAGAGATTAGACATGTGTGCAGTAAAGGCAGAGTGGTTTTAATGGGGGATTTTAACTTTTATTTAGATTGGGATAAGAGAGACTAGCACCTGTCAGAAATAGTGAATTTCTTGAGTGTGTCCGGGATAGCTTTCTACAACAACATGTCCTAGAGGCAACAAGGGGGCAAGCCATATCAGATTTAGTAATGAGTAATGAGCCAGATTTAATTAACAGCCTAACTGTGCGTGAACATTTATCCAATAGCAATCATAACATGATTGAGTTCAATGTAGCGTTTGAAAGGGAGAAACGTGAAACAGCTACTAAGATTCTAGATTTAGTTAAGGCCGACTTCAATGGGATGAGGCAGAGACTGTCCACAGTAAACTGAGCAAATCTGTTAATGGGTAAAATGACAGAAGGTCAGTGGGAGATGTTTAAAAAAGAATTTAATGTGATACAGAACCAGTTTATACCCCTGAGGGGCAAGAGCTCTATTTGCCCCAAAAAAAACAGCCATGGATGACTAAAGAGGTAAAGGACAGCATAAAACTAAAAGAAAAAGCATACAAAAATGCAAAAAATAGCACAGGCCCTGGAGAATGGGAAAGATACAAAGAATAGCAAAGGGTCACAAAAGGGGTAGTAAGATCTGCAAAAAAGGAGTATGAAAAGAAACTTGCAAGGGCTATCAAAATCAATACGACATTTTTTTACAATTACATTAGGAAAAAGAGGGTAGTCAGGAGCAATGTTGGCCCCTTAAAAACTGAAATCGGTGATATTGTCAATGATAATAAGGAAATGGCGGACATGTTAAATAATTACTTTGCGTCAATATTTAGAGTAGAAGAAGAAATCCCAAGGAAACTAATATTGGCCCTGAAATTAGGATCGGGTGCTTGCCGCGCGTGCAAGCCCCCGATGTGCACTCACCCTGCGCGCCGACATCTGAAGCCCGGGCCTGCTTGCATTTCCTGTCACTGGCCCGGTTCAGATGTCGGCGCAATGTGCTAACCTGATCCAGCGGCGTAGTTAGTGCGATGTGCCGGCTGGGATCAGGTGAGCACTGTGCAGCCAATCAGGGGAGGGGAAACTCATTCATGAGTTTGACAGAAAGAGCTGTCAAACTCATGAAAACTCCTGGCCCCAAAACACTACTTAAACCTGAAAGAAAATTTAAAAAAACATTGCACTACTTAAATGAACAATAAAGAACTCTGAAAAACTATTTTAAACAATAATTTTAAAAATTTGAAATTTTTTTTTTTAAATCGGGGCTAAAACTAAACTTACCTTACTGTAAATTCTTTAAAAATAACAAACCTGTGGGAAAAAAAATTCTCAATTGTACTAAAAGCCCACTTACCTGAAAAACTAAGTACCTTGTACTTACATGTGGTTTTTCAATGCATAAAGACCGGAGGCCTTTACACACGCGCAACTCTGAAAAACAAAAGGAATTTCACTGCGCACGCGCTGCCTGTGCAGTCACGCGCGTTCTGCCTCTTAACCTCTTGGGTCAGAGGACAGGAAATGCCGGTTTTCAGCGCATGCGCTGTGCATGCTGAAAACCGGCAATTCCTCCAGGCACACGCGTGAGTACCCCGTCCGTACTCACGCGTTGTGCCCGGAATTACTGGGCCATTGAATTGGGGACAGGGACTCAAAAAATTCACGTTAAGTTAAATAACAAGAATGAAGAAAATAATGGCACTAAAGAGTGACAAATCCCCAGGATCAGATGGTTTCCATCCCAGGGTTTTAAAGGAAGTAGGTAAGCACATTGCAGATGCCCTAACTATAAATCGTCCAAAGTTCTCTCGATTCAGGAACCATTCCTTTAGGTTGGAAAACTGCGCATGTCACTCCGCTATTTAAGAATGGTGAGCGAGGGAAACCAGGGAATAATAGACCAATTAGCCCAACATCTGTTGTCAGGAAATTGCTAGAATCTATAATTAAGGATAGGGTGACTGAACACCTCGAAAATTTTCAGTTGATCAGAGAGAGCCAGCATGGATTTGTGAAAGGTGGGTCATGCCTGACTATCTTTGATACCCTAGTCCCTACTAAAACAATTACCCTCTCTCACCTTGGCTGTTCCCCTGGTACAGCTCGCATCTTCGCTCCCTTAAGTCCAAGGGACACAGACTCGAACGGATAAGGACAAGGACAACTGGTTTAGCCATTCACCGCCAGATCTGGCTGGACCACATAAAGCACTATCAGGCCCTGCTCTCGTCTGCCAAAATTGCTCACTATTCCAGAATCATTCTGGAATGCAAAGATAAACCCCAGCTCCTAGTCTCTACAGCTAACTGTCTTCTTAAACCCCTCTCCTCTGTCTCCTCCATCCTCACCTCCGATAACAAATGTGAGGAGCTCATGGACTTCTTTGTCTCTAAGATTGAGACCATCCTTTCTGCACTCATCTTGTCTATGAGACCCACCTCCTGCTCCCTTGACCCTATTTCCACCAAACTGCTGACCACCCAACTTCCTTTTCTGGCTCCCATGTTAGCTGATATTGTTAACGGTTCTCTCTCCTCAGGTACTGTCCCCCTCTCCCTCAAATCTGCCGTCATCACCCCTCTCCTCAAAAATCCAAACCTTGATCCCTCTGTCCTTGCAAACTACCGCCCCATCTCCAACCTCCCTTTCCTCTCCAAAGTCCTTGAATGTGTTGTCGCCTCCCAAATCCATGCCCATCTTTCCCGCAATTCCATGTTTGAATCCCTCCAATCAGGTTTCCGCCTTTGCCACAGTACTGAAACGGCTCTCATCAAAGTCACAAATGACATCCTTTGTGACTGTGACAAAGGTAAACTATCCCTCCTCGTCCTTCTTGACTTGTCTGCAGCCTTTGACATGGTTGACCACTCCATCCTCCTTCAACGCCTCTCCACCGTCGTCCAGCTGGGTGGGACTGCACTCGCCTGGTTCCATTCTTATCTATCTAATCTTAACCAGAGAATCACCTGCAACGGTTTCTCTTCCCGCTCCCGCATCGTTACCTCTGGTGTCCCCCAAAGATCTATCCTTGGCCCCCTCCTATTTCTCATCTACATGTTGCCCCTTGGCGACTCATCCGAAAACACAGCGTCAGTTTCCACATGTATGCTGACGACACCCAGCTCTACCTCATTACCACTTCTCTCGACCCCTCTGTGGTGTCTAAATTGTCAGACTGCTTGTCCGACATACAATTCTGGATGAGCAGAAATTTTCTTCAATTAAATATTGGAAAAACCGAAGCCATTGTTTTCAGTCCCGGCCACAAACTCCGTTCCCTAGCCACTGACTCCATCCCTCTCCCTAACATCTGCCTGAGGCTGAACCACACTGTTCGCAACCTTGGTGTCATATTTGACCCTGAAATTAGCTTCCGACCACATGTCCACAGCATAACAAAGACCGCCTACTTCCACCTCCATAACATCGCCCGTCTCCACCCTTGCCTCAGCTCATCCGCTGCTGAAACCCTCATCCATGCCTTTGTTACCTCTAGACTTGACTATTCCAACGCACTCCTGGCTGGCCTCCCACATTCTACCCTACGGAAACTTGAGGTCATCGAAAACTCGGCTGCCTGTGTCATAACTCACATCAAGTCCCGTTCACCCATCACCCCTGTGCTCGCTGACCTACATTGGCTCCCGGTTAAGCAGCACCTCCATTTCAAAATTCTCATTCTTGTTTTCAAATCCCTCCATGGCCTCACCCCTTCCTATCTCTGTAATCTCCTTCAGCCCCACAAACCCCCGAGATATCTGCGCTCCTCTAATTCTGCCCTCTGAGCATCCCTGATTATAATCGCTCAACCTTTGGTGGCCGTGCCTTCTGTTGCCTGGGCCCTAAGCTCTGGAATTCCCTGCCTAAACCTGTCCACTTCGCTACCTCTCTTTCCTCCTTTAAGATGCTCCTTAAAACCTACCTCTCTGACCAAGCTTTTGGTCACCTGCCCTAATTTAGCCATATGTGGATCAGTGTCAATTTTTTTGTCTTAAAATACTCCTGTGCAGCGCCTTGGGACATTTTACTATGTTAAAGGCGCTATATAAATACAGGTTGTTGTTGTTGATTGCATTTTTTTGAAGAGGTGGCTAAAGTAGTGGACAGGGGAATGTCTATGAATGTTATTTATATGGACTTCCAGAAGGCATTTTATAAAGTCCCACATAAGAGACTGTTAACTAAGGTAGAAGCCCATGGAATTGAAGGCAAATTATTGACCTGGTTAGGAAATTGGCTGAGCGGCAGGAGACTGAGAGTAGAGATAATGGGTAGGGACTCAAATTAGCAGGATGTGACTAGTGGTGTACCGTAGGGATCTGTGTTGGGAACACAACTATTCACAATATTTATTAACGGCTTAGATGATCGCATAGAAAGCCACATATCCAAATTTGTCGATGACACAAAGATAGGCGGCATTGTAGGCAGTGTAGATGGAAGCATAAAATTACAAAGGGATAGCGACAGATTAAGTGAATGGGCAAAACTGGCAAATGGATTTCAATGTAGGCACATGTGAGGTCATCCACGTTGGACCTAAAAAGGATAGAACTGGGTACTTTCTAAATGGTGAAAGGCTAAAAACTGTGGAGGTCCAAAGAGACTTGGTGGGGCCGGGGGGAGGTCCAGGTACATAGATCATTAAAATGTCATGAACAGGTACAGAAAATAATCAAAACGGCTAATGGAATGCTGGCCTTTATATCTAGAGGACTAGAATACAAGGGGGTAGAAGTTATGCTGCAGCTGTACAAAACCCTAGTTAGACCACACCTGGAGCACTGTGAGCAGTTCTGGGCACCACACCTTAGGAAGGATATATTGGCCTTGGAGGGAGTGCAGTGTAGGTTTACCAGAATGATACCTGGACTTCAAGGGTTAAGTTACAAGGAGAGAAGGTTAAGGGGTGATCTGATCCAAGTTTTCAAGATATTAAGGGGAACTGATAGGGTAGATAGAGAGAAACTATTTCCGCTGGTTGGGGATTCTAGGACTAGGAGGCACAGTCTAAAAATTAGAGCCAGGCCTTTCAGGAGTGAAATTAGGAAACACTTCTACACACAAAGGGTGGTAGAAGTTTGGAATTCTCTTCTGCAAACGACAATTGATGCTAGATCAATTGTTAATTTTAAATCTGAGATTGATAGCTTTTCATTAACCAAAGGTATTAAGGGATATGGGCCAAAGGCGGGTATATGGAGTTAGATCGCAGATCAGCCATGATCTCATTGAATGGTGGAACAGGCTCGAGGAGCTGAATGTTTTACTCCTGTTCCTATGTTCCCCCCCGCCCCCACCCCTTTCCCTGCCTCTGTACTTGCTTAAAAATGGCACCTCTCGAACTTTTTCCAGTACTGATGAAAGGTCATCGACCTGAAATGTTAACTCTGTTTCTCTCTCCACAGATGCTGCCTGACCTGCTGAGTATATCCAGCATTTTCTGTTTTCATTTCAGATTTCCAGCATCCGCAGTATTTTGCTTTAATATAACTTGGGGTTCTTCCACATCAAAAAAAATATAGCTTGGTTGTAGATAAAGCTACTCGCTAACAAACCTCCATTTCAGGTACGTAAAGCGAGGTTTGGACACTGGGGAAGCTCCTTTAGCATGTCTGCTCCACAGTGCGATGAACACACTTTGCTGGTCTCAAACAAAAGTCTTGTTGGAGATTAAAGGCCAGATTTTCTGCATCTTTATAGGCAGCAATGTAGCGAGCATGTAGGGAACGCTCATCCTAAAATCACTGGTACTGGTCGCGCAATTTTCTTACGCACGCTCATATGCAAGGCATCTCGCCACATGCAAGTCCTGAAAAAATCTACTCTTGCATTATAAGTGAAGACCACCTATTCTTCTTCCACCTAAGGAAAACTAAATTACAAAATATGCAGCAAATTGTCTCAGTTGCACGGAGACAACAGAAAAGTGACCTCCGTGCCTAATTTACTTGGGCTATCATGATTTTTTTCAACATAAATGGCATAGAATAAGAAGATCAGGGGATAATGAGCAACCGAAGGTAACGACTGTAGGTATTAAACAACGTGACAAGGTTAGGCAGCACGCGTTTTCCTGTACAAGTCTGCTGCTAACAGAATGCATTGCCGCCAATTGCCACGTACCTGATTTCAGACATTTTCAAAACTCAAGCCCCGTAACTGACTTTTCAAGCAAGAATTGCTCAACTTTTCAAATCTACAATTTAACCTGTTTAATTAAACAGACTTTCTTCCCCCCGCCCAGCCCCATCATCAATGGCGCTACTATACCAGCATTCCAGCCTGTAAATGATTGACACATTTGTTAGTGCAACTGCAATGCACCTAAATTAAATGCAATTGAGTTTTATTATTTTAAAAATAATCTAAAAATCAAATGGAATTTTTTTCCAGTGCTTTTTGCAGGAGCTCATTATTTTTATGAGATTTCTTGGTGGAAAGAATAAAAGTTGCGGCCTCACACAGCTTCGTTACTTTCACTCTGGCCAATTTAAAAAGTCTGTATTTGCTGTGTGTTTGACGGTTACGCAACTCTTAACGATAAATAGCACCAACACCTGCCTTCCAGACATTTTATCCTAGACTTTTTAATTGGAGATATGGCCAATGATGTGATCAGCAGAATAACAAGATTGCCAATTGCACCTGGAATTTTACTTACTTTTAAACTTTTTGGGGCTTGGTGGGGCAGCGGGTGGATGGGAGAAGTTGAAGGCTAAATTATATATTAAAAAAACTTTCACTGCTTCAACACAGACTTCCTGGAGTAGCCAACATGAAGGGATATCAGCTAAAATTTCAACCGTCACCAGGAAATTATTCTGCCCCAGTAGCATCACCCTTTGTGCTGTATGAGATCAGGCTTAGGTTTCAAACTGCTACAAGATAACGTGCAATTACTCAATTGATAAACGTCGCTGATGGAGCAGGCCGTATGTTTCACAGGAATGATTCAGCCTGTTTCTGAACAAAAGTAGAAGATTCTCACAGCATTTCCATAACAACTGTGGACATATTTATGATTGTTATGTTGGGACAGCAATTTCTAGATTAAACCTTTCAAGTATTATCAATGAAGGACAATGGCATGAACGCCTGGGTTTTTATACTGATATGGAGTATTGTGGTTCGGGTCGATTCTGAATTTATTAAAATTAATGAAGCCAGTACCAGAGCGATGGTTGAAATTTATAGGAAAAAATAATCTTATCCCATTCGACAGCAAGAGCAAACAGCAGTTACATATTTTGCATGTTAGTGTCACATTCTGTTCAGACGGTACTGTGAACAACAGCAAGCTGATAAACATACAGTTCCCCAGACATTTTCCACGCGCATTATTACAGCCCACACTCTTTCCACAGACAAATGTTTACCACCTGGATTCATCATCAGATTAAGACACTGATACCAAAGTAGACTTCCTAGCGTAGTTTTAAAGAAAGAAAGACTTGCATTTATATAGCGCCTTTCACGACCACAGAACGTCCCGAAGCACTTTACAGCCAATTAAGTACTTTTGAAGTGTAGTCACTGTTGTAATGGGAGTGGGCCTTTGGCGTAGCGGTAGCATCCCCGCCGCTGGGCCAGAAGGCGTAGGGTTTCGAACCCCGCTCCAGACAGTCCCGGCAAGTGGAGTCGGAGCTCCGGCTCTAAATTCTGGGTTGACATCCAGCGGGATACTTGTGTCCGTGGGTGTGGGTGGCCCCCCCCCCCTCGTATGGGTTGTGGGAGCCCGTAAAACCCTCCCGCCATAGGACTAACCACCCTAATGGCTGGTACGAAGATGGTTACGGTCACGGAAGGAGCGTTAATCGCAGCCAGAAATCCTTCCACCACTTCATACAGCTCCCCAAAGGGAACAGTGTGAAGACACGTACGACGACGACTGTTGTAATGTAGGAAAAAACAGGCTAACAGGTCCAGGTGAAACTATTTGATACTAGTCAGTCTATTGTGGCGTTGCACCCTGGGTCAAGATAACATGCAGCATTCAGGTCAGGCAGGGTTAGAGGGTGGGGGGAATATTTGAACTCAGGCAGGGAAGTGGGGAGAGAGGGAAGGGGGAGGAGGCAGATGGGGGGAAAGAGGAGGGTGGGGATGGGAGACAGGAGGGGAAATGGAGAGAGGAGCGGAGCTGGGGGGGTGCCAATGGGAGAAGAGGGGGAGTGAGCGAGAAAGAGAGGTGCGAATGGGGAGGGGAGGGGAAGAGACAGGGGCCACGTTAGGACTGCGCATGCCATGAAATTGCACAGGGCCCGGAGCCAATCGGGGCCCCCAAGTGGATACAAACATTGATTTCTTTCCCAGCCTTTATCTACAGCCACGCCCCATCAGTCAGAAGCGACATGTCCCGCCCCTCCCATGCTGTATCTGGTTGTCAGACCACCGCCCGCTCATCCTTCCACCATTTTGATTGGTTCAAAGAGCACATCAATCAGGAGAGAAGGGCGGAGTCACAGCAGCAGGTCCGATTGATACGGTGCCAAATATTCGCTTGATATGACAGGGCCCATACTGAATCTCAGCAAGTATGCCTCAGCCGAAAATAATTAATTTGACTTATCAACTGAGATATTTAAACTACAGGAAACTTTCTGGTATCCGGCACTGACGGGACCAAGCTGGTGCCGTGCCATCAAAACTGCCGTAGAAACCAGCGCTAATGTTAAAACATACGGAGCTTTTGAGCTCTGTGTGAATCAACAAACCCTGTTGCTTAGCAACAGCTTCAAAACAGTCGGCCGCAGCTTAAAAGCGTCTCTGTAGCTAAGCAACAGCTTCAGCTAGACCTTGCAGAGCCTGACTGGAAAAAAAAAGCAACGAGAAGTAAAAAAAACTTATAGGAAACGGCTCCTGAATTTTACCGGTAGATAGAGCTTTCCGGACATTTAACCCAAAAGTTTCCTGTATACTGAATTATTGATCAGTCCACGTGAAAAGATTCCTTTTCCGAGGCTGTCTCAGTGCACCTGTGTTGTGTAACGGCAGCTCCATTACTTGCCGTGCCTCGCGCTGATGAAGCCACTCTATGGAATGTTGGTCATTGCCTCAACAGGCTTGGAATACAAAGGAGAGCAAGATGGATCCTGACTGGCAACGCTTTTCCCTCATTTTCTCTCTTTTCTCCAGACTTTTTTCTTTTTATGTAAGAAATCACACAACACCTGGTTATAGTCCAACAGCTTTATTTGAAATCACAAGCTTTCGGAGCGCTGCTTCTTTGTCAGGTGAAGTGGAGAGATGCATAAAGACACAACTTATGTAGTCAGAGAATAATGTCAGATGTTTACAGGTAATCTTTCGAACTGCCATTTATCACACCTCGGCAGAGAGATAATCACAGCAAACAAAGGTGTGAATGGTGTCCAAACAGGTCAGTCAGGAAAACATTACATCAACATTTCTTTTTATCTACCCCTATGTTGTACAGCAATTGCAAATGCCTGATATCAATTCCCTGATATTTCTTAGTATCCCAACATAAAAGTAGTTTCCCATTTCATGGACTTTTCATGTGATATAGCCATTAGGTTTCATTGCATCTGCTACCATACCTCTTAATCCTGATTTTTCGTATTGAATGAGGTACAGGAAGCTCTTTGGTATCTGGCACCGACGGGACCGGCATGGTGCCGGTTAATTAAAAATTCTGGATGACGGAGAGGGTTATCTACCAAGGCTATTTTTAACAAACAAAAATTAAAAAATCAAGAAATGTGCAGTATACAGTAATTGGGTACTCACCTACAGAACGTTGTGTTAAACGGATGGTGGAAGATGCTTGATTAAGTACAGTACTGCCAGTTGAGGGTAATCCATAATGCAAGATGGGAGAGATAATTCACGATAAAGATGGCGAGACACACAGAAAAATGGCGGATCGGAAGAGACTACCGGCAGCGCGGGAGAGTCAGACTCCTGTTACTGAGGTGGTCGGACTTCCGATAGCGCCAAGAAGCCGAGTAATGGCAGTTTGGAGAACTACCCCCACTGACTAACTCGGCCACCGCGGGAGACTCGGACTCGGCAACATTTCCGGTTATTGAGGTGTTGTTTTCGGAGTATGAATTTTGCCAGTTAATAGAGAATTCCGGATATTTAGGTGTCGTTTAAACGAGAGTTTCCTGTACAAAGCTTTGGAAGAATTGGTTTTCGAGTAATTAACATTTATTTTTTACAATTCCCTATGTCCTAATTAAGGAGAAAGACACTGCTTGCGATTTTGCCATCAACATCACTAAAACAGATTATCTGGTCATTTGCTGTGTGCAAATTGGCTGCCGCGTTTCCTGCATTACCACAGTGACTATACTTCAAAAAGTATTTCATTGGTTGTAAAGCCCCTTGGGACGTCCTCAGATCGTGAAAGACGCTACATAAATGTAAGTCTTTCTTTATTTTTCTTTTCCTTATTCTGATATAAATGGGCAGGGTTAAGAGTTCCGTAATGCAACAACATTATATCAAACAGGGAAAAATAAAGCGTACCATCTTAGTTAGCCGAATATCCCATTAGAATATAATACTAGCTCGGGTGAATTCCATATATGAATCTTTAACTGGCTTGTACTACATTCCTGCATGTGCTATTTTTATGAAGTGTTAACCTGTAAAATAGTGCACATGCAGGAGTTAAACACATTAAGCATCTGTCCATCAACCAAAATGTCCATTATGTCAGTCACTGGTTTTTCAATTTCTAAAATTATTATTTGGATTCTTCTGCTATTATAAAACTGTTGCTTGATCATTAAGTTCTCTGTCACACATGAGATCCCTCAAGACCTTCTTCATAATTATATTTTTGATTGAACATTATTAACATTTCTAGGGCATTCTTTCTAACTGATAAGCAGGGTGCTTGAACTATTTGGATCAATGCACAAGGCTAATTTTGACTGACTGGACTGACTGAAACTCTCCATAGCTCTTGGTCATTAGATGGTTGCTGTGATCTTTCACATTCTCACAATTAAATTCAAATTCCAACTACACTGCCTGAAATACAGCTCCATAATTACATTTCTACAATCTTATTACATTCCAGAGAGGAAAGGGTATGCCTGCCATCTGTAAGTCAATAACTTTCTTCTGAGTGAACGGAAATATGTAGAGTTTTTTCTCTGAGATGAGGCTGGCTCAAAACAATATGGTGTTTATACAAACATAATGGGGGTGAATTTCTGTTTAAAGTTCTCCCGCTCATCCAACGTAACTTTGGTGGAAGAGCATTTATCCGAGGTTTCCCTGGCTTTAGGGATGGGCAATAAATTGCCGGCCTTGCCAGCGACGCCCTCATCCCAGGAACGAATAAAAAAAATGGATGAGTGGGAGAACCCCACGAAAGAAGTCCCCAACGAGTGTATGCAGTGACCATTTGTTCCCCACCCCCACCCGTCAGAACACACATTCAAGCTGCTACTTACAATGGAAAACCTTGCCACAATTGCATCTTACAAGGGCTTCATGCATAAAACCACTATAACACAAACATGATCACTTACCGACACGCACAATCAGCTACAGGTTGGGCAAATGGCAGCCATCATTGAATTCATGTAATTTGGGAAATAGAGCAGTGTGGTGACTGATGTAAAAAGATTACTGAGTGCTTGGTTTGAGTATAAAACAAGGCTTTAATCAACTGTTTGAAAACCATGAGATTTCTAGTTACATCACTAGTTCCTGGTTACAGAAACATCCTGAGCAAGCTGGGCCCACGCCCAGGTATTTATACTCCTTGGACGGCGCCACCAGCTGGCCGCCCAGTGTTACTTCATGAGTCATGATAAGATTCATGACAGTGACATTGAGCAGATGTGTCATACTGTTGAGTGGGACAGGGCATAAAAGTGCAGATGATGCATCTGGCCCTTGTTTCACTTATGAGCCGCACATAAGCTGATGATGCAGTGCTAGCTAGTGACCTTAACAGCTGGGGTTGCCTGCAGATGTTCATGCGGCAGATAGTGAAGCTGTGCAACTGGTATTCTGCTGATACAAAGGGGAACTTGAGGTGGTTGGGCTCTGTCATTGGACAGATCAGTATGATCTGGGGCGTTCTGATTACCGTAATCCTTTTTTCATCTTGTACTAACAAAACCTTGTACTTGAGGCACTTCAGGAACATTCCTTAAGGGGTAAAAAATAAACTGTACCCTCATAATTTTCTGAATTAATAAACTATATCTGAAAAATTGAAATAATAAAATTATGGAAAATATCTGCAATAATAGCAAGTTTACTCTATACTGTAAACATTAGAAAAAAAATTAAAATTGCACATTCCCACTCTAAGGCCGCGATTTTGCCGGTGCTCAGAGGGCGGGTTTACATAGATACATAGAAGATAGGAGCAGGAGTAGGCCATTCGGCCCTTCGTGCCTGCTCCGCCATTCGATGAGATCATGGCTGATCCTTTAATTCAGTATCCCGTCCCCGCCTTCTCTCCGTAACCCTTAACCCCTTTTGCCCGTAGAAATATATCTAATTCCCTCTTAAATATATTTAATGAGCTGGCGTACACTGCCCTCTGTGGCAATGAGTTCCACAGGTTCACCACTCTCTGAGTGAAGAAATTCCCCCTCATCTCTGTCCTAAATGGTTTAGCCCTTATCCTTAAATTATGTCCTCTAGTTCTGTTCTCACCCGCCAAGGGAAACATTCCTTCTGCATCCAGTCTGTCTAGACCTGTCAGAATTTTATACACTTCTATGAGGTCCCCTCTCAATCTTCTAAACTCCAGTGTGTACATCCCTAAACTACATAGTCTCTCCTCATAGGTCATTCCCGCCATTCCTGGTATCAGCCTGGTGAATCGCCGCTGCACCCCCTCCATGGCAAGAACATCCTTCCTCAGATGAGGCGACCAAAACTGTACACAGTACTCGAGGTGTGGTCTCACCAGTGCCCTGTACAGCTGCAGCAAGGTATCCCTGTTCCTGTATTCTAACCCTTTTGCTATGAAGGCCAGCATACCGTTTGCCTTCTTGACCGCCTGTTGCACCTGCATGCTCGCCTTCAGTGACTGGTGTACAAGAACACCCAGGTCTCTCTGTACTTCCCCCTCTCCCAATCTATTGCCATTTAAATAATAATTTGCCCTCCCGTTCCTGCACCCAAGGTGGATAACTTCGCACTTGTCCACATTATAGTGCATCTGCCATTTATCCGCCCAATCGCCCAGTCTGTCCAAATCGCTCTGGAGCTTCCTGGTCTCTTCCTCTGAGCCCACCCCCCTCCTAGTTTAGTGTCGTCTGCAAATTTGGAAATGCTGCATCCGACTCCCTGATCCAGGTCATTAATGTAAATTGTGAACAGCTGGGGGCCCAGGACAGATCCCTGTGGTACCCCACTTGTTACTGCCTGCCATTCAGAAAATGAGCCGTTTATTCCAACTCTCTGTTTTCTATCTGACAGCCAGTTCCCTATCCACGCCAAAACTTTCCCCTTTATCCCATGAGCCTCAATTTTCCATGCTAATCTTTTATGTGGGACCTTATCGAAGGCCTTTTGGAAGTCCAGGTACACCACATCTACTGGCTCTCCCCCATCTATTCTACCAGTTACTCCCTCAAAAAATTCCAATAGATTAGTCAAGCACGATTTACCCTTTGTAAATCCATGTTGACTCTGTCCTATCCTGTCCCCATTTGCTAAGTGCTCCGCTATTTCATCCTTAATGATGGACTCCAGCATTTTGCCCACAACTGATGTAAGGCTTACAGGTCTGTAATTACCTGCTTTTTCCCTACCCCCCTTTTTGAATAGTGGGGTAACGTTAGCTACCCTCCAATCCATCGGCACTGTTCCCGAGTCTAATGAATTCTGAAAAATCATCCTTAGTGCATCCGCTATCTCTAGGGCCACCTCCTTCAGTACCCTAGGATGCATGTTATCAGGCCCTGGGGATTTGTCCACCTTCAATCCCTTTAGCTTCCTTAACACCATATCCTTAGAGATATTGATTTGCGTCAGTTCCTCCTTTGCCAATGTCCCTATTTTTCCCGATATCCCAGGGAGGTTTTTTGTGTCTTCCTTCGTAAAGACTGACCCAAAGTATGCATTTAGTTGATCTGCCATTTCCTTATTTCCCATTATATATTCCCCCGTATCTGACTGCAATGGACCAACTTTGGTTTTCACCAGTCTTTTCCTTTTGATATACTTATAAAAGCTTTTGGAGTTAGTTTTTATATTTTCCGCCAGCTTGTTTTCGTAAGCTATTTTGCCCCTCTTGATTATGCCCTTTGCCCTCCTTTGCTCTATCTTAAACTGTTCCCAATCTTCCGCTCTGGCGCTTTTTTTGGCTATTTTATACGCCCTATCTTTGGATTTTATGCTGTCTCTAATTTCCCCTGTTATCCACGGTTGAGTCACCTTTTTAGATTTCCTTTTATGCCAGATTGGTATAAACAATTTTTGCAATTTTGTCATTCTATCTTTAAATGTTTGCCATTGTTTATCTACCTCCAGTCCTCCCAGGAACGTTGTCCAATCAGACCTACTCAGTTCCCGTCTCATGGCATCATAATTCCCCTTGTTTAAATTCAGGACCTTAGTCTCTGAGTCAATTTCTTCGCTCTCCATTTCGAGTGAGAAATCGATCATGTTATGATCGCTCTGACCCAAGGGTCCCCGTACAACAAGATTACTGATTAGTCCCTTCTCATTGCACAGTACCCAGTCCAATATAGCCTGTTCCCGAGTTGGTTCCTCGACATATTGATCCAGATAACCATCCCTCAAACACTCAAGGAATTCCTCCTCCTCCTGTCAGGTCCATTTGCAAATCGGGGACCCGGCACTTGGGAAAGCTGTTTGGAGGCGGGTCAGAGGTTAAATTCGTTTTGATTGATGGCAGGTTCCGATCCCGCCATCAACCCGCCTCCAAACAGCTTTCCCAAGTGCCGGGTCCCCGATTTGCAAATGGACCCGACACCTAGCAGTGGGAAGCGGATTAAAGGCAATTACCTGCCTATTAACAGGTACTTGCCAGTAGTTTACAGCCTGTTTTTGGATTTTCCCGCTTCTGGGTCAGGTTTCCTGACACCACGGCAGGTAGGTGTGGCATGTTGTGAGTCTGCTGTAATGTTTGTGGAATGGTGACAGCTGCAGAAGTGGTGTGAAGGATCCAATGTTGCACATGGTGAGTTTCAGAGCAAAGAAAATGTTGGTTACTGCATTTTTAATACATTTACAGATTTCTTTAGCTTACAAGTTTTTAAATCCATGTCCAGTGCCACCTCATTGGAAGAACCTCTCTCACCAGTGACAGACCTCACCTGCAGCTACCATCTATTCCAGCCTATGGACGGAGTCATTGGAGAGCCTGGGTGCAAGAGGTCACCTTCGTGCAGTGATTGTCAGTGTTTTCAGCACCTCAATGCTGTCAAACACTGAGAAATCAACTGTCAAAATAAAATTGTGCGTAGTCCCTTTAAGGAAACCGGCAGATGACGCGTCATCAAATGACGTCATCAGACCCGCTTCCTGTTAATTGTCCGGCAAGCCCGCAGGGCAGGCTCAACAAGGTCAATCAAGGCAAAAATCACGTCTGTGAAGCGGGTGCAGCTGGGGGGCGGGACTGGAAGCTGGAAACCAGCTGTCCTGCACTCAACCCGCCTCCAGTAATAAAATCGCGGACTAAGAATCCATTTTCTCCCAGTCCGAATGGGTGCTGCAGGAAAAAAAAAGGAGAAAATCTGGCACAAGTGCCATACTGTTGTGCTGCTATGTGCTCTTTACATGAACTCCGAGGCTTTAATAAGGCTTTTGTCATGACTTGTGTGCAAGCCCTCGGCACCTCAGGTGCTTGTCGACTGCATTATACTGCTCTGTGCACAACAGGAGTACGCAGCAGGCGTCAGGCTTCAGCCCCAGATAATGTGGAGAAACTGTGCCTGCAGCGGCGAAGCCCTATTGGGGAACAGAAGCACATTATCAGCCCTTCAGCACATTTTCAGGTTCATCAGTTCATTTGCTGCAATGTTGCACCAGTGTCGTTCTTATATTGTCATATTTTACTCCATTATAATTACATACTTCCCATCAACTTTTCACCGCAATATTTTTTTTTTACAGTGTCTACTCCACACCGAGTAAATGCTTTACCATAACATCTGTAGCACATAAACAATACTTTAATGCATTGCAGATGCAGTAGAGCTAATAAATTCACGTGTACTTTTACTGCTCTAGGTCTCTGGTTCCTGTCAGCAGACTTCATGACGACTTAAAGTGGGCCATTATACATTGTAATGTTGGAGATGATAGGCACCTGGACCTAGTTCAGAGGTTATGAAGAGGGAAATTCCCTTCCGTGCTCCTGCCCGACAATCGATCGGAATCGTGACAGAAACAGAGGGAAAATTCAGGTGGTGAGGCCCACTGCTGTCTCACCACCCCGACCAGGATTTCCTCATCTCACTAGCCACCACTCACACTCACGCTCATCTTCCTCAAATCATACCAACTAACAACACACAAGGGTAGGCAGTTGAGTGTTATCGCCAATGTTCATGTAAAGTTTCTGTTAATGTCATGTCAAACATTGAAATCTTTATTTTCAACACTTTGCCTTCTTGGTCTGATCTGTGTGCACCTTTGGAAGTGGCTTAGTGAGTTGCAGTGAATGGTGAGACATAACGGTACCCCACCCCCCACCTCCCCAAGTGATGATGAGTGTGAAAGGAATGACTTGGCCATTGTAGGGATGCTTTATGGTGTTGGTGTGGGGTGGTGCCAACCTGGTGCATCATGTGGCAGCCAGGGTGTACAACATCAAGTGAAGTAAATGTGGCCATGGTGAGGCCATCCCTGGCCTCCCGGGCAGCAATGTGCTTGGCTGTTGATGCCTTGTGTCCTGTGCAGCATCAGGTGATTGCAGAGAAGGTTGGTGCTATTGTTGGTGATACTGGTGTGCCTGGTGATGTTGGTGTTGGGGCTAATCGTGGTGGGATTCTGAGGACCAAGGTGATATTTTGTCAAGGGCACCGATGCTGATGGAATAGATGGCAGCTGAAGTTGAGATGACTGAAGCGATCTGTCAATGGTGAGAGAGGTTGCTCCAAGAAGGTAATACTGGATAGAGAGTTTACTCCAAACACTTCAAACCTCCATAAAGCTGAAAAGTGTATTCCAAATCCTGAAGGCTCCAGCTTCTAAGATTTGAAATTGAACAGCTGTGAAATGGTAGCTTTTATACCACTTTTGCAGCTGTCAACTACTCACAGCAATGGAGAGTCATTGAAAACCCGACACACTTACCTGACGTGATCCCTGAGTGCCAGGAACCTCGTAAAAAACATGGAAAAATCGTTAGAACCTGGTAAAATGCTGCTTAAATACCTATAAGCAGCTTCTTAAGTATTTCAATTGCCTGACCCGCCATTTAGTGTCGGGTCTGCAAACCGCAGGCAGAGCCGACACTTGGGAAATTAACAAGGAGGCGGGTTCAGAGCGGATATCCAACCCGCTGTCAATCACTGCCATTTTGACAGCGGACCCACCTCCGAACAGGCCCTCTGAGCGCCGTCAAAATTCAGCTCCAAATATTTCAGTAACAGGCAAGAGCACTGGGAAAAGTCAGTAAACAAGTCAGCAGACATTTGAAATACAGCATGAGAAGCTATATAGGCAACAGAAATCAATGGACAAATTCTTGACACAAACACAGTGTAATACTCTATTGGATAAGATAGAACATAGACTAGAGTGCCAGGAATAGTGTGGGCCAGTGGTAATACATGGCCTACGAATTACTGGATTCTCTCTGGACATAATCTCTGGATCTTCAGCAGGACAAACGGTACCTGCTGCAGGCATTATGGGGTTGATTTTCACTTGCCTAGGCATGGCGATAGCCGGGTGGTGGTAACGGCCTCAAAATGCAGTCGGCATCCTTGCTGCCCCATTACCACCAGGAACGCAGCCAGCTCCATTTTGAACAGGGGGCCTACCGTCAGGTGTCCAAAGCACCCACCTGTTTCAAGCAATAGGCCCCCTTTTACTATGGAAGTCGAAGCCTGATGACGCAAATACGACCCCGATTGCCATTTTTTTTGGTCAGAATTTGTGCTGTGCAGGCGCCGATCAATTTCTCTGGTGATGGATCAAAAGAGGCCCGAATTATTTTTATGGGAACCACCATCGTCCCCCGCACACCCTCCGTGAGCACGACCCTCCCACCCACTGCAACACAACTTGCTGGCGGCCGCCCCCAACCCCATCCAAAGGTCTAAATTGACCCCTGCGAGTTCTGATTCGGCTGATTAAACTGGCAGTTGTGATTTTTCAGTGGGGCCTTATTCACCATGAGGCCAGTAATGTCACAGCTGCTAAAAACTCTGAAGGAATGCCAGGAATCTGACGATATAGGACTGGAAGCAATAAAACAACTTAAAGCCTAAGTCAGTCGTGAGTTTTACTCGGGGGTTGAACCTGGATTTCACAATTAATAACATTGAGTTCACAGGAAAGTTGAGCAGGGTTTTTCGAACAATTTAAACACCTGGCATCCCTGTCTTTAGAACAATATGCAGCTGTCAGGGATGTTATGTCGAAGACTTTTACAGATCGTATCACAAAATGCATGGGTCTGACAGTAGAGAATGCGGAGAATGTTGCCTCGGGTGTGAAAGGGAAGACAGTGTCTTCACCAAGCACTGTAAATGCAGCTCTCTACTCAGTCCTCAACAGGCGCCACTGCTCTAAGGATTTACTCTGATCCAGGACTGTAGCCACCATCGAGGCAAGCCCGGTAGCTGCCATTGTAACTTTGTTTTTCCATCCTGGGAAGCAGAGAGGATTAAAGGCTAGTGAATTGTAAGGAAGATTGAACGTTTGTAAGTGCATCAAAAGAACACTTGAGTTCAAAATACCATAACACACGCACAATAAAGATAAAGATAAGTCCCTCAAATAGATTCAGATGAGAAAAGACGGGAGGAGGCTCGTGTGGAGCATGAAAGCCAGCATTGACTGGTTGGGCCGAATGGCCTGTTTCTGTGCCGTATACCCTATGTAATCCTGTGCAAATTCCTTCCTTCCTTCGGGAGGGGGAAAATAACTTGCGGAATCTGAGCGGGTGGGGGAGGAGTTTGCGGCAGGACCGGTTATAGCTGCTCCATCTTGAATTTATTTTGTTGATTGCCAAATTTTGCCGAAGCTGTGGGTGGCTCTTGTTGCACCATCCCCCCCCCCCCGCCACCCCACCCCCGGCGTGGGGGGCGGCAGTGCAAAGAGGCAGGGCTGTCAAAGGTGGCGTCAGCTGCCAAAATCCGCTTTCCTTCCCTACTCACGGTAGCAGGCACACTGGCACGCCAGGATTTCATTCTGACATCATTTAAACACTGCAGCAGAGGGAGCGATTACTGTTGGGGGGAGAAAGGGCAAATTTGAAATGAAGGCTTTGCCACTTAAAAAAGCTCTTCAGCTGGCACAGGATGAGGGAAGGTGCCATACAAAAAAATTACCTCTCTCCTGCCAAGGCAGGTGTCCCAGTGGGGCAAAGTGTGGCAAAGGCACCCACCTGCCTCACACTGCTGACCCTGACCCTCAGATCTGGGATGGAGTCAGAGGCGTATCCATGGAGCCAAGGGATGTTCCACACTGCCCCAGATCCACTGGCCGTCCCACCCCCCACCCACCACCCCCACCCCCCAATAGACAAAAGAGATATTTTTAGCCTTAAAATTATGAAAGAAAACGTGTTGCTAAAAGGCAAAGGGATCTCACTGAAACGTATAAAGTTCTGACAGGGCTAGACAGACTGGATGCAGGGAGGATGTTTCCCCTGGCGGGGGGGTCCAGAATGAGGGGTCACAGTCTCAGGATACGGGGTAGGACATTTAGGATTGAGATGAGGAGATATTTCTTCACTCAAGAGGGTGGTGAACCTGTGGAATTCTCTACCACAGAAGGCTGTGGAGGCCAAGTCACTGAATATATTTAAGAAGGAGATAGATAGATTTCTAGACACAAAAGGCATCAAGGGGTATGGGGAGAGAGCGGGAATATGGTATTGAGATGGAGGATCAGCCATAATCATATTGAATGGTGGAGCAGGCTCGAAAGGCCGAATGGCCTACTCCTGCTCCTTTTTTTAATGTTCCTTTGTGATGTTGCAGTGTCATGAAAAAAATATCCAAAGGTTTTTGGGAAGCCATGTGTTATAAATCTCATCATCATAAAGAACGTACTCATGAAATAACGCTGGACGACCAGCTGGTGGTGCCATCCAAGGAGTATAAATACTCGGGCGTGGGCCCAGCTTGCCCAGGGACAAGTTGTAAGACAGGAACTAGTGAAGTACAACTAGACCTCCATGTTCTGAAACAAGTCGATTAAAGCCTTGCTTTATACTCGAACCAAGTGCGTAGTGAGTTTTATTACGTCACCATGTTTACTGTGTGCAGGGCAGACATGCCCGTCTCAATAAAAAATGCAATCGAGCTAAACCCCTGCCCTGATTCTATAGCCACGAGTCTAGCGTTTTGTGTGAACAGAACAATTTCATGGAAAAAAACATTAGGCCATAATTTGCTGTCTAAATAACGGTCAGGTTAATGGCGCTTGCCGTTACTTATGCTCAGATGGTACAGCAACTGCATGCGAGGAGCAGATGTGTAGTTAAATGTAAATATGCAAAAGCTGCTGTCTGGGCTGCGCCACTCCGCCGTTAGCTTTGCGAAAACAACATCTCGCTCGCTGTCTGCCTCACCATTGATATGCATTGAGCGGTGCGAAGTTGCTGTATTTACACAGTAGATATGGACTGAACTCCCCACAGATAGTTAAGCCTTGTCAGTTCAAGTCTAAGTACCCTTTTAACGATGTGGTAAGTGTTAATTACAAACTAATCAACCACTCTGGCATTTAAAATGAACTATTACAAGTGTGGAGTCTCATTCCTTCAGGTTTTAATTGTTGGAGATTTAACAGGTAGTTAACAGGCAGTTAAGAGGATTATCCCCATTTTTCCAGCCGAGGCGCGGGCTTCCCGACGTCGGGAAACCCCGCCAGGGTCACCGAGGCGAGCAGTAGGTCTGCAGGGTGCAAAAGTGCGCTGTGGAGGTGAGTGATGGGTGCAAGTGTGGAGAGGTAAGTATGGGAGGTGAGTGGAAAGTGATAGAAAATGTTTACTTACCTTTGTTTCTTCCTGCAGGCTTCAACCGTTGGGGATGCGGAGAGTCTCGCATCTCATCGGCAGAGATGACTGATGGCTGCTGCATTCTCCGATGCAACAACCATCTAATTTCTGCTCACAAAAGAGGTTTGATGAGCCTTGAATACAAAAATTCACCAAACAGAAAAGAATGTCAGTGTTTGACAGTTTCACAGAGCTGTCAAACGATGACAATTCATCTTTCAAAAATTTTTGACAGATGAAACGTCACTCACTGACATTCTCTGTAACCAGCTTCCCCTTAATTGGCCTGCTAAGCCCGCTGGGTGGGCTTAACAAGGTCAATCAAGGGAAAATAGCGTGGGTTGGCCAGAGGTCGATGGAGGCGGTACTGAAACCCGACAAGCAGCAGTCCCGCCTCCAACGCGCCCCCATTGACAAAATTGCCCCCTAGATAAATACATGAGGGAGAAAGGAATAGAAGGATATGCTGATAGGGTTAGATGAAGAGGGGTGGGAGGAGGCTCATGTGGAGCATAAACACTGGCATGGACCTGTTGGGCAAAATATCCTGGCTGCGATTTTGCCAACCGAGGCGGGTCCGGGGCAGGTGTCGTGGTCCCAGCCCACTGCCGACCGCAGCCCGCACACCCCAAGCAACTTTTCGATGATTGGGCTGGTTAAAGCCTGCCCTGCGAGGTTCCTGGGCAATTAATAGGAAGCGGGTCTGATGACGTCATTTGATAACACATCAGGCGGTTTCCTTAAAGGGACCATGTCCAAATCGATCTTGATAGTTCTGCTGTCAGTATTCTACTGCATTGAAGTGCTGAAAACACTGACAAGCACTGCACAAAGGCGCACGGCTGCACCCAGGTTCTCCCACAACTCCCTCCATATGCTTATGGTGGGAGTCACAGCACGCAGGAAGGTTCTCTTCCCTTCCCATAGGCGGAAGAGACCTCTCCAGGAGATCAATGCAGCCTGGTTGCACATTGCGCAGGAGGCCACAAGCAGGAATGTGATCAGGAGGACCAGGCTGCAGTGGCGCAAACCTTTCAATGATGTGAGAAGATCATGAAATGTTACTGCTAAGACACACTCAACCTCATCCTGCTGTGCCACTCATTACATCCCCATCACTCTGCCTTCCCTACCCTACTCCTGCACATCTTTACTCACACCAACTTACCTTGCACCTCCACCCATCCCTCTATATCGACATTAATTCTTCCCCATCTCACTAGCCACTCCTCACACTCACCTTCAACCTACTGCAAGCATACCAACTAACAACACACAAGAGTAGGCACCTGGGTGGTTTCGCCAATGTTCATGTGATGTTTCTGTTAATGTGTTGTCATGCAATGAAATCTATATTTTCAACAGTTCACCTTATTGGACAGAACTGTGCTCACTTTTAGAAGTGTCTTAGTGAGTTCCAGTGAATGTTGAGATATAACTTCCACCCCATTCTCCCAATTGTGATGAGTGTGAAAGGAATGGCTTGGATATTGTAGGGATGCTTTATGGTACTGGTGTGGGCGGTGTCAACCTGGCGCATCATGTGGCAGCCAGGCTGTACAGCGTCAAGTGAAGTAAATCTGGCCATGGTGATGCCATCCCTGGCCTCCCAGGCAGCAATGTGCTCGGGTGCTGATGCCCTCTGTCCTGTGCAGCATTAGTTGATTGCGGAGAAGGTTGGTAGTGTTATTGTTGGTGCTGCTGGTGTGCCTGGTGCTGCTGGTGTTGGGGCTGATCAGGGTGGGATTCTGAGGACCAAGGCGAGATAGTTTCAAGGGCACCGATGCTGATGTAATAGATGGCAGGTGAACTTGAGATGACAGAAGCGATCTGTCAATGGTGAGAGAGGTTCTTCCAATGGGGCGACACTGAATA
Organism: Somniosus microcephalus; assembly: GCF_052327205.1. Classification (NCBI taxonomy): domain Eukaryota; kingdom Metazoa; phylum Chordata; class Chondrichthyes; order Squaliformes; family Somniosidae; genus Somniosus; species Somniosus microcephalus. The sequence goes on along the minus strand of NC_140993.1, from coordinate 29,971,780 downwards.
GAGAGTTTGCTCCAAACACTTGCAACCTGCATAAAGCTCAATCCATCTTTCAAATGCAGTAAGCAACAGCTTCTGAATTTGGAAAGTGAACAGCTGTGAGATGGGAGCTTTTATAGCACATTTGCAGCTGTCAAGTAATGAAATGATTCCATGGTCATACAACTCCCGACCTCCTTACCTGATGTGATCCCCGATGGTAAGGTGAGCTCAGAATACTTTCTAATGGGCTGCTAACAAAGCCATAATGACTTGAATTGCCTCCCCCGCCACTGTGTGTCGGGTCTGTTCTGCCCTGGCAGACCCGACATCTTGGAAAGTCGCGTGGTGGCAAGTTGACAGCGGGGTCCCGTCCTGCTGTCAAAATTTTTTTTCCCCACCCAACTCGTCACCGAACGCACCCGCTAACCCCCCGGTAACTCTGTTTCTCTCTACCCAGATGCTGAGTATTGCCAGCATTTTCTGTTTTTATTTCAGATTTCCAGCGTCCGCAGTATTTTGCTTTTGTGTGAAAATGATGTCGCAACGTGCGTAAGCAACACTAACAGTCCAACTTAATCGCTTTAGCTTACAGAACTGAAAGGAAACAGCTTGACCATCCAGCGCACTGGTGCCGGTCTCTCCACTGTCACAATCTCTCTCTTCTATGCTTCATTCAAGATCAATCTTTCTACCTCATGTGTCAGCTGGTGAGAAACCTTTAAAGGTCAATCAGAACACGATGCCTCAAACTATTTTTTCTGTATAATAATTCTTCCTGCATGAAACTGCAACAGGCCTAAAATTGCACCTCCTAAAGTGTTGCAAGAGAGGATTTTGTGCCGCAGTGCTGACGCAAATTGCCCCGGTGCACAAGAATTTTGCGCTTCAGATCATTTGAATAATTGCTTGCATTGCATTGCCCTTCTGGAGGGAAGCTAGCTCAATGGAGCAACCGGAATTTCTGGCTATCCAGTCCAAATGAATGGCATGTGCACACTTAAAGATAAGTGCCTGCAGATGGAAGCAAATATTAATTTCAGATTTATTTAAGCTTCAAAAATCACTTTTGCATGTTCCTGAGCCTTGGGCAAGGTTGGGTGAGAAGGGGATACATGTCAGGCGTAAGAAAATTGAAAGGAAACCCAATATGGAGGCACAAAAACTGATTCTGCAGGCAAGTGAATGAAAAGTATAGCAGCTGCTCCCCTGTTTCAGAGGTGAATGGACATGCAACTGCTTGAGTTGGGTGCCATGAGAGTTGCCCAATTTGGCACGTCAGGGCACCCTCCGCAGAATAGACCAGGTCACCATTCTTGGCAGCAAGTGGTATAAAGGCTCAATGCCGTGGACAGTGCCCGAATGACATGGGACAGGTGGAGCAAATGGCCGCAACAAAGGAATCTGACAAGAAAACAGTTCCCAAATATACCATGCATCTTATGGATGGCCTAAAGGTTGCTTGCCGCAAAGTGTTGCCTGTTCCATGTTCTCCCATGCCTATCCCTCGCACAACCTTACAATGTGTTCTTTGCATCTGATGTATACCAATGCCTCAGGATTGCACATAATCAAGATATAATATAGAATTGGGAACTGTGCCACATTCATATCTTTCAAGTCCTTAACACCTCAAGTCTACATAGGATTACATAGGATATATGGCAGAGAAACAGGCCATTCGGCCCAACCAGTCCATACCGGTGTTTATGCTCCACTCGAGCTTCCTTCTCTCTTTCCTCATCTAACTCTATCAGTATAACCCTCTATTCCCTTCTCCCTCAGATGCTTATCTAGCCTCCCCTTAAATGCATCCATACTATTTGCTTCAACCACTCCCTGTGGTAGCGAGTTCCACATTCTCACCACTCTCTGTGTAAAGAAGTTTCTTCTGAATTCCCTATTGGGTTTCTTGGTGACTATCTTATATTGATGGCCTCTAGTTATGCTCTTCCCCACAAGTGGAAACATTCTCTCTGTATCCGCTCTATCAAAACCTTTCATAATTTTAAAGACCTCTATTAGGTCACCCCTCAGCCTTCTTTTTTCAAGCGAAAAGAGACCCAGCCTGTTCATCCTTTCCTGATAGGTGTAACCTCGCATTTCTGGTATCATCCTTGTAAATCTTCTCTGCACCCTCTCCAGTGCCTCTATATCCTTATAATATGGCGACCAGAACTGTACACAGTACTCCAAGTGTGGCCTAACCAAGGTTCAATACAAGTTTAGCATAACTTCCCTACTTTTCAATTCTATCCCTCTAGAAATAAACCCTAGTGCCGGGTTTGCTTTTTTTATGGCCTTCTTAACATGTGTCACTACCTTTAGTAATTCATGTATTTGTACTCCAAGAACCCTCTACCCCACCCAGACTTGCACCCTCCAAGTAATAAGTGACCTCCCTATTCTTTCTACCAAAATGTAATATCTCACATTTATCTGTGTTGAATTTCATTTGCCAATTATATGTCCATTCTGCAGGTTTATTAATGTCTTCCTGCAATTTGTTGCAGTCCTCCTCATTAACTATCCCCCCCAATTTGGTGTCATCCTCCCAATTTGGTGTCATCCAAGTCATTTTAGAACAACATAACTGCATGATGCACAGTCACTTACTGACACGATGTTGACATGTAGGTTGTGCACATGTCTGTCACTGTACAAGTGCTCCTTCAACTTCCAACCTCTCAAGAAAACTTTTCTGCTGGGATAGTCAGCTGCCACCTTGAGGGCTCAATGTAATCTGGAGAGCAGCTTCCCCCATCTAGTTTCCTGTGATGTGCCCAAGAGGGTCCAGCGGGATCTGTGGACCACCCTCCTCTGGGTAATGGTAGGTCTGTGCCACCTGCCTCATGCACAGGCAAACATCTGGCATCCCTCTGATGAATCCTCTGGAAATCATCCTTGTCCATCCACCGCTCAGAGGTGAAGAGGAATTCTACAAGAATGCCCATTCCACCAGCAAGAGCTGTTGCACATAATCCCGAAAGACCGATGACTGGTAGGTACTAACAGGAGTCAAATAAAAAATAGTAACTGAAGTTGGAAAAGAGCAAACAAACATGCTTCAAGTTCAATCTAATAGTGAAAAATTGAAATAAAATTATGAAGCCAATACAGCTTTTAAGGTGTAGGGAGTCACTTCCTGTGGCTGTGTGCCAGCAGGCCTGCCTTCCGCTCCTGTTTTATTTATGGTGGGTCTGGATGAGCTTGCTCCAGTGGAGCAAAGCAGCATAATTTCCACAGATCGGACACACTGCCAGAATGCCCGAATGCATGTAATAATAATAAGACTTGCCCCATTGAGTAGCAGAAGCCTCTTTTGTCCTCTGTGCAATACTTGGCACAGGTGCAGAACCAGTGCAGGGTTCAAGATCTAGCTTTCCCTCTCCCTCTGTGCCCCCCATCACAGTTTAGTTCAATTGTGGGCCCAATAATGTTACATTTTCTAAGAACCCATCAGAATAGGCTTTGGTCTAATTGTACCTCTGCTAAGAAGGTGTCCACATTCTAAAAAGGATACATGGTGTGGAGATGCCGGTGTTGGACTGGGGTGGACAAATGTAAGAAGTCACACAACACCAGGTTATAGTCCAACAGTTTTATTTGAAATCACAAGCTCTCGGAGCGCTGCTCCTTCGTCAGGTGAAGTGGAGCGATGCCTTTAGACACAGATTATATAGTCAGAGAATGCGGCCGGACCTGCTGTGATTTCCAGCAAAGAAAATGTTTTTTGTCTGTTTTTTGCAACATTTGACCCCTTGTGACCCCACCTCATTGTTCTTTGATGTAATGTTTTCCTGACTGACCTGTTTGGACACCATTCACACCTTTGATTGCTGTGATTATCTCTCTGCCGAGGTGTGATAAATGGCAGTTAGAAAGATTACCTGTAATCATCTGGCATTATTCTCTGACTATATAATCCGTGTCTATAGGCATCTCTCCACTTCACCTGACGAAGGAGCAGCGCTCCGAAAGCTTGTGATTTCAAATAAAACTGTTGGACTATAACCTGGTGTTGTGTGACTTCTTAAAAAGGATACAGCAGCACTGGAGAAGGTGCAAAAAAGGTGCAGGAAAGATTGAACAGGCTGGGGCTCTTTTCTCTAGAAAAGAGACAGCTGAGGGGTGACCTGATAGAGGTCTTTAAGATTATGAAAGAGTTTGATAGGGTAGGCCTAGGGAAGATGTTTCCACTTGTGGGGGAGACCAAAGCTAGGGGCCATAAATATAAGATGGTCACTAAAAAATCCAAAAGGGAATTCAGGAGAAACTTCTTTACCCAGAGAGTGGTGAGAATGTGGAACTTGCTACCACAAGGGGTACTGGCGGCGAATAGCTTAGATGCATTTAAGGGGAAGCTAGATAAGCACATAAGAGAGAAAGGAATAGAAGGATATGTTGATCTTTTTAGATGAAGTAAGGTGGGAGGAGGCTCATGTGGAGCATAAACACTGGTATGGACCAGTTTGGCTGAATGGCCTGTTTCTGTGCTGTGAATTCTACGTACAGTAATTCTATGTGTAACCATAGGCCTTTTGATCAAACAGTGATGTGTGGAACTTCATTCTTTGCTTGAAAATTATTTGTGTTCCGTTTCTCTATCTGCTAATAAATGGATTATGACTCCAGTAGGATAAGGACAAAGGAATGCTATACAAACACATTAAAAGTTTATAAATTAATATCGCCAATAGTAATTTGCAGGCATTAGATTTACAAGTGACCCATTTATTCAAGCAAAACTGAATAGATCAGATAGCAATAATTTTTATACCTTTCTTGACTACTGATTGTCTAAATTATTGATTATTTTTCAGTTGTGGAAAATATTTATAATGCAAGCAGGTGGCTCACAGGATATAATCAGGAATATCAGTACCAAATATATAAATGCTAATAATGCTGATCCTGAATTTGAACACACTTTAACAGAAATGTTCGTATTTTGTATTAAGGTGATTCAAAATGTTTGTTCTAACCTTAGTTGTACCTATACAGGGAATTAATAAATTTAACCTCATGTAGTTCACAATAACATACGATCCTGCATTTCTCTGGAACTATCTTCTCCCTAGTAAAGTTCATTTTTTGTTAACCTTGCTAGGGTTATAGAAACATGGAAAAATAGGAGCAGGAGTAGGCCATTCGGCCCTTCGAGTCTGCTCCGCCATTCAATATGATCATGGCTGATCCTCTATCTCAATACCATATTCCCGATTTCTGCCCATACCCCTTGATGCCTTTTGTGTCTCCATTAAATCTGTATTTCAAGTCTTCTGCATTTCATTACAGACCTCAGAGAGTTCTGAACCTTTGGGATTCTCTACCCCAAAGGACTGTGGATGCCCAGTCATTGAGTATATTCAAGACTGAGATTGATATGAGGAAATCAAGGGATATGGGGATCGGGCGTGAAAGTGGAGTTGAGGTAGAAGATCAGCCATGATCATATTGAATGGCGGAGCAGCCTCGAGGGGTCGTATGGCCTACTCCTGCTCCTATTTCGTATGTTCTTAGACCTATGTAAAACATTCAGGTCTTCCTCTGAAATTCATGTGATTTGTTAAACAAATTATTGCAGGAATTTCTAATTTTTAGGAATAAAATATGAATTTGAATATGTGGCAGTTTGCATTGGGTTGTCCAAACTGGACAAATTCAGCCAGCTTTTGTTCTTCTACTACTGCCAATAACTACATTGCTAGATATTAGCTTAAGGCTGCCAGTTCTTGCATGAAATCCTGCATTGATTTCATTAAATCACACACACACACACACACACACACACACACACATGTATTTCTTTTCAAAATAGTCAAGAGCTTTGGGGCTTCCTCAGCGTGACAGTGTTTGTTGACACAAGTCAGTGTAACTGAACATAAGAACATAAGAAATAGGAGCAGGAGTAGGCCAATCGGCCCTTCGAGCCTGCTCCGCCATTCAATGAGATCATGTCTGATCTTCTGCCTCAATTCCATTCACCGGCCCTATCGCCATATCCCTTGATGCCCTTACTAGTCAGAAATCTATCGACTTCTGTTTTGAATATATTCAATGACTGACCCTCCACAGCCCTCTGGGGTAGAGAATTCTAAAGATTCACCACCCTCTGTGTGAAGAAATTTCTTCTCATCTCAGTCCTGAATGGCCTACCCTTTAGCCGGAGGCTGTGGCCCCTGGTTCTAGTCTCTCCAGCCAAGGGAAACATTCTCCCAGCATCCACCCTATCAAGCCCTGTAATAATTTTGTATGCTTCAATGAGATCCCCTCTCATTCTTCTGAATTCAAGAGAATACAGGCCTAGTTTACTCAATCTCTTCTCATACGACAGTCCCGCCATCCCAAGAATCAATCTCGTGAACCTTCGTTGCACTCCCTCTATGGTAAGTATATCCTTCCTTAGGTAAGGAGACCAAAATTGTACACAGTACTCCAGAACCCCCACTAATTCCACCCAACCCCCAGTCCAGCTGCTCACAAGCCCAGTGGCTCAGCCATCAGATAGGCCCAGCACCACTCCCAGCGTATAGGCTGCGGTTGCTGTATACTGAAGGCAGAATGTAAGGCGAGGGTCACAGAATTCATGGTAAGGGAAGAGGAGAGGGCAGAGTGCGAGGGGAGAGGGCAGCATTAACAGAGGGAATGGGGAAGGAGGGAATGGAAGAGTACCAGCAAGTGGAAGATGAGGGCTAGCTTAACTAGGCTGGAGGGAGAGAGGAGTGGCAGGTTAAAGTGACCCCGGAACCCCACTAGAAATTTTGCGCCTTGAATATCTGGATTTCCATTCAGGCTTTTAGGTACTGCATTTTATTCCTTCCAATATAAGTGAAGGAATGTTGAGTTAACATTTAGGTTACAAAAGCAATGTAACTATTTTTTTTCATGTTGGGGTCATTCTTGAGTCATCATCTTTTTTTAGGGAGGGTCAGATTTTTGAAGGTTGGCTTTTACTTGTAATGCGTGATTTAAAAAATAGCTTTAAAAACCTGCTGTGACTTACTTAGCTTTTGAAACTCTCTGTATAGAATAACATCCTGCAGCCACAGACTCAGCCTGGCAGTTGTCCAGATCAGCAGAGAAAGACTCTATTGAGAAGTAGTTATCTATTAAAAAAAACTATGATCTGAGTAAATTACAAATAGGCAAAACGTATTTTAATTGAAGCAATAATTGACTCGTCAAACTAAGGTAGATTTCCTCAATTAATAAAAAGCCACTGGACAAGTAAATTAAAAAGTGAAGCTATTATTTTGTTACTTTTGCTAAAGTATCAAGGATTTGAGGGGATTAGCAATGATCAGTTTATCAAAACTGAACTGTTTATTCACTCCCTCTGTCCATCTCCTCCACTTTCACTTAACTTTAAGCAGTGCACAAAGGTTCCTTCGTGCTATGCACTATTCGCCAACCAAGACGGTAGACAGGAGAATTGTTTGCCAACCTCTACCTTTGCATGACTAGTCTTTCGGAGATAAACAAAATCAACCTAGGTTGACTGTGTGTGAGTGAAGTGGGTTGGCTTCTTTTACGCACTAAATTCATGTGGGTAAAAGGACTTGCTTACCCTAATCGGAAGGCTTAGTTTGTAGAACGATGGATGGGAACTCATGTCCACATCAGGATATCAACTACTTTGCTACTGAACTGAACTAATTAAAAAAGATTCATGTTGATTTGCAGCCCAGAGCTATCATTCTTTTTATTATCACATAAGAACATAAGAAATAGGAGCAGGAGTCAGCCAATCGGCCCCCCGAGCCTGCTCCGCCATTCAATAAGATCATGGCTGATCCAATCTTGTCCTCAACACCACTTTCCCGCACTCTCCCCATACCCATTGACTCCCTTGTAGTTCAAATCTCCGCCTTGAATATATTCAATGACTCCGCCTCCACAGCTCTCTGGGGTAGAGAACTCCAAAGATTCACAACCCTCTGAGAGAAGAAATTCCTCCTCATCTCCGTCTTAAATGGGTGACCCCTTATTCTGAAACTATGCCCCCAAGTTCTAGATACCACCACGAGGGGAAACATCCTCTCAGCATCCACCCTGTCAATCCCCCTCAGAATCTTATATGTTTCAATAAGATCCCCTCTCATCCTTCTAAACTCCAATGAGTATAGGACCCAACCTGCTCAACCTTTCATCATACGTCAACCCCTTCATCCCAGGAACCTTCTCTGCACTGTTTCCAATGCAAGTATATTCCTCCTTAAATATGGAGACCAAAACTGTACGCAGTACTCCAGGTGCGGTCTCACCAGTGCCCTGTAAAGTTGCATCAAAACATCCCTACTTTTATACTCCATACCCCTTGCAATAAAGGCCAACATTCACACTGCACCTCTACTTATCCTGTAAATTACATGATGTAAAAAGCCATGTTGATAAGCACCTTCCAAATTCCTATTATGTCCTATTAAATATGGTTAAAAACATCATAAGAAAGATTGGCCTGGAGTTTTCTCCACAGGCGCAACCCAGAAGTTAGACCCAAAAATGCGCCCGATGGCTTGGCCATTTTACCAATGTCAAGTTACACTCTAAAATTCATCCCAACCTCATTAGAATGAGCCCGAACTTAAAAATGACGGAAATCAGCGTAAACAATTGAGTCCAAGGAAAGAGCCAAACCCACACCACATATTTTCTTCCTCAGGTATGAAACCTCAGTGAGGTTAAATTATTTTAAGAAATGCTCAAAAAACTGCAATAAAACCTGCTGCGCTGGGATACCTGGTCGCAATCTGTAGACACACTCCGAACAAGCGCAACTGGAGGATGACATGAATCAGTCATTCATGAAAGAAAGACTTATGAAATGATACTGAGCAGCCTGCGGGTGGCGCTGTCCAGGGAGAGTATAAATACTCAGGCACGGGCCCAGCTTGCGCAGGACATTCTTAACAGGAACTAGTGAAGGACACAACTAGACCTCCATGTTGTAAAACAGTTGATTAAAGCTTAGTTTAACGCTTAGGCCAAGTGCCTAGTAGTTTTCTTACATCGGAGGATACTCGCAATTTGGGAGTTGGGAGTTCGGGGGCGTGGACGGTTTTGTGGGCGTGGACGGTTTTGTGGGCGGAGATTCGTGTGGGCGGTGGGTTTGATGGACGGCCGTAAAAGATCGAGGAGACATGGGCGGACTGTAGTTACACGCATAACTTCCTTTACGCCCAAGATTATCCTACCTTTTAAGCCGTGCTAATTGGTTTGCGCCCAGATTAGGCGGGTCTCTGGGTGTAAATGCGAAAGAAACTCCAGATCTTTCTAGTTAATCGTGATCTTACTTGGCGGACTCAAAACAGTACACGCAGTCACGGCAAACATTTAACACCAAGCAAACTTGTACCAAAAGTAGGATTTGGTTGAGCAAGTACGATTCAAACAGCTTAAAGCACAAGGTGAGCCTTGTTGCCTCTTCAATCATGAATAGACAGTAAGAGTAAACTTGTTTTTTGTCCTCTGGAGAGGCCACCTATCATTGAAGAAATGAGAAACATAATCTGCTCAAGAGACTGCAGTAATTAATTCAGCCTTGAGTGTCACAGGAACCAAGTCAAACAGCAGTGGTCTTGGTCCATGACCAAAAATAACACTGAATATAAATTTAAATGGACAATCTCCAATAGATTCCTTCAGTGTGTGTGTGCAGTTGAAATCCTGAACCACCAATTACTGAAATTGTAATTTTACCTTCGCTTCCATTATCAGCTTAAGTACAGAGGTTCAGTGCTCCTGCACACAATGGCCGCTATTTCACCGACCGAGGCGAGTCCAGGGCGGCCGGGGTCGGTGTCGCGGTCCCACCCGCTGCCTACTGCAGCCTGCACTTTCCAAGTGATTTTATGTTATTAGAGCCTGCGAGGCTCCCGGACAATTAAAAGGAAGCGGGTCTGATGATGTCATTTGATGATGCGTCATCAGCCAGTTTCCTTAAAGGGGCCATGTCCAAATTGATTTTGACAGTTGTGCTGTCAGTGTTCTACAGCATTGAGGTGCTACAAACACTGACAATCACTGCACAGAGGTGCACGGCTGTACCCAGGCTCTCCCATGACTCCCTCCATAGGTTTATGGAGGGAGTCACAGCACGCAGGGAGGTTCTCTTCCCTTCCCATGGGCGGAAGAGACCTCCCCAGGAGATCAACGCAGCCTGGTTGCTCATTGCACAGGAGGGCACAAGCAGGGATGTGGTCAGGAGGACCAGGCTGCAGTGCCACAAACGTTTCAATGATCCCAATAGATCATGAAATGTTACTGCTAAGACACACTCAACCTCATCCTGCTGTGCCACTCATCACATCCCCATCACTCTGCCTTCTCTAACCTACTCTTGCACATCTTTACTCACACCAACTTACCTTGCACGTCCACCCATCCCTCTTTTTCACCATTATCACATCCCCATCTCACTAGCCACCCCTCATCTGACTGCAAACATACTAACAACACACAAGCGTAGGCACTTGGGTGGTTTAGCCAATGTTCATGTGAGGTTTCTGGTAATGTGCTGTCAAACATTGAAACCTTTATTTTCAGCACTTTGCATTTTTGGCCAAATTTGTGTGCACATTTGGAAGTGGCTTACGGAGTTGTAGTGAATGGTGAGACATAACGGTACCACCCCCCCACCGCACCCCCCCCCACCCCCCGCAATGATAACAAGTGTGAAAGGAATGGCTTGGGCATTGTAGGGATGCTTTATGATGTTGGTGTGGGGTGGTGCCAAAATGGCACATCATTTAGCATCCAGGGTTTACAGCGTCAGATGAAGTCAATCTGGCCATGGTGAGGCCATCCCTGGCCTCCCGAGCAGCAATGTGGTTGGCTGCTGATGCCCTGTGTCCTGTGCAGCATCAGTTGATTGCGGAGAAGGCTGGTGTTGTTGTTGTTGCTGCGGGTGTGCCTGGTGCTGCTGGTGTTGGTGCTGATCTTGGAGGGATTCTGAGGACCAAGGTGAAATATTTTCAAGGGTAACAATGCTGATGGAATAGATGGCAGCTGAGGTTGAGATGATAGAAGCGATCTGTCAATGGTGAGTGAGGTTGTTCCAATGAGGTGACACTGGATAGAGAGTTTGCTCCAAACACTTGCAACCTGCATAAAGCTCAATCTGTCTTCCAAATGTAGTAACCAACAGTTTCTGAGCTTTGAAAGTGAACAGCTGTAACATGGGATCTTTCATACAACTTTGGCAGCTGTCAGGTCATGAGATAATTCAATGCTGAATCCACTGACACGCTGAGCTGACGTGTTCCCCGAGCAGCAGGTAACCCGTGGGGGAGCACGTAAAATTGAAATGTAGGCTTAAAATAACACTTAATTGGATGTTAACAATCCATTTAATGATGTGAATTGCCTCCCCCGCCGCTTGGTGTCTGGTCTGTTCAGCGCCAGCAGACCCGACACCTGGGAGACTCGCGTGGAGGCGGGTTGACAGCGGGTTCCCTACCCGTTGTCAATCTTTGTTATTTTGACAGCAGACCTGCCTCCGAACCCGCCCTCTGAGCGCTGGGAAAATTCAGCCCTATACTTTAAACACAAGTAATACGCTTATTAACAGAACAACAAGTACCAAAATCCTGTAAAACGATGTTTATTTCAGCATCTCATGCACAAGACTTTGACTTTGTAAACTTATTTTTCTTAGACACTCATTCCAGAAGAAACAGTTTTATGTGATAGGAGTTTGCACAGTGAATGAACTTTTTCAGTTAGTCCTGAACCATTTAGAAATTTAGCAATAACTGAACTGTGTGAAAAACAACGTGGAAGACTCCTAACGCCAACAATATTTCTCGGATACGTTTTTACGACTGTAATTCAAGCAAATCCAATATAAACTCCCTTTTATTTCAAATGAACATTCTTTGAAAAAATAAACTGAAGTAAGCTGGCAACATCATCTAAGATGCCAGTTAACTACAACCCACAGCAGGAAGATAAACTGGCAAGCAAACTCTAATTAGTTTTTATGATGTGACTCATAGCTTAGTGATTTGCCAGAATCTAATCATGGTGCACTCAGTAAAAATCAATTAAAGAACAGGCTTAGAATTTGTTATGGCTCTGTGTAAAATTCTGTAGCTTCATGACCTCAGCAATTTCACCACAATATTTCATGAATGAACAAAGGTCAGTTTTAAAAATCAGGCTGCAAGGAGCCAGTGCCTATCTCTATTTCAAGTGAAGAGACACTGGAACTGGCCGGCTGCTTTATTAGTTCACTACCACGAATTCAATGCAAAAACCCGATGGCGTTGCACAACCAATTTTCGTATTTAATGCCTCTTTTTCCTGCGCGCGACAGCAACATTTGACTATTCAGCCTAAACTTGTAAATAATGGCATGACCCCCAAAAAACTGGCTGTTTCTTAATGCCATTATGCAGCTGCAGCTAGCAGAAAATGTCTTAAACTGGTTAAGGGATAAGATTCCTTTAGTTTTCTGGTTTGCAAGATGGTTCAATGGAATGTGTTAGTAAAAATAGAGAGCTTTTGGTCCCCGGTATTTACAGAGAGGCGGGGAGGGAGCGGGCGAAACGTGTTTGCAGCGGGGTGGAATCCTGGAAATCCCATGGATGCGGAGGTCCTGCCAAATTTAAAGGCAAGACGTCATTATCATTTTTTAAGTTCCATTTTCCCGGCAAGGCTAACCGGCTGCCGGGTGGGTAAGCAGCGGCAGAAGGCCGCACCCGGACCAGGCAATCAGGAAGATCACAGGTTGAAGGGGGGCGGGGGGAATCAGACAGGCAATCAGGAGTGAGGGAGATAAAGATCATGGATTGAAGTTGGGGGGGGTGGCTAGTCAGTCATTGGGTATATTCAAAACAGAAGTCGATGGATTTCTGACTAGTAAAGGCATCAAGGGATATGGTGATCTGGCCGGTTAATGGAGCTGAGGCAGAAGATCGGCCAATATCTCATTGAATGGCGGAGCAGGCTCGAAGGGCCGAATGGCCTCCTCCTGCTCCTATTTCTTATCTTAGACTGGCACTCGGGAAGGAGGGAGGGAGAGAGGGAGGGAGGGAGGGAGGGAGGGAAGGAGGCAGGGAAGGAAAGATCACGGGTCGGAGGGGAAGTCGGACCAGCAATCAGGAGGGAGGGAGGTAAAGATGGTGGGTTGAAGAGGGGGCGGGGGTGGTGGGGTGTCAGCAGATTGTGGGTAGGAGGCTCGGGATCACGGGTTGGAGGTTTGGCAGATCGCGGCAGACAGGCGAGGCCGCTATCAGCAAATGTTTTGCTTCAGGGGTCGGGGGAACATCCCAGCTCCTTCTGGCTCACAAGCAGTGCTCTAAAAAAGCACTCACCTTCTGCAGCCAGCAGCTCCCATCGCCATTTCTCTGCCTCTCCCAGACGGGACACAGGCACGGTTCGAAATCCACCAATGTAAAAATGGTGGCAGGCAGGGTATGCGGCAGGTTGGGGGTCGCTTTTCGCAAATTTTTATTTTTATTACCCCCCCCACCCCCACGATGGGCATTGCCACTGAAATTGGAAAATGCTGAGTTTCAAGTGCTGAGGCAGAGATTAGAGGGAGGCACAGCACCTCTGGTTTGGTGCACATACTGTAGTACACATCTACAAACAAGATGCCCCCCAGCCCCCCTCCCCTCCCCCACCCAGGCTTCAGGGGACAAGATACCCCCCGCACCCCCCCGCCACACAGCTTGCTAGGCTCCAGGTGACAAAATACCAGACTCAATAACAGTGAGCTTGGAGATTAGATGCAGGTTAACTAGGCGCAGGAAATTCAGATACCTTGTGCAACATGGGCACTTAGCCTCCAGCAGAGTCATGCGGGCAGTAGCAAAAGAACAGAGGTGCCTTCTGCTGGTCCTCACTGGGAAAAGTCATCATCCAGTGCTTGATGCACGAATCTCCCCTGCAGCACTCGGTGTTTGAGCTGCTGGTGGGTTGTTTGCGTCATCCAGCAACCTCTTTATCTTTCAGTTGCTGCAGCAGCTCATCATCAAATTCCAGAGAACTGCCTCGATCGAGAGGTAGACTACATATCGTGCAGTAAGCCGTAATTGTTTGGTCAGTTCTTTCTGGGACACACTGCTAAGGTCCAGCTAAGCGTTCATGGAATAATGGGGTAGACTTCAACTGGAGGAAGCGTAAGTCAGCGGGAAAGAGAATCGGCCGGGGTGTGTAACAAGTGGACCAATCCGCCGCCGCTAGGTTTCCGCTCGATGGTGAAAGTAGGGTCGCCAACCCTCCAGGATTGCCCTGGAGTCTCCAGGAATTAAAGACTAATCTCCAGGACACTGCTGCCAGCAAACCCGGGAGAAACATCATAGGGGCATAAAAAAAAATCATTACAAAACTGCGCTTTTAAAAAATAATTTTTTTTTTGGAATACTTTTGTTTACTAGTTATAAAAATTATTGGACATGGGGGGGGTAAAAAGACTGTTTGACTGACAGTCAAGATTCAGCCAATCGGTTAATGAAGAGTCGACTCACTTTCTGATTGGCGTAGGAAGCTGGTGCACCGTGAGGATGGACATGTCGGGCGACCAATGGCGGGAGTGTGGGGGCAGGCAGTCAGGTGAGAAAACCTCCAGGAATATGTGCAAGCAGAGTTGGCAACCCTAGGCGAAAGTTAATGTCTACCCCCAATACATCTTCTCTTGGTGCACAGAGGGCATGGCTGGAAACTGCCTTTTCTGGTCAGCCTCGCTGCTGCAGTGAACTACAAATGGTCCGAGACTAGATATACGATGGGTACTGGAAAGAACCCGTCATATATTAGCTTGAGGCAGTGGTACCTTTAACTATCAATGGGTCAGCAGTTCTAATTGTTGATTGTGCCTTTAAATCCTACTTTAATCGAATCATAGAACATTACAGCACAAAAACAAGCCATTAAGCTTACACCAGTAATTTTCTCCGCTTGCGCCACCTCGTCCAATCCTGCTCTCCTGTGCACTCCCCATATATTCTTTGATATTCCTGTTTACACACAACCAATTCTATTTTAAAAGAATGCGGCTAATGTATTGGACAACACTGTCTTGGGCTAAGAAATGATAGCAACAATGAACTGTACAGGCATAAGTCTGCAGACAAGTAAGGGAGCAGCCCTGCACCAGACCCCTTGTTCCATGGCTTTTTGAAGTGAAGATGATGCTGCAAGAGATGGTTGTGAGGAAAGGCAGCCTGTTTCCCACTTGTGCGCATCAGTCCCATAGGTTAGCATTGCAGCGTGCTGGAAGGGCAAGGCGACAGGTTGGAGCTGACCATTATTGTCGCTGGCTGGCTGTACGCAGCCCTCTTTCACATGGCAGCACTGAAAGCAGGAGATACTGTGATTTGAGTGCTTCCAAAGGATGATCCAGCAGTACGGTTAATCAGGCATTCACGTACAATTGCAGAATGTCGCAGCACAGAAATAGGGCATTTGACCTATCAAGACTGAGCCAGCAGTTTTTCTGGTTGATCCATCCAATCTAATCCAACTCTCCTGCTTGCTGCCCATACCCTTCAATATTTCTCTTTGTCCAGCAATTAATTCTCTTTCAAGAGAGTTTATGGGCTTCTTCAAAAATGATGTCTGTCAGAGAATTCCAAATTCTAACCCCCTTCTGTGTAAAGATATTTTTTCCAATCTCACCATTAATTCTTTTGCTAATTATTTTCAATTTATGTTTGCTTGTAGCCATTGCATCAACCAGTTAACACCATCTATCTTATCATAAGCTTCAAGAGGGTTATGAACTTTATGATGTCATGGAGTCATAACAGCACAGAAGGAGGCCATTCGGCCCATCGAGTCCGTGCCGGCTCTCTGTAGAGCAATCCAGTCAGTCCCATTCCCCCGCTCTATCCCCGTAGCCCTGCAAGTTTATTTCCCTCACATGCCTATCCAGTCTCCCCTTGAAAACATTGAGGCCTAGAAATTGGGTATAGCCCCGCTTGGGGCGTTAGAATTGGCACAGGGCAAAATTTATAGCCAGACGCAACTTATCGCCACCTGGCGCGATATTGGGTTGCATCGCCCCTAAAGGAGATTGAGGCGCGAATTCAGGCATTACACGTGACTCCTAAGGCGCTAAACTTCCGGCGCAACCCAATATCGGAGCGGACGGGCGCAGCGCAGGTGCTCTCAATTACCGATGACCACAAGACTTCCAGGCGCCGGCCAGCTCTTAAAGGGGTGGGTCAGTCAGCTTCAGCATCCGCACTCTGCACCTTGCAGGCCTCAGAATCGGAGCAGGCCCTTCTCTGGCGCTAAAATCTTGGACCAGATGGAGAAGGTGAGACAGAGAGCAGAGCGCTTCACCAATGAGGCTCTGGAGCAATTGATGGCCGCAGTGGAGCGCCGGCGAGATGTTCTCTACCCAGACAATGGCAGGATGCCGAATCATAAGGACTACCGACGAGCTTGGAAGGATGTATGCCAGAGGGTCAACTCCAGCAGCATGGTGACCAGGAGCCCTGTCCAATGCAGAAAGAAATTCAACGGCCTCACTCGGGTCGTGAGGGTGGTTGTTGTTTCTGCAAACTTCTGCATCCCTTCATTTGCACCTGACTTTATGGCTACAGGGTGGGCTGTGCCCCATTGGCCATCTGCCAGCAAGCACCCATGGCCCTTTCTGGGCACACACATGCACATTTGACTCAAGGCGTCATGTAAGGGCTCTTGCACCATGGGGGGCATGAGATGTTCACTCAGGGCATCAGGTAACATAACTTCCCCTCCTTTCCCCTGCAGTCCAAGCTGGCGAGGATTGGCAAGGACCAGCTTCGCACCGGTGGAGGACCTCCATAAGTGGTCACTCTCACGGATCTCGAGGAGAGAGTCCACCAGATTCTTGGAAGACGTCTGAGTGGTCCTGTAACCACTGCAGCTGCCGACCCCATTGTCGACAGCGATGGTAAGGTTCTCACCTTTTACAACTGTCTCCTTCCACTTGTTCCCCCCGCCAGCATGCTTTCTCACTGTGGACCCATGTCATAGCCTTGCTGCAATCTGGCATCCCTTGCTGCCAAGCTGTCCTTTTGCTAAAGCCACTCTTCCACCTCCCTGCTTTCAGATGCTGCATCACCAGCTCGGGAGCCGGGCCCTCAAGCTGCCAGTGCTAGTGCCTCCGAAGGCTCAATGAGAAAATTACTGTCCAACAGAAGGTCAGCAACCTTCTCCAGCAACGATCAGAATGGCCAGCCCAAACGGCTGCAGCTTTTATACTAGTGCTGTCCCCTTTAAATAGCGCTCCCCGAGTCCGAGAAGGGCCTGGGAACGCTCCATCCAACTGTCACTAATAGCGCCGGGTGGAAAGGTTGCGGGCGCCACCGAATATCCGGTCTGGGGCGCCAAAACAGCGTTGCACACTGAAATGACGTCATGATCTGCCTGCGCCCGCGGGCGCGCGCAAAGAGGTAGCGCCGGCGCCTAGCGCAGACACGGTGGCATAGTGGTTAGCACTGTTGCCTCACAGCACCAGGGACCCAGGTTCGAATCCGGCCTCGGGCGACTGTCTGTGTGGAGTTTGCACATTCTCCCCGTGTTTGCGTGGGTTTCCTCTGGGTGCTCCGGTTTCCTCCCACAGTCCAAAGATGTGCGGGTTAGGTTGATTGGCTATGATAAATTGACCCTTAGTGTTAGGGGGATTAAATATGTGGGGTTACGGGGATAGGGTGGGATATGTGTTGGTGTAGGGGTTACGGGGATCGGGTGGGATATGTGTCGGTGCAGGCTCGATGGGCCGAAATGGCCTCTATCTGCACTGTGGGGTTTCTGTGATTTCTGTCTGTGATAAAAGGATACTCAATATGGGAGGTGGCGCTATATTCACTGCGCCCGCCTGAAAATTGGGTAACGCCCCAATTCTCGGGCTCTTTAGGCGCTAATCGCTGGCGCTACCAACCGAATTTCTAGGCCTGAGTGTCTCCGCTTCCACCACTTCCGTCGGCAGCGAGTTCCAGGTCCTCACCACTCGCTGCGTAAAAAAGTTTTTCCTCCCATCCCCCCCGTATCTCTTGCCCAAAACCTTAAATCTGTGTCCCCTAGTCCTTGTACCATCAACTAATGGAAACAGCCTTTCTCTGTCTAGCCTATCCAAACCCATCATAATCTTATACAACTCTATCAAATCACCCATCAACCTCCTTTGCTCTAATGAAAACATATCCAGCTTCTCCATCCTGTCCTTGTAGCAAAGATCCCCCATCCCCAGAACCATTCTGGTAAATCTCCTCTGCACCCTCTCAAGGGCCTTCACATCTTCCCTAAAGTGTGGTGACCAGAACTGGACACAATACTCCAGTTGTGGCCTAACCAGCGCTTTATAAAGGTTCAGCATAACTTCTCTACTTTTGTACTCAATACCTCTATTTATGAAGCCCAAGATCCCATATGCTTTGCTAACCACTCTCTCAATATGTCCTGCCACCTTCAAGGACCTAGGCACATTAACTCCCAGGTCCCTCTGTCCCTGCACACTCTTTAAAACTGTGTCATTAAGTGTATATTGCTTCTTCCTGTTCCTTCTGCCAAAATGCATCACCTCACACTTCTCTGTATTAAATTCCATCTGCCACTTGTCTGCCCATTCTGCTAGCCTTTCTATGTCCTGTTGCAGTCGATTGGTATCATCCTCACTGTTTGCCACAGCCCCAAGTTTGGTGTCATCGGCAAATTTAGAAATTCTACTCTATTCCAATATCCAGGTCATTTAAATATTTCAAAAAAGGCAGTGGCCCCAGCACTGACCCTTGGGGAACACACTGGGCTCGATTTTCATTGGGCCGTTGAGGCGGGATTGGAGGTGTGTGGGGGGTTAAAATCGCAGAATCGGGGGGGCATGAACCCATCCCGCCCCCAACCCGCCTCCATGCCAGTTTCAAAGGAGGTGGATACCTGACCTGTGCTGGGAGCCGCCTCCCCGAGGCGGGAAGGGGATTAGTGCCAATTAACTGCCTGTTAACAGGTAGTTAACAGGCAGTTTTTAGCCTAATCCCTATTTTTATCCCTGAAGTGTGGGATTCTCGATGGCGCCAAACCACGCCAAGTTAGCGAGGCGGACCGTTGGGCTGAAGGGCTTGGAGGGTTCGAGATGTCAGTGTTCAGGTGAGTGATGGGTGCATGAGTGCAGAGGTAAGTGTGTTTGGTGTGTGTAAAGTGTTTAAATAAGTTTTACTTACCTTTACTTACTAATGCAGGCTTCCTTCCTTCAGGTCTCGGGAGTCCTTCATCTCACCGGCACAGAAAGCAGAATGGCCGCGAGCTGTCAAAAGTTGCAGCATTCAGCTTTCTGTTCTGGAGAGATTTCTAAATCAGCCTGAGAGGAAGGAATTAACTTAGTATACAGATTGTCAGTGTTTGACAGCTTCAAAGAGCTGTCAAATGCTGATATTTCATCTGTCAAAAGCTCTTGACAGATGAAATGTCAATCTGTGATATCATTTGTTGCCGGGTAGCCCGTAATTGGCCTGCTGAGCCCGCTGGGCGGGCTCAACAAGGTCAATCAAGGGAAAATCGAGTGGGTTGGCCACAACTCGATGGAAGCGGGACTACAACCCCAAAAGTTGTAGTCCCACTTCCAACACGCCTCCAGTATTAAAATCCAGCCCACTGTCTACCATTTTCCAGTCTGAAAAACAACCATTTACCACAACTCGCTGTTTTCTGTCCTTAAGCCAATTCCTTATCCAAGCTGCCACTGACCCACCTATTCCAAGAGCCTCAATTTTGTTAACCAGCCTTCCATGTGGTACTTTGTCAAACGCCTTCCTAAAATCCATGTAGACAACATCCATTGCATTCCCTTGAAGAAGGTACATTATTGAAGAAGGTACATTATTGAAGAAGGTACATTATTGAAGAAGGTATATGACTTGTGCCACTGGATCTGCTATTCAACTTCCTTTGGAAAAAGGAGCCTTTGCATGCACTAAATTTTGCCAAAGTGAGCTATTTGCACCTAAGTCTGTAGATGCAGGTGTGAAGGTGGGTGAGCACATAACATACCTGGTGATATCTCATTTACATAAAGATGGAATGTTTAGCGGCAGTTATGAACAAACCCTTAACAGTCGACTCTTGCACTCAATGGCCCCGCTATTTAGAGGAGGCGTAGAGCGTGCGGGGGAGGCCGAAAATGGTCAAAGAACCCAGCAAGGCCAGGTACATGGAGGTCCTGTTGAACTTATCGGCAAGACCTCATTATCATCTTTTTCTTCTGCTTCTTGCCCAGCAGTGGGACAAATTGACAGGATGACCGTCAGTTGGGAGAGATCACCAGCGGCAGGAGGCTGCAGCTGGGGACTCTTGGGGATGGTCCCCGGCAATTGGGAGGGGGAAATGTCAACGATCTGGGGTTTGCGGGGGGAGGTCAGCAATCGGAAGGCGGAGAGAGGTCGTCAATCAAGAGCGGGGGGAAGAGAGGCAGGCGATTGGGAGCGGGAGTTACATCGGAAATCGGGAGATGGAGTGAGGCTGGCAAGCGGGAGGGAGAGAGGGGCCGCAATGTGTCGAAGATTTCCTTGTGAGGCCTGGGGGAAGCACACCTCATCCACAAGGAGTGGTGAGAAAGGCACTCACCTTGAGGAGCCTACAGCTCCCGCCTCCCTTTCTGCTGGGTTTCACAACCCCTGGGAGGCCCGTGCAGCAACAGTGAGTTTTAAATTGGGCACTGGATGCCCCGAAATTCGATGCCATAAAAATGGCGGCATGTGCATGCGAGGAGTATTGGGGACGTGTTCCCCTTATTTAAATCTTCAACTGCAACCCCTCCCCCCAGACCCTCTCCCGCCTGTCACGGGGTGTTAGCATTGAGGCCCATGTGTCTTCCCATTATTTGCTCTTCACGTTAGGAAAGAATCGAATACTGCTGCAGGTGGACCTTTGGGTCTATTTACAGTTACAAATTGATTTGCTAATTAGTTTATATAACAAATAAAGTTTAGTACACTTCCTGTATGGGGAAAATATAGGTCCTGGTCTATTCAAGGCAGCTTGATATGATCACGGATTTATTGGGCGCGAAATTCGGTTATGCCCCGTTTGGGGGTGGAAACCAAATTATCGCCAGAGATTTAGCGCCCAGCGTGGAAGTACCGCCCCGGCCGCTAAATTTGGTTTACCGCCCCGGCGAGGAAATGGAACGCTATCTCGGGCACTCTACTTCCTTTCGGGATGGTGTCAGGGGCGCGGTAGCGCTGGAGCGCTACACAGCCGCTCCACATACCGCTGAAGCGTTTCAGCATTCCTCCCCTTGCGTTAAAAGGGAGGGATGATGCGAGCTCTGCAGGGCCTCCAATGGCGAACACTAGCCCACCAGGGTGGCGTGGTGCCATGGCTGCTTGATATGATCGAGACGCGGTGCCGGGCTGCGCGTTGCGGCCACAGACCACGGACAGGGCTGCCACGGAGAGCCAACCTCAAAAAAATAAAATGGCGCTGCGGGTCGCGGCCGCACCACCCTTTAATTAGCGCCCCATGAGCGGAGGTCAGCCCGGCTCCCAAGCCTCGCGGGGTGCAGCCAAATTTCTGCCGCGGGGTGGTAAGGGGTCATGGCAGGGCACTAAGGTGTTGTGGCGCACGCCGATGATGTCATCGCCGGCGGCGCAGCAGCCCGGGGTGCTACCAACAGGGGCATGGCACTATCGGCTAGCGCCTCAGTAGCGCCAGGACAAATTTCTCGGGAGGCCCCCCGTCTGGGCGATAAGCCCTTTGCGCCCCTTTAACACCCCCTGAAGGTGTTAATGGCAGGCGCAGAGGAGCCACATTTCACAGCCATCGATTGTTGACTGCACTCTACCAGAAGTCCAAAAAAAACCTCAAGCTTAACAATGTTTTTATCAACACATCTTATTTCATTTCTACAGTTAAGGATTAAGGAAATTCCTGTGATAATATAGTTCTTGTTAATAATTGCAATTTTTCAATTGAGATTATTTATCTGGGTGGTATATATCCAAAAAATGACCACTTGGTGGCTGCCATAACACGCAAAATTTTAAAACATTTCTTTATTCATTCTCGAGATGTGGGCGCCTCTATTTTTTTCCCTTGTTGCCCAGGTTTTTTTTTTATATTCGTTTATGGGATATGGGCGTTGCTGGCAAGGCCAGCCTTTATTGCCCATCCCTAATTGCCCCTTGAGAAGGTGGTGGTGAGCCGCCTTCTTGAACTGCTGCAGTCCGTGTGGTGAAGGTGCTCCCACAGTGCTGTTAGGGAGGGAGTTCCAGGATTTTGACCCAGAGACGATGAAGGAACAGCGATATATTTCCAAGTCAGGATGGTGTGTGACTTGGAGGGGAACTTGGAGGTGGTGGTGTTCCCATACGCCTGCTGCCCTTGTCCTTCTAGGTGGAAGAGGTCGCGGGTTTGGAAGGTGCTGCTGAAGAAGCCTTGGCGAGTTGCTGCAGTGCATCTTGTAGATGGTACACACTGCAGCCACGGTGCGCGGTGGTGGAGGGAGTCAATATTGGCCCAGAAATTCGGGTCTCCACGGGTGAGTACGCGCTGGGTACTCACGCGTGGGCCCGATGGAAGTGCCGGTTTCCTGCATGCGCGGGAAACCGGCACTTCCGTTCCTCTGAAAGCAGGGGTTCAGAGGTCGAATGCATGCACGGGGGAGTCTGCGCGTGTGCTTTGAACTTACGTTTTTTTTACAGGTTTCTCCAGGAGGGTAAGTCTTTAGAATTTAGAAATGTAAAAACCAGGCATAAGGCCTGCTTTTTACAAGGTAAGTGGTCAATTAATTAAAATTAAAACATTTTTCCACAGGTTTATTATTTTTAAATACTTTAAAGCAAGATAAGTTTATTTTTAGCCCCATTAGAATATAAAATTATTTTTTTCAAAAATTTAAATTATTGTTTAAAATAGTTATTTAATGTAATTTACAGTTTATTTAAAAAGTGTGATTTAAAAAAAAAAATTATTTGAAGGTTTACTGCTATTTTGGGGCCGTAGTATTTATCTGTCTTGACAGGTCTTCCTGTCAAGACTTATGAATGGAGCATTCCCTGCTCCGATTGGCTGCCCATGGCCCACATGATCCCAGGGGACGCATCAAACTAACTACGCCCCTGGGACACGCAAGCAGTGCGCGCCGGCAGCTGGACCAGGCCCCAGATTGGAATTCCACGGGGCCCTACAGCTCAACTGCCGGCGCGCAAGGTAAGTGCAGGTCGGGGGCTTACACCCGCGGGAAGCCCCCGACCCGAATTTCTGGGCCAATGTTTAAGGTGGTGGAGGGGGTGCCAATCAAACGGGCTGCTTTGTGCTGGATGGTGTCGAGCTTCTTGAGTGTTGTTGGAGCTGCACTCATCCAGGCAAGTTTGATAGATTCGAATGGCTTGCTCGGCCACTTCAGAGGGCAGTTAAGATCAACCACAGGAAAGATGTAAAGGTCTTAGAAAGGATACAGGGGAGGTTTACCAGGCTGTTACCAGGGATGAGGGACTTCAGTTATGAGGAGAGGTTGGAAAAGTTGGGACTGTTCTCCTTGGAACAGAGAAGGTTAAGAGGTGACCTAACTGAGGTTTTCAAGAAGACGAGAGGTTTTGATAGAGCAGACAAAGAAAAACTATTCCCTCTGTCGAGTGGGTCAATAAGTAAAGGTCATGGATTTAAAATCATTGGCAAAAGATCTAGAGATGAGATAAGGGGACATTTGTTTCACTCAGAGAGTTGTCGGGGATCTGGAACGCTCGACCTGAACAGGTGGTGGAAGCTGATTCCAGCAATAATTTTAAAAGGGAGTTGGACGGGTTCTGGAGGATGAGGAGCTCACAGGGTTACCGACAAAAAGTAAGGATGTGAGACTAAGCACGACTGCTCTTTCAACGGGCCAAATGGCCTCCTTTTGCGCTGTAATTTTCTATGATTCTATGAGCCACGTGGATGTGGGGCTGGAGTCACATAGAGGCCAGACCAGGTAAGGGCAGCAGGTTTCCTTCTCTAAAGGACATTAGTGAACCAGTTTGGTTGCATATACGACAATCTGACAGCTTCATTGTCACTTTTACTGGTACAGGAAACCTTCTGGTATCCGGCACCGACGGGACCGAGCTGGTGCCGTTAGATCAAAACTGCCGTAGAAACCAGCGCTAATGTTAAAACATACGGAGCTCAGAGCTCCGTGTGAAGCAACAAACCCTGTTGCTTAGCAACAGCTTCAAAACAGTCGGCGCAGCTTGCAAGCGTCTAGCTGAAGCTGTTGCTTAGCCTCAGAGACGCTTGCAGAGCAAGAACTGGAGAAAAGAAGCAACGAAAAGAAAAAAAATTATTTGAACCGACTCCTGAATTTTGCCGGTAGATAGAGCTTTCCGGACATTTAACCTCGGGATAAACGAAAGTTTCCTGTACTAAGCTTTTGTTAAAAAATTTCCAGATATCTACGCTGGGATTTGAACCTGTATTCTCTGGATTAACGAGTGCAGTGACATAACCACTGTGCTACCGTACCCTGACCTTCCCTTTTGTACTTTCATCCCCTCCCCCTTTTCCCAGCCCCCAAACCTGCTTTCCATTTCCTGCTTTTTTACAGTTCTGACGAAAGGTCATCGACCTGAAACGTTAACTCTGTTTCTCTCTCCACCAATGCTGCCTGGCCTGCTGAGTTTTTCCAGCGTTTTCTGTTGTTATTTCAGATTTCCAGCCCCTATAAACTTGCTACCCTATAAGAATTATTTTATTAGCTATGTGTTTATGTCATTGGAGGTGGCTCACGCTGGTCTGCCATTCAATGGCCTTCCTTTAAAAGAGCAACATGAGCAAGAGTGCACATGTTAAAATCATCCTGCCCTGAAGCAAGCTCATTTCAATTCTCCCCTTTGTTGCTGCTTTTTGCCAATCAAAGTCACTGCATGCAGGGATGGGTAGTAAAAAGCCCTCTGCAAATCCTTACCCGTCTCAGCATATTCTCTGTGGCAAACACCCACTGGGTAATTTTCTCGTCCAAGAACGCGTGTCCATTTTTCCTTGAAAATGTCAGCAAACGTTCCTGTTCCTGCCCGAGGCAGGAAAGGTTAATGATTTTTGAATCATCATTGTAATTTGAATCTTTCTATTGTCCGCTTATGTATTATCTAAAGTCTGCAAGCTGCTGTGTCTAACCACACGAGCCTGCCTGTACCTCCCTCAAAGATCACACTGCACCTCTGAGTTACCCCAAAGGCTTTAACGGCACAGTAAATGCATTATTTTTGTCCTCAGTATCCGTACACTGATACACTCATTTCTGCTTGCGGCACATTGGGTGATTCTTCTGTCATCTTGACGGATGAACTGAAATATTTAGTAAGAGCCAGGGACTTTCATGTTGGGTCACAAGGGAGCTTCAAGCCCCACTCTCTTTTTCAAACATCATGTTTGCCTTGGCTTTAAAAGGCTTTTGAAATGAGTATGTTCTAAATATTTGATGGATGGCATATGGCTAAGTGACAGAAACAGTTGCTAAAGCGCAGACATAATAGCAGGTGAAATAGCATATAATTCCCGTCTTGATCTGAGCTGACGCTTACGACAGGGATTAGCCTGTGATAATAGGATCTTTATTAATTAGTGTAAGCTATGCACATGAAGTATTCTGTGCACATTTTCTAGCTAAGAGCATCAAAAGAAACATTTTAATTGCGCGCTAGTGACTATTTCATGCAACACCTATGAGCCAATGGTTTCTCTGATGATAATATGGTATTACTAATGTTCAGGCAATGCACACAAAATATAGTGCGAAGCCAGTAGAAAATAATTTGCCAGGTTTTTTTTAAATTCTCCCTCTCCTCTCCAAAGTGCTGACTCTTAGGCCGCGATTTCCCTAACCTCGGCGGGTCCGGGGCGGGCGACGTCGGTGGCAGGTCCCGACCCCGCTGCTGGCTCCAGCCCACTCTGGAGAATGATTTTATGTTGTTTGGGTTTGTTAAGCCCGCTCAGTGCGTTTGCCGGCAAATTCAAGGAAGCGGGTCTGATGATGTCATTTGATGACGCGTCATCAGCCAGTTTCCTTAAAGGGACCATGCCCAAATTCATTTTGACAGTTGTGCTGTCAGTGTTCTACAGCATTGAGGTGCTGCAAACACTGACAAGCACTGCACAAAGGTGCACAGCTGCACCCAGGCTCTCCCATGGCTCCCTCCTTATGCTTATGGAGGGAGTCACAGCACGCAGGGAGATACTCTTCCCTTTCCATGGGCGGAAGAGACCTCCCCAGGAGACCAATGCAGCCTGGTTACACATTGCACAGGAGGACACAAGCAGGGATGTCATTAGGAGGACCAGGCTGCAGTGGTGCAAACCTTTCAATGATCTCAGTAGATCACAAAACGTTACTGCAAAGCCACACTCAGCCTCATCCTGCTGTGCCACTCATCACATCCCCATCACTCTGCCTTCCCTACCCTACTCCTGCACATCCTTACTCACACCAACTTACCTTGTACCTCCACCCATCCCTCTCTCTCTATCTACATTATCACTTCCCCATCTCACTAGCCACCCCTCACACTCACCCTCATCCTAGTCCAATCATACCAACTAACAACACACAAGGGTAGGCCCTGGGTGTTTTATCCAATGTTCATGTAAAGTTTCTGTTAATGTGGTGTCAAACATTGAAACCTTTATATTCAACACTTTGTATTCTTGGACAGATCTGTGTGCACCTTTGGAAGTGGCTTAGTGAGTTGCAGTGAATGGTGAGACATAACGGTACCCCTTGCAATGGTCATGAGTGTGAAAGGAATGGCTTGGGCATTGTAGGGATGCTTTATGGTGTTAGTGTGGGGTGGTGCCAACCTGACGCATTATGTGGCAGCCAGGTTGTACAGTGTCAAGTGAAGTAAATCTGGCCATGGTGAGGCCATTCCTGGCCTCCTGGGCAGCAATGTGGTTGGGTGCTGATGCCCCCTGTTCTGTGCAGCATCAGTTGATTGTGGAGAAAGTTGGTGTTGTCGTTGGTGCTGCTGGTGTGCCTGGTGCTGCTGGTGTTGGGGCAGATCGTGGTGGGATTCTGAGGACTAAGGTGAGATAGTTTTAAAGGCACCGATGCTGATGGAATAGATGGCAGATGAGGTTGAGATGACAGAAGCGATCTGTCAGTGGTGAGAGAGGTTGTTCCAATGAGGTGACACTGGATAGAGAGTCTGCTCCAAATACTTGCAACCTGCATAAATCTCAATCTGTCTTCCAAATGCAGTAAGCAACAGCTTCTGAGCTTGGAAAGTGAACAGCTGTGAGATGGGAGCTTTTATACCACATTTGCAGCTGTCAAGTAAAGAGATGATTCCATGGTCATACAACTTCCGACCTGCTTACCTGACGTGATCCCCGAGCAGTGTGGACCATATGGGTGACCTCATAAAATGGTAAGATGAGCTCAAAATACTGTTTAATGGGGGGTTAACAAGGTCAGAATGACCTAAATTGCCTCCCCCGCCACTGCGTTTTGGGTCCGTTCAACCCTGACAGACCCGACATCTGGAAAAGTAGTGTGGCAGCGGGATGACAGCGGGTTCCCAGTCATACAAGTGTGAGGTGTTGGATTTTGGTAGGAAGAATAAGGAGGCCACAAACTGCTTAGATAATAAGAGTCTGAACGGGCTAGTGGAACCAAGGGATCCAGGGGTACGGATACACAAATCACTAAAAGTAGCGATGCAGGTTAATAAGGCCATAAAAAAAAACAAGCTCTGGGGTTCATTTGTAGAGGGATAGAATTGAAAAGCAGAGAAGTTATGTTAAACTTGTATAGAACCTTGGTTATACCACACTTGGAGTACTGTGAACAGTTCTGATCACCATATTATATATAGGATACAGAGGTACTGGAGAAAGTACAAAAGAGATTCATAAGGATGATACCAGAAGTGAGAGGATATTCTTATCAGCAAAGATTGAACAGGCTGCACCTCTTTTCGCTACCAATAGAGGTCTTTAAGATTCTGAAAAGATTGGACAGGCTAGACGTAGAGAAAATGTTTCCACTTGTGGGGGAGTCCAAAACTAGAGGCCTTACTCACTAATAAGTTCAACACGGAATTCAGGTGAAACTTCTTTACCCAGAGAGTGGTGAGAATGTGCAACGCACTACCACAAGGAATAGTTGAGGCGAATAGCATAGTCGCATTTAAGGGAAAGCTAGGTGAGTACATGATGGGGAAAGGAATAGAAGGATATGCTGATAGAGTGAGATGAAGAGAGGAGGGAGGAGGCTCATGTGGAGTATAAATGCAGACGTAGATCTGTTGGGCCGAATGGCCTGTTTCTGTGCTGAAGACTCTATGTAACTCTATGTAACTATGTATAGAAGTGATGGCTGACATCCAGTGTTCTTCAAACAGTAATGGTGGTAAATACAACGTATGACATCACTTTCATCATTACCGCCTTGTTAGAATACCTCACTTACTTCTGCCGTCCAGTGGAAGTGGCCTTGGAAGATCGCTATGACCACAGAAATGGGCTGGAAGTAAAAGTGAGGAAAATCCTGACTTGAGTGTCACCGAGTGAGCCGGCCCAACATCTACACATGCTCATTTTTCATTAGGGAAAAATTGGATATACATTGTCCGTTGTGGCAGTGCAGAAATGGAAGGTCCCAGGATCGATACTCTATCCACACTGAGGCAGCTGATCTCTGCCAAAGAAGCAGTAGGGGCACTAAATTTAGCCTCAGCACCCTTGACATGTGTTGGAGGGGAGAAAATCAGCACAAACTGAGCATCAGACCTGTAACTCTCCTGGTCTATAGCAATGTTTTTTTTAAATGTAATTTGCTCTCTGATTGTTGGCAATGTTGTTCATCCCTAGTTGCCCTGAAAAGCTGCTCGTGGGCAATGTTCCCTGACATAAGAAAACTACTAGGCACTTGGTCTAAGCGTTAATCAAAGCTTTAATCAGCTGTTTTATAACATGGAGGTCTAGTTGTGTCCTTCACTAGTTCCTGTTAAGAATGTTCTGCACAAGCTGGGCCCGTGCCCGAGTATTTATACTCTCCCTGGACAGCGCCACCCGTAGGCTGCTCAGTATTATTTCATAAGTCTTTCTTTCATGAATGACTGATTCATGTCATTCCCTCTAATTTTTTTTGTGCGCGATCCCTTTAAATTTGCTGCTCGGCTGCACAAGCGAGCGGTATCTTCCAGCGGCAAGAGCTTGTGAACAGCCTCCGCGGGACCTCCCGATTGATGCACGGCTGCGCGCCCGCACACCTTAGAGGGAGCATTGGTGGTGGCCCACCTTCTTGAAGCACTGCAGTCCTTTGTTGATGGTACACCTACTGCGATATTAGATAGGGAATTCCAGGACTTTGACCTGGCGACTATGAAGGAACATATATGTCCAAGTCAGGATGGTGTGTGACTTTTAATTGTTCACTGGACAGGAGTGGTTGATTGACAGTCATTAACAATTATCATGTCGTTAAACGCTGTTAATTATTAAACTTAACTTTCTGTGGTGAGTTTAATGGGCAATTAATGTGCAAATGCAGCAACTTCATGAAAGCCATGGGGAGTTTAAGGGCAAAATGACCTTTTCCTGAAGCTAACGGGGAGCAGCGCAAATCAGCCAGCAACCCGTGGTGATTTGCAATTCCCGGGGTATCTCTCCCTCGCCACACGATGCTGACTGATTTGCATAACAGTTCTTTTTTTTCTGCAAATTCTGAGCTTATATCTATCTATCTTTCTCATTCTCATTTAGCACAATTTATTCCGTTCACCAGAAGGAAAATAAGGTGAACAGGCTTTAAATAAACGAGATGGCATCTGTCTGTTGGTTGAATAATAGTGAGTGGATATGCTTTTGCAAGGGAGCACACACTATTAAAAAATTAATTTTGGGGATATGGGCATCGCTGGCAAGACCAGCATTTATTGCCTGTCCCCAGTTGCCCTCGACATTCACAAATATTCAACTGTCTGGTCTGCTTCAGATAACAGTCTGTGGAAACGCCTTTAATTATTCTGGACAGATGATTTGTGGTTCTTTTAAACTAAGCATTTAAGACAAAAACATGCTATTCATACATTCTCATTGTAATTACTTTCTTTTTTTTAAACTTTATTATAACTGGACTAAGTGCAATTCTTCTATTGTATCTTTCTCCATGACTATATCTTCCTATTACTCCAATATGATCCTGGAGGGTAAGATGACTCTATGACATTTCCCCATATTCTTTTCAATAATAAACCGCTTCCTACAACCACCTTTCCTTACCCCCTCTATCCTCAGCTTCAATGCCAAGTGTTCAGAGATTATGGATTTTGTTTGCTCTGGAAAAATTGAGGCTGTCCATTGGGGTTCCTTAACCCACCATGAAATTTGTGAGTGAATTGCCACCATCTTTCCTGCCCATGGCATGGACACACACCAAATGCAATAGAACGGTGGTTCTATCCCATTGGAGATACAGAGCTTCAGCACCAGCTGTTTGTTGTTCTTCAACGCAATCATGGCAGGCACAAGCCCCGTCTGCGATACAAGGATTTATTTTCATTTTCAGGTGTCAGCCTTGGCTCAGTGGTAACACTGGCGCCTCTGAGTCAGAATGGTTATGGGCTCAAGTCCCACTCCAGAGAGTTGAGCCCATAATCCAGGTTGACACTTCAGTGCAGTGCTGAGCGAGTGCCGCACGGTCGGAGGTGCCGTCTTTCAGATGCGACGTTAGATTGAGGACCTCTCAGGTGAGCATAAAAGACCCCATGATACTATTGAAAGAAGAACGGAGGAGTTCTCTCCAGTGCCCTGGCTAATATTTATCACTCAACTATCATCAGTAAAACAGATTATCTGATCATTTATCTCATTGCTGTGCGCAAATTGACTGCCGCATTTCCTACATTACAACAGTGACTACACTTCAAAAATACTTTATTGGTTGTAAAACGCTTTGGGACGTCCTGAGGTCGTGAAAGGCGCTATACAAATGCAAGTCTTTCTTCTTCTTTCTTTAACCCTGGCATTAGGTAATGTCTTCCAGCAGCTGTCCTCCCAAGTTTCAAAGTTGTCTCTTCAGCTACGGGAAAGACAACAACAACAACTTGCATTTGTGTAGTGCCTTTAACGTAGTAAGACGTTCCAAGGCGCTTCACTGGAGCGTTGTCGAACAAAATGTGACACTGAGCCAAATAAGGAGATATTAGGGCTGGAGAAGGTTACAGAGATAGGGATGGAAAAGACATCTCCCGTCACCATGGTGGATTAACCTACGCAGGGCAGCTTGCATCAACACTTTTAGTGTTGGAAATATCACTCACTATTGGTTAAATATCCAAGTTCAAAGGACGTTAAGGGAAAATTCCACCTGGAAGTACTGCTGTGGGATATTAATGTATAAACATTTAAAACATTTCATAGAATCAAAGCATGATACAACACAAAAGCAAGCCATTTGACCCATTGCGCCTTTGCCAGCTCTTTGAAAGTGCTATCCATTCTCCACTGCTTTTTCTCTGGGTTTTTTTTGCCTCTCCCAGCAGATTACATGGCTGCGGGTGTGGGTGTGGTGGGAGGGGAGGGGAAAAGACACATAGAAACATAGAAGATAGGAGCAGGAGTAGGCCATTCGGCCCCTCAAGCCTGCTCCGCCATTCAATGAGATCATGGCTGATCATCCAAATTCAGTACCCTGTCCCTGCCTTCTCCCCATATCCCTTGATCCCTTTAGCCTTAAGAAATATATCCAACTCCTTCTTGAATATATTTAATGAATTGGCCTCAACTGCCTTCTGTGGTAGAGAATTCCACAGGTTCACCACTCTCTGGGTGAAGAAATTCCTCCTCATCTCTGTCCTAAATGGCTTACCCCTTATCCTTAGACGGTGACCCCTGGTTCTGGACTCTCCTGCCATCGGGAACATCCTTCCTGTATCTAGTCTGTCTAGTCGTGTTAGAATTTTATAAGTTTCAATGAGATCCCCTCTCATTCTTCTAAACTCCAGCGAGTATAAGCCTAATCGACCCAATCTCTCCTCATACGTCATTCCTGCCATCCCAGGTTTCAGTCTGGTGAATCTTCGCTGCACTCACTCCGTGGCAAGAACATCCTTCCTCAGATAAGGCGACCAAAACTGCACACAATACTCAAGGTGTGGTCTTACCAAGGCCCTGTACAACTACAGCAAGACATCCTTGTTCTTGTACTCGAATCCGCTCGCTACGAACAATTTTGCTTGCCTTCTTAACCGCCTGTTGCACCTGCATGCTTACCTTCAGCGACTGGTGCACAAGGACACCCAGGTCTCGTTGCACTTTCCCTTCTCCCAATCTATTGCCGTTCAGATAATAATCTGCCTTCCTGTTTTTGCCACCAAAGTGGATAACCTCGCATTTATCCACATTATATTGCATCTGCCAAGCTTCTGCCCAATCACCCAACCTGTCCAAATCATACTGGAGTTTCTCTGCATCCTCCTCACAGCACACATGCCCACCCAGCTTTGTGTCGTCTGCAAACTTGGAGATATTACATCTATTTCCCTTGTCTAGATCATTTATATATATTGTGAATAGCTGAGGTCCTAGGACCGATCCCTGCGGTACCCCACTAGTCACTGCCTGCCACTCGGAAAAAGAGTCGTTTATTCCAACTCTTTGCTTCCTGTCTGCCAACCAGTTCTTTATCCAAGTCAGTACCTTGCCCCCAATCCCATGTGCCTTAATTTTGCACGCTAATCTCTTATGCGGGACCTTATCGAAAGCCTTCTGAAAGTCCAAATACACCACATCCACTGGTTCTCCCTTATCTATTCTACCAGTTACATCCTCAAAAGAGGACAGGGGGAGGGAAGAAGTGTTTCGCCATGATGGTCCTGCCATCATAGTGTGGAGCAGGCTTGATGAACCAGCTGGTCTATACATGCCGTCAATGTTTTATGTTTCAAAAGCAAAATACTGTGGATGCTGGAAATCTGAAATAAAAACAGAAAATGCTGGAAATACTCAGCAGGTCAGGCAGCATCTGTGGAGAGAGAGAGAAACAGAGTTAACGTTTCAGGTCGATGACCATTCGTCAGAACTGAAAAGTAGTTTCCAGTTCCCAGTTCTGACGAAGGGTCATCGACCTGAAACGTTAACTCTGTTTCTCTCTCCACAGATGCTGCCTGACCTGCTGAGTATTTCCAGCATTTTTTGTTTTTATTTAATGTTTTATGTTTGTCGGTGTTAACTCCATTTAAGATAACGTTAGCGTTCGTATGCTGGTACCCACAGTGCAATTTCAAGGATTATCTCCGCATTTGCAAATTAAGGTTTTTTTTCCTTTTTCTTGCAGGTCTTAATCAGAAGGTGCCACTGATCACTTCAACAGCCTTATAATTGAACTTCTTTTGGCGCAGTCACATTCAAATTTTCAGACTTGCCAGGAATGAGGCAAACGTGTTTGGCCCTGTTCCTCCCTTTAAGCTAGAAGGCTTTCCTGTGTTACAATAATCCCTGTCATGCAAGTGCTCAGCAAAACTTCTAGCAGGTTTTAGGAGGGTTACTTTGGACCCACAGACATTCCAATTCCACTGTAGGTCAACCTCTCTACTCATCAGAGGAACCTGAACTGGCTAGTTAGGAAAAAAATATATAATTCATCCTGGACAAGAAATTATGTTGTGCAATATTAACGCAGACACTGCATCATATGGAATTATTTGGTTTCCTATTTTTTAACAGATGCAATAAAATAAATGCATTACTAATATAGCAGAAAAGGTGATGCTATACAAATATATTAACCACTCAAGCTAATATGGCAGTATGTAATTGCTGGGGTTTTTATATAACCCTGGAAAGTTACAGCACAGAAACAGAACTATTTGGCTCATCAAGCCTGCACTGATATTTTTTCTCCACATGAGCTAATAGTCTAATTCCAGTGTCCTACTTGCTTCTCAAATTTTTGAATATTCTTTCTTTTTGCAGACTACTATCTAATTCACGTTTAAGATAATCCATGGCCTCCACTTCAACATAGGCTCGTGTCAGAGAATCCCGTGTTATAATCTTCCTTTCTCCATGTAAATAAATGTCTAACTTTCCCATTCATTCTTAAGTTTGTGTCCTCTTGTTATTCTTACTGACCAGTAGATACAATCTATCCCCACTGACATAACCATAACCTTTATAATCTTGAAGGGTCCTATCAGGTCCCCCAGTCCAGAATTTCTCAATTCTTGCTTCAAAAATGGTCACTTCTCAGCCCTGGTAACAATCTACACTGCACCTCTTCCTATAAGTTTGCTTCCTCTAATGTGATGCACACTGTGTTTCAACTGTGACCTAACTAAGGTCTTGTACAACATAGAAACATAGGAACAGAAGTAGGCCATTCAGCCCCTCGAGCCTGTCCCGCAAAAGTTCAACCGTACCTCCTTGCTTTTGCATCTTATGCCTCTAAGTGCAAAGCCAACAGCAACGATTTTAACTTCCCTTGCCCTGCGGGAATGAGATGGTAGCGGAGCTGAAATCAGATGGAAGGATGTGCTGCCCCACTTCTACTTGAGGCTCGCTCGCTCGCTGCCATCTTAACCGCACAGTTTTTTCTAGGTGTCCAAGGTGACGCCCAAAGCAAGCACGAGCTTCATTACTACATGCAAATCAGGGCCTATGATCCCAGTACAAGTTTATCAAAAATGGAAGTCCTGCTGAGTGCTGAACCCGCTGAGGAAACCTAATGGGATTGGTTTCCAAACAGCCATTGCAAGTGGTGTTTAGAGGGGCACTCACCTGTAAGCACTCTGATCATTGTTTGCTATAGTGTCTTATGGACTTCCACAGGTGAGTTTGCCTTGGAGGTTACATTTTTCGACATTTATTCTGCTTCTACATAAGAACATAAGAAATAGGAGTAGGAGGAGGCCATTTAGCCCTTTGAGCCTGCTCCGCCATTCAATAAGATCATGGCTGATCTTCTATCTCATTTCCATTTTCCTGCACTATCCCCATATCCCTTGATTCCCTTAGTCCCCAAAAATGTATCAACCGCTGTCTTGAATATACTCAACGACTGAGCATCCACAGCTCTCCAGGATAGAGAATTCCAAAGAATCACAACCCTTTGAGTGAAGAAACCTCTCCTCATCTCAGTCCTAAATGGCCTACCCCTTATTTTGAGACTGTGACCCCCTGTGTTCTCAATTCCCCAGCCAGGGGAAACATTTTCCCAGCATCTACCCTGTCAAGCCCCTAAAGAATTTTATATATTTCAATGAGATCATCTCTCATTTTTCTAAACTCTAGGGAATATAGGCCTCAGTAAGTAGGAAGCTTATGACGGGTGTCATTCTTGTCACTTTAGTCTGGTTGCATGATGAGGAAAAAGGAGATTAAGAAATGCAACAGCAGCAGCAGCAGCAGTGGGGCTGGCCAACCACAAGCAGCAGCAGTTGGGCTGGCCAATCACAAGCAGCAGCAGATGGGCTGGCCAATCACAAGCAGTAGCAGTTGGGCTGGCCAATCACAAGCAGCAGCAGTTGGGCTGGCCAATCACAAGCAGCAGCAGATGGGCTGGCCAATCACAAGCAGTAGCAGTTGGGCTGGCCAATCACAAGCAGCAGCAGTTGGGCTGGCCAATCACAAGCAGCAGCAGTTGGGCTGGCCAATCACAAGCAGCAGCAGTTGGGCTGGCCAATCACAAGCAGCAGCAGTTGGGCTGGCCAACCACAAGCAGCAGCAGTTGGGCCTCTCAGGTGACCACATTTGAGGAGTGGCAGGGGACCGGGGTGCTTGAAGAAGACTGAGCCCAGCTCATAGTTATAATGTAAGATTTAGTAGGGTATTTAGAGGAATCCGTAAGGGTGACCCCGAGCTTCCGGTTGCCTGTCATTTCAATTCACCGCTCCATTCCCACTCAGACCTCACCATCCGCGGCCTCTTGCATTGTTCCATGGAAGCTCAGCGTAAGCTCGAGGAACAGCACCTCATCTTCCGGTTAGGCACTTTACAGCCTTCCGGACTCAATATCGAGTTCAACAATTTCAGATCATAACCTTGGCCCCTGTCATATTTTTGTATATTTTTTATCCACACTTTTGGTTTGTGCCTTTTCCTTTTTTTTCTCTCCCACATGGCAGCTCTCTCTCACTCTGCCAGCATATTTCACACTTCATCTAGAGCCATCTTTTGTCTCTTTACCTGTCCTATTACCATCTCGTCTCACCTTGAATATCTCTTAATGTCTCTTCACCTCTCAGACCTTCCCTTTTGTTCTTTCATCCCCTCCCCCATTTCCCAGCCCCCAAACTTGCTTTTTAATCTGTTTCATTTCCTGCTTTTTTCTCAGTTCTGACGAAGGGTCTTCGACCTGAAACGTTAACTCTGTTTCTCTCTCCACGGATGCTGCCTGACCTGCTGAGTATTTCCAGCATTTTCTGTTGTTATTTAGAGGAATCGGCGTTTAAAGGGATCAATGACTCAGGCTTCAGCGAGGACTCCTGTCCCCTTTGATGAATTGCTTTTTGACCAAATGCCGGAGACAGAGGATAGCTAGTGGCTGGAGTGGTAGAAAAGTTTGTAAAGCTTTGCACATGGATGTCCAGGGAAAAAAAGGAGAAAGTTGGTGATTGGTGGAAATTTGCAGCGGAAAGGCGAGAAAGAGAGAGAGAGGGGAAAAAGTAGGGTATATAAGGGAATGAATGAGAAACAGATCTTGTAGAAGACTGGAAAGAGAGAACCAGGGAAGGTAAACGCGAATGAAGCAAAGGGATCGAGGAAATGGCATCATATCTTTAACCCAAAGAACAACGGGGTAGTATAACTCAATTGTCCTTTGTAAACTACTGCTTAAATACTGTAACGTATTAATTCCTGTGTCAAATAAAGTCATAACTATTACCAATCTGGTGTCAGCAGTTGAACAATTGAACAGAATTGACTACATAGTGTCTACAGGCCTAAAGTCAATATCCTGGAACTGTCTGAATGGCAGTGCATGAGGAGGCTTTGCTTCTACAGATAGGCTGTCGCAGACTTCGGAAGCCTCCTGCAGAAAGACCTACAGCCCACTGGGCCAGGTGGCCATGCTTTGCCAGTGGCAGTGAAAGTCACCACCACCCTTAACTTCCTTGCCTCGTGCTCTTCCCAGGCAGGCTGCAGCGGGAGATATTTCTTGCATCAGTCAGTCTGCAGTCTATAAATACATAAAACAAATTTACTCTTTGTCAGGGTCAATGAGGGCATCACTTTCCCAATAGCTTAGATGCATTTAAAGGGAAGCTAGATAAGCACATGAGGGAGAAAGGTATGCTGATAGGGTTAGATGAAGAAGGGTGGGAGGAGGCTTGTGTGAAGCATAGACCAATTGGGTCGAATGGCCTGTTACTGTGCTGTAGACTCGCTGTAACTCAATGGTCAGTGATCACCACCAACAGAATCATGCAGTCAACCATCCTCCCACTATTCCACCCATCTCAGAATATCAGAAGATGGCTGGTAGGGGAGAAGGGCTACTCTCCTCCACATATGGCTCATGCCATCTCTTGTACCCCGAGCAAGCCTGCAGAGATGAGACACTACCAGAAACACGGGACCACTAGGATGATTATTGAGGACACAATTGGGGTTTTGTGCTCCATCTTTCACAACCACACTGTGCAAAGGGGAATGCACACGGAGGAAGAAAAACAAGAGGACCTTCCCTTATCGGATGAGGAAAGCTCAGACGAAGGTGAGGAAAGAGCAGAAGAGAGAAGCCAACATACGCTCCACCCATTGCCTCACTGCTACTTCCGTGGGGCTGCGAATCATCACTCCCACTAATCTGCTGGAGAGCAGACTACGGGAGATCAGCAATGTGATTATGTTGTGGTCACTTTTGACAAATGTTCCCCTACCTTCAGCTCACCTAATTCCTTCACTTCATTATCCAGAACCAGGTACTTTCTTCAATGTCACAGCAACATGAGGAACCCCCCCCTTCTCACCACAAACATTTTCCTCAGTCCAGCCTATTGTTTGGAATTAAAATCTCCCAGAATGATGACACTATTGTTACTACAAACATCTCTACTTCGTCTATATATTCTCTATTTCCTTTCCACTGATCCGCAAGTCTCCTAGTAGTGTGACCGAGCCTATGACATTGCTCAACTCAAACCTAAAGGATGCTGTTTGGACTAGTCTATTGAAATCCGTACCCTCTAATGCTATGATATTGGCCTTGACATTAACCCCCCCACGATGGACGGGAGAGCGGTTAAAAAGTGATAAATGTGCAACGCAACCCCAACTCGCCACACATGCGCCTGCCACAATTTCTACAGCGGCGGATATCAGGGTATGTCAGTGTCCCACTGTGGTGAGGAGGGATTCATTAATTTATTTAAATCATGCTCCCAGTGCATATGGGAGCTCGATTTGAAATTCAGTGCTACTGCACGGGTTTCCGTGGTTGGGGGGTGGGGTGGGTGGCTGTCGGGAAACTCAGCAGTGAAAGGGAGACAGGTGCTGCTGGCACCCCAATTGACACCTTGTGGGCCTTCGGCCTCTCCCAGCTCAGATCTCCAGCCTTCCACCACGCCTCCCCTGCACCCTTCGGCCCCGATTGCCGACCTCCACCCCAGCCCCAATTGCCGACCTCCGCTCAGCCCTCTCGAGCGCGGGCCTCTCTACCCTCCAGATTGCCAGGGACTGTCCCCAAGGGTCACCGGCTGTGGCCTCCTGCCGCTGGTGTCCTGTCCACTTGGCCGGCTACCGGCCGGGAGACGGACCTACAAAATGTTAATGAGGTCTTGCCGATCTTAACGGCAGGACCTCCATGTCCCCGGCCTTGCCGGGTTTTTCGGCCATTTTCAGCCTCACCCAGCACCCACCCCATAAATATCGGGGCCATGGTCTCTAATTACTATCACTGCCCCTT
The DNA here is from genome assembly GCF_052327205.1 of Somniosus microcephalus. Classification (NCBI taxonomy): domain Eukaryota; kingdom Metazoa; phylum Chordata; class Chondrichthyes; order Squaliformes; family Somniosidae; genus Somniosus; species Somniosus microcephalus. The sequence goes on along the minus strand of NC_140993.1, from coordinate 29,932,989 downwards.
CTAGTCTTTCTTCCTCTCCATCCCCCCTGAAAGAAAGTTTCATAACCTAAGATATTTAAATGCTACTCCTGATTCAGTCGCAACGATTTTCTCAGTTATTGCAAAGTGTTAGGAGTTTCCTTTGAATCCAGTTTCCAGATTTGTTTAAAAAAATTAGGAAAAAAACCCAGGAAGCACGCAGCAGGTCAGGTAGCATCTGTTGAGAAACAGAAGTTAGTCGGTTGATGTTTCGAGGTAAATGCTTCAAGTACTGTTGGCTTTCTGGTGAATGAACAGAAAATATCTGGCCTCTATAAGGTCCTACCTGAAGAAAAATAATCTCCAAATGTAAAAAAAGATGATAAATGTTTTCATAAAATCGCTAACTAAAATTAACAACAGAAGCCAGTATTAAAAATGTACTGTAAAACTGACAATAAAAGGACTAAAAGTCCCTGAAGCTTTAAGAGCTCCATTGTTCAGAGTTCCAACTCCAGATTGGTGAAGGATACACCCAACCTAATCCCACCCTAAACAGACAGGAAACCACTTTAGACTTTCTTTAAACACTTTACAATATTTATATTGAAACTATTACTCCTTTTTATTGAGACCACTTTAGGCTGGTCTAGAAGTCCTGCCAGAAAATTATGCTTGTCACCAAGGAGGTGCCGGTCAGGCTATATTTCCTTTATATATTCGTTCATGGGATGTGGGCATCACTGGCAAGGCCGGCATTTATTGCCCATCACTAACTGCCCTTGAGCAGGTGGTGGTGAGCCGCCTTCTTGAATACAACTGAGTGTCTTGCTAGGCCGTTTCAGAGGGGCAATTAAGAGTCAATCACTTTGCTGTGGGTCTGGAGTCACATATAGGCCAGACCGGGTAAGGGCAGCAGATTTCCTTCCCTAAAGATCATTAGTGAACCAGATGGGTTTTTACGACAATCCGATAGTTTCATGGTCGCCATTACTGATACTAGCTTTTTATTCCTGATTTATTTAATGAACTGAATTTAAATTCTCCCAGCTGCCGTGGTGGGATTTAGAACTCATGGCTGCGATTTCGACAGCAGAGGCAGGATCGCAGCGGGAGAGGTGTATGGTGGGTCCCGGTCCCGCTCCCGGCTACAGCCCGCTCTCTCCAAGTGAATTTACATAGATTGGGCTTGTTAAGCCCGCCCTTGCGCGTTTCCCGGCCAATTAAAAGGAAGCGGGTCTGAGGACGTCATTTAATGATGCATCATCAGCCAGTTTCCTTAAAGGGGCCATGCCCACCTTCATTTTGACAGTTGTGCTGTCAGTGTTCTGCAGCATTGAAGTGCTGCAAACACTGTCAAGCACTGCACAAAGGTGGACAGTTGCACCCAGGCTCTCGCATGACTCCCTCCATATGCACAGCACGCAGGGAGGTTCTCTTCCCTTCCCGCGAGCGGAAGAGACCTCCCCAGGACACCAACGCAGTCTGGTTCCACATTACACAGGAGGGCAAAAGCAGGGATGTCGTCAGGAGGACCAGGCTACAATGCCACAAGCCTTTCAATGATCAGAGCAGATCATGAAATGTTACTGCCAAGCCATATTCAACCTCATCCTGCTGTGCCACTCATCACATCTACATCACTCTGCCTTCCCTACCCTACTCCTGCATATCTTCACTCACACCAACTTACCTTGCACCTCCACCCATCCCTCTCTATCTACATTATCACTTCCCCATCTCACTAGCCACCCCTCACACTCACCCTCACCCTAGTGCAAGCATACCAACTAACAACACACAAGAGTAGGCACCTGGGTGGTTTAGCCAATGTTCATGTGCAGTTTCTGTTAATGTGTTGTCAAACATTGAAATCTATATTTTCAACACTTCACCTTATTGGACAGATCTGTGCTCACCTTGAGAAGTGTTTTAGTGAGTTCCAGTGAATGTTGAGAAATAACAGTACCCACTGCCCCCGCCCCCCCCCCCCCGCTGCCCCCCCCCCCAATTGAGTATGAAAGGAATGGCTTGGACATTATAGGGATGCTTTATGATGCTGGTGTGAGGTGGTGTCAACCTGGCGCATCATGTGGCAGCCAGGGTGTACAGCGTCAAGTGAAGTAAATCTGGCCATGGTGATACCATCATTGGCCCCCCGGACAGCAATGTCATCTCACGGGTGGGCGAGACCTCCCCAGGACACCAACGCAGTCTGGTTGCACATTACACAGGAGGGCAAAAGCAGGGATGTCGTCAGGAGGACCAGGCTACAATGGCACAATGATCAGAGCAGATCGTGAAACGTTATGCCAAGCCACACTCAACCTCATCCTGCTGTGCCACTCATCACATCTACATCACTCCTGACGAAGGGTCTTCGACCTGAAACGTTGACTCTGTTTCTCTCTCCACGGATGTTGCCTGGCCTGCTGAGTTTTTCCAGCGTTTTCTGCTGTTAATTCAGATTTCCAGCATCCGCAGTATTTTGCTATCGGACAGCAATGTTGTTGGGTACTGATGCCCTGTGTCCTGTGCAGCGTCAGTGATTGCAGAGAAGGTTGGTGTTGTTGTTGGTGATGTTGGTGTGCCTGGTGATGTTGGTGTTGGGGCTGATCGTGGAGGGATTCAGAGGACCAAGGTGAGATTTTTTCAAGGGCACCGATGTTGCTGGAATAGATGGCAGCTGAAGTTGAGATGACAGAAGCGATCTGTCAATGGTGAGAGAGCTTGCTCCAAGGAGGTGACACTGGATAGATAGTTTACTCCAAACACTTCCAAACCGCATACAGGTCAAAAGTATCTTCCAAGTCCTGAAGGATCAAGCTTCTGATATTGGAAAGTGACCAGCTGTGAAATGGTAGCTTTCATACCACTTTTGCAGCTGTCACCTATTCACAGCAATGGGGAGACATAGAGAACCCGACCTATTTACCTGACGTGATCTCCGAGCGATGGGAACCTCGTAAAAAAAAGTGGTAAAATAGAAATAGGCTGGCAAAATTGTAGTTAACAAGCATTTAACTATCTGAAATGCCTCCCCCGCTGCTTGGTGTCGGGTCTGTTCTGAAATCGCAGACCCAACACTTTGGAAACTTACATGGAGGCGGGTTCGGAGTGAGTTCCCAACCCGCTGTCAATCATTTCGATTTTGACAGTGGACCCGCCTCCAAACCCGCATTCTGAGCTCCGGTGAAATTTAGCCTCATGTCTCCGGATCATTAGTCCAGGCCTCTGGATTACTTGTCCAGTCCTCTGGATTACTAGTCCAGTAACATAACCACTACGCCACCCTACCCCTGACTATATGATTCGGAACCAGATTTCCCGGTCTCCTAGAATCTGTTCTGTTCCTGTGCCGCCAATCTTACTGACCAGAAACATAGAAACTAGCAGCAGGAGTAGGCCATTCAGCCCTTCGAGCCTGCTCCGCCATTCAACGAGATCATGGCTGATCATCCAAACCCTAGCACCCGGTCCCTACACCGACAGCCATCCCACACAAGCCCTATCCCCGTAACCCCGTAACCCCACGTATTTAATCCCCCCTAACACTAAGGGCCAATTTTTATCATGGCCAATCAACCTAACCCGCACATCTTTGGACTGTGGGAGGAAACCGGAGCACCCAGAGGAAACCCACGCAAACACGGGGAGAATGTGCAAACTCCACACAGACAGTCACCCGAGGCCGGATTTGAACCCGGGTCCCTGGCGCTGTGAGGCAACAGTGCTAACCACTATGCCACCGTGTTATATCTTAGTATTACTGAGTAACACTCTGAGGTCAGCTACTAGTGAAACTTTTGATTCCCCTCTACTGTCCCCGTAGCATGGCCTTCAGATCAACCTCAGAAAAAAACATTGGCTCCGTCTCTTATTGAGTCTGGACACCTGATCAACGCAGACTTCTAATCCAGGGTGTAGAATTTCAATGTGCCATTCCCACTCAGTAATTTTTATTCAGAAGTTCCTTGCTGAGCATAACATTTCTTGGCAAATTAACAATTGCGTTTATCAGCAATCAGCAATTATGTGCTTTCTGTACTCTTGCAAACCTCGTCCTTTCAGAGCTGAGCGTTAGGTGATGAATTTAAGCAGTGTTGCAATGTGGATTCAAGTCAAGTGAGAACTGGATTGGGACTGCCAAAACTGAGTTCACTTAAGATCCTGAACAGCTGTCAATGAGAGAAAGTTTTCACTTCCTTTCTCAATGTTGGATTTGAACCAGTGGCAAAAAAGCCGATGACTGAGACTATTGTCTCAGCCAATTGGTCTCTGCCCAGCCTCACCTAATACCTTTTAAAAAAAAATTAACTGTAACACTGGCAGAATTGGCAATATTGCTAATAAAATAAATGGGGCTTCGAAGCGCTCAAATGAGGGGATAGACTGCTGTGATTCCTTGCAACCACATCACTTGTTAACGTCTTAATACGTGAAGTATTGGAACTGCATTGACTTCCTGAACAGTCTGTGGGCACATTTCGTAACACACATATATTTCCGTAAAAATGCATGTACAAGAACAAACTCACAGTAATTGCATTCCCAGCAACTGGCCAGTTCTTACAAGCAACTTATAAAGCAGTAAGTTGGTATTTCAAGTCGTCCAAATGCATTTTTAAATTTGTAAAAACTAAGCTGTCTTGTGGTTTAAAGTCTACTGATTTGAAAAGATCCTAAGAGAATATTAAGAACTGTGTGTGCATTTTTAGTTCAGTTCATTAGCACAATAAAGCACAAAGACATAGAAATTGTTGTTGGTGTGCTATTGAGGGGTTTAACTCAACATTACTTTAGTTTTTGCAGTCTAAATTCCTATTTCATTTCAACCTGTTCTCACTTGGAGCAGAGTGTAACTTCAGTAATGAACTGCATTTCTCAGCTCAACTTAAAAGAAAGACTTGCATTTATATAGTGTCTTTCACGACCACCGGACATCTCAAAGCGCTTTACAGCCAACCAAGTACTTTTTGAAGTGGAGTCACTGTTGTAATGTGGGAAATGCGGCAGCCAATTTGCACACAGCAAGGACCCACAAACAGCAATGTGAAAATGACCAGATAATCTGTTATTGTTATGTTGGCTGAGGGAGAAATATTGGCCAGGACATCGGGGATAACTCCCCTGTACTCTTCTTCGAAATAGTGGCCGTGGGACCTTTTATGTCCACCTGATGGAGCAGACGGAGCCTCGGCTTAATGTCTCATCTGAAAGACGGCACCTCCGACAGTGCAGCACTCCCTCAGCACTGCACTGGAACGTCAGCCTAGCTTTATGTGCTCAAGTCCCTGGGGTGGGACTTGAACCCACAACCTTCTAGACTCAGAGGTGAGTGTATACCCACTGAGTCACAGCTGACACCAGCATTATGACAGTTACAGGACAGAAAAAGGGGAAAACGTGTTGACAGGTTGTGCCGGCGTACTGAAGCTTCCAAAGGCAAGTCTTAGAATGGATTGAGAACATTTGAGAGGGAAACCACAACAGGTCACATTAAGTGTAGCGGTGAAACTGCAGGAAGACTGGCTGAGAGCTGGGAGTCACAGGCCTGTCTATCACTCTATAGCGCAGCAGGGAGACAGAGATACCCAGGACAGCCATCCACCTTCACTCCCCAAAGCCAAAGATCCTCAAAGAAGCAGATCCACCATCAGAAGCTGAGGGAGAGAAGACGATGGCGGGTTCGGTGGGGGAGAGGAGCTGCCAGCAGCCGCTGAAAGAATGTATGGACCCAGCGCTGGGGCAGGAAAAGGACGGGTCTCTTTCGGTGTTCACACGCGCTTTCCTTGATTCGGGAGGCTGGCGAGTTCACTGCATGCGGGTCAGTGCAAGGCAGCTGGTGGTTTTTGTGAAAGAAATGGCCTTTGTCAAATGGGGCATTCTTTACCCAGCATCCATAGCGGCAGAGAAACCGCTCTATCCCTCGGATAAAGCCAGGCAAGTGTTCAGCCCCAGAGACAGAGCATTTTCTCTGCCATTATGGACGCTGGGTAAAGAGCCCTCCATTTCACAAAAGCCATTTCTTTTCACAAAACCCGTTGCCACTTCGCACTGACCTGTGTGTCCAGTGTTTTAATAAGGTGCATTGAAGGCTGTTCGTAATTTGTAATTTGTGAGTATCTGTGGTTTCAGGGTGCCTCTTGTTAATTTTACCATGCAAGTTATTTGTGTTTCTCAATAAGTATCCGTTTTTTGGGAGTATCCATTCATACACGTTTCACTGTACTTTATAGACTGATGTTCCTCACCCCAACACAAAAAAAAATGCAGAGATATCCCATGTAAGAAAATGTGTTAGCATTCTACAAAAATGGCGGTGTGGTTATTTAATATACAGCTAATTATTTTTATAGTTATTTCTACAGTCCCAGTGCCCCCACGTCTCCCCCAAAGCACAGCAGACATGTGAGGAGGAGGCAGAAAGGATAAATACAGTGTCCAGCATCCACAGGAATCGGAAAGATTTCAGAAAAACAATTCAAGAAAACAAAATACTGCAGATACTGGAAATCTGAAACAAAAATACTGGGGACACTCAGCAAGTCAGGCAACATCTGTAAAATGATAAGGTGCTGAACCGGAGAAGGTTAACTGACAGAAGTGATAAAGGTGTAAGACAAAAGGAAGCACGATGAGACAAGTTAGAGAAAAAGAAGACATAGGAAATCCAGAGACTACAGTCTCCTCTGCATCAGGGAGACCGAATGTAGATTGGGCGGTCACTTTGCTGAACTTCCCTATTCTGTCCACAAGTGCGACCCCAGAGTTCCTTGCTGCTTACCAATTTAATTTTCCACCCTTCTCCCACTCTGACCTCTCTGCCCTTGGCCACATGCAGTGTTCCAGTGAAGCTGAGCACAAGCTCAACGAACAGCACCTCATCTTTCTACTCGGCATTTCGCAGCCGACTAGCCTTAGTTTTGACTTTAACCACTTCAGATCTTAACCACAGCTCCCATTTTCTTTCTCACAGTAGGCGTTGGTAATGCAGGATGGGCCTACCAGCCCTTTCTAGGATGGGGGGGCGGGGAGAAGGGCATTGGTGCTTGGGATGGGGATCCCCCCATTGGGATAGTCTGCAATCCTGGTGTTAACCTGCCTTTTTCCTTCCACCAGACACCTGGACCACTGAAGCTTGCTCCGCTTTGCCAAGTTTTCATGCTTCCCCCTCTCCAACTTAGCTATCTTCCTTTAACCGTTCGCACATTCCATACATAAGAACATAAGACGTAGGAGCAGGAGTCGGTCATTTGGCCCCTCGAGCTTGCTCCGCCATTCAATAAGATCATGGCTGATCTGATCTTGGCCTCAACTCCACTTCCCTGCCTGCTCCCCATATCCATTATCGTTCAAAAAAAAGAGGGAGACAAAAAGCAGGCAACTGGTGGAGATAGACATGATATTTGCCTTCCTAATTACTTGCTGTACCTGCATGCTAACTTTTTGTGATTCATGTACAAGGACCCCCAGATCCCTCTGTACCTCAGCATTTTGTACTCCCTCCCCATTTAAATAATAATTTGCTTTTTTATTTTTCCTACCAAACTGGATATCCCCTGGATATAAGTCTTTTATTTCTCTACTTTCCCAAGGTAAAGGAACTCTTGTAGAGTTTTCTGACTTCCTGAACTTATGTGTGTGTGTGTATGGTACTGATTGGAAATACTCTTAACTGCACTGATGGTCATCGTTTGAGTTTCAATTTTCTTTTAAATGTTCGAACCTGGTGAGCCCCAGCCAACCTCGGTGATAATTGCAGTTTATAATATGAACTGAGCATTCCTCGCATTGGTAACCAACCTGAGCTGCACGCAACTCTTTAGTGTGACGTCTCGCATCCATCCAAGCGTGCCATCGCTTTATGAAATGCAAAAAAACGCTGAACAGAAAAAATGTGATCAGCAACACTAAAGAAGCACGTTCCTTTCATGAGAGAGTCAGAGCGGGAGAGGAGACGGGGGAATGCAAGGAGGAGGATGCCTGCTTAGAATCATAGAATATGTTTCTATGTCTATGTAAGGGAGAGAAAAGACCAGTAGATCTATTAGCCTTGCACACCATCCTTCCATCTCCTTTATGAAGCGCTGGTTAGGCCACAACTGGAGTAATTGCGTCCAGTTCTGGTCACCACACTTTAGGAAGGATGTGAAGGCCCTTGAGAGGGTGCAGAGGAGATTTACCAGAATGGTTCGGGGGATGGGGGATCTTAGCTACAAGGACAGGTTGGAGAAGCTGGATTTGTTTTCATCAGATCAAAGGATGTTGAGAGGTGATTTGATAGAGGTGTACAAGATTATGACGGGTTTGGATAGGCTTGACGGGGAAAGGCTGTTCCCACTAGTTGATGGTACAAGGACTAGGGGACACAGTTTTAAGGTTCTGGGCAAGAGATATAGGGGGGATGTGAGGGAAAACTTTTTTACGCAGCAAGTGGTGATGACCTGGAATTCACTGCCGACGGAAGTGGTGGAAGCGGAGACACTCAATGTTTTCAAGGGGAGACTGGATAGGTATTTGAGGGAAATAAACGTGCAGGGCTATGGGGATAGAGCGGGGGAATGGGACTGACTGGATTGCTCTACAGAGAGCCAACACGGACTCCTTCTGTGCCATTATGACTCTATGGGCAGGATTTTCATTGGGCCGTGGAGGTGAGATTGGAGGCATGTGGGGGGTTAAAATCTCGAAATCGGGGGGCACGAACCCATCCCGCCCCCAACCCGCCTCCATGCCAGTTTCAAAGGAGGCGAATACCCGACCTGTGCTGGGACCTGCCTCCCGGAGGCAGGAAGGGGATTAGTGCCAATTAACTGCCTGTACACAGGTGGTTTTTATCCTAATCCCTATTTTCATTCTTGAAGTGTGAGACTCCCGACGGCTCCAAACCACGCCAAGTTAGCGAGGCGGGCCGTCGGGCTGAAGGGCTTGAAGGGGTCGAGATGTCCGGTGTTCAGGTGAGTGATGGGTGCATGAGTGCAGAGGTAAGTGTGTTTGGTGTGTTTAAAGTGTTTAAAGAAGTTTTACTTACCTTTACAGCCTTCCTTCCTTCAGGTCTCGGGAGTCTCCCATCTCACCGGCACAGAAAGCAGAATGGCCGCGAGCTGTCAAAATCTGCAGCATTCAGCTTTCTGTTCCAGAGAGATCTCTAAATCAGCCTGAGAGGAAGGAATTAACTTGGAGTACAGATTGTCAGAAACAACTGTCAAATGCTGATATTTCATCTGTCAAAAGGTCTTGACAGATGAAATGTCAATCTGTGACGTCACCTGTTGCTGGGTGGCCCTTAATTGGCCTGCTGAGCCCGCTGGGCGGGCTCAACAAGGTCAATCAAGTCAAAATCGTGTGGGTTGGCCACAACTCAATGGAGGCGGGACTACAACCCCGAAAGTTGTAGTCCCGCCTCCTACCCGCCTCCTCAATGAAAATCCAGCCCTAAGTGTAGCAAAGAGGATGACTTCACCCCAAGCTTGCCAATAAAGCTGACCACAAGGATGTATGTAACTTTACCTCTGAATGTTCTTGCCTCCCTTGGTGCAGCTAGACAATAATAAAGCTGTACTCGGCTACAGGAACTCAGCAGAGTGGATGGGTTGAGACTGCATCGCATTAATCCTTACTCAGTGTACATGTGGTCCTTTGTGCGGTGCTTCTTGAGGCCCCCACACAAATTCTTCTTGGCAACATAGTACAGGTTGCAAAGTCTATGCTCAGGATATTTCAGGGCAGTCATTTACAAAACAATGGTCTTCACTATTGTTTTTTTTTGTTCGTTCATGGGATGTGGGCATCACTGGTAAGGCCACTATTTATTACCCATCCCTAATTTACCTCAAGAAGGTGGTGGTGGGCCGCCTTCTTGAACCACTGCAGTCCGTTGGTGAAGGTACTCCCACAGTGCTGTTATGGAGGGAATTCCAGGGTTCTGACCCAGCGGCGATGAATGAACAGTGATATATTTCCAAGTCAGGGTGGTCAGAGGGGAACTTGGAGGTGGTGGTGTTCCCGTTGCACCTGCTGCCCTTGATGAAGCAACTGAAGATGTTTGGGCTGAGGACACTGTCCTGAGGAACTCCTGCAGCAATGTCCTAGGGATGAGATGATTGACCTCCAACAACAACAACAATCTTCCTTTGTGCTAGGTATGACTCCAGCCAGTGGAGAGTTTTCCCCCTGATTCCCATTGACTTCAAATTTACTAGGGCCCCTTGATGCCATGCTCAATCAAATGCTGCCTTGATGTCAAGGGCAGTCACTCTCACTTCACCTCTGGAATTCAGCTCTTTTGTCCGTGTTCGGACCAAGGCTGTAATGAGGTCTGGAGCTGAGTGGTCCTGGCGGAACTCAAACTGAGCATCAGAGAGCAGGTTATTGGTGAGTAAGTGCTGCCTGATAGCACTGTCAACAACACCTTCCATCACTTTGCTGATGATTGAGAGTATTGTGCAAAAGCAAAATAAAAATGCCCAAACATTCTGTTTAATTTGCCATAACCAATACTTAATTTGAAACTGTGACTTCATAACATTCATGTTATACAAACAAGCAAGACTGCTCTGTAAATTACAATTAATTAATTTTGTATAGCAATGCGTGTTTAATTTAGATTATTCTTGAATATTTTCAAACACACATCATAAAGTTAATATTAGATTTTCCAACCATTCATAGTCAACGGTTGAAAGATCTAATTGAGTATGTTCATAAGCTAATATCACAAACATTAATTTCTAAGCTAACTCCTGCTATTAAATACAGTCGTGTCTTGTATACAAAATATTAATAATTCAAAATTTCTTACCTTGCATTGTCTTTTTTGTGGGTTCAGAAAAAAGTGGAATAAGGAGGAGGAAGATGAGGTAGACAAACGATAGCCCATTGTATCGGAACAAACATGCTGAAAGACAAGTGAAAAAAGAATAATCATTTCTGCACTCTGGGAAATAACTTCAGATTAATGTTTATTACCAAAAGGCATATTATGGATTACTTACCCGCTCAATGTTTAAGTGAAACTTATTAATAGTGAGATTATTGTAGCTTCCAAGTATATCATGTGAAAGATGGTACCATCTGACTAAAATAAGCTACTAATAATTTAATATTTGGATTTTAATTGGAAAGGTAAATATTAGCCTTGAGACAGTAATGCATCAACATCTGATTTGTTCAAAATAATACATTCAGTATAAGTAAGACATGTATAAAGCAATCCTACATCAAGCTAAATCTATTAAACTTTATAATGAGATCATAAGTAGCACATTTCTGCAATTCTGGACTCACTGAGCTATTATTTACTACAAATTCATCCGTGATGACTGTTCTCTCATGCTCAATCTTTTCCTTATTAAAGCTGACCTTAATGTTATCAGCATTTGGTTATGTAGCAAGAACATTCATTTGAGATTCCCACTTGCACAAGGTGGCCTGGCACTTCAAAAGAATGCTCCACACCCGATAATCAAGCGCAATTAACCGAAAATTATAATAGTTTTCCTTGTTCCACATTTCTGTCTGCCACTAAAATATTAAATTGTAGGATACACCTCATGCACAGCTACCTGCCTTGATGCATCACATCCAAAATGGCTATCGAATGAAATACCAGCACTTCACAATTCACAATGATGACCTATGACAGATCTTTTTAATCACTAAAGTTTTTTTGGTTGAGACATCCCTTTGTAACGGTAATCTATATGCAATGTTACGTAAGATGGAGATGGAGATTGCTAAATTATTACCTTTTGGCCATTTAAACATTTATATTTGCTACTTGTTTTTAACATGACATAGGATATACGGCACAGAAACAGGCCATTCGACCCAACCAGTCCATGCCGGCGTTTATGCTCCCATCTTTCCTCATCTAACTCGATCAGCATAACCCTCTATTCCCTTCTCCCTCATATGCTTGTCCAGCCTCCCCTTAAATGCATCCATACTATTCACTTCAGCCACTCCCTGTGGTAGCGAGTTCCACATTCTCACCATTCTTTGGGTAAAGAAGTTTCTTCTGAATTCCCTATTGGATTTCTTGTTGACTATCTTATATTAATGGCCTCTAGTTATGCTCTTCCCCACAGTTTGAGCCCTGGCAGGGGATTTGCAAACAACAACAGAAAATGCTGGAAACACTCAGCAGGTCAGGCAGCATAGTTCTGACGAAGGGTCATCGGTCTGAAACGTTAACTCTGTTTTCTCTCTCTCTGCGATGCTGCCTGACCTGCTGAGCGTTTCCAGCATTTTCTGTTGTTGTTTCAGATTTCCAGTATTTTGCTATTGTATTAGAGGACTTGCAAAGGCTATTTTATGAGTCCCTGAACAAGAGTGGAAAGCCTAGTTGAGTTTCTCCCGTCAAGTCCAGCACAACGCAGGCCAATTGTGGGTATCGCTGGCAAGGCCAGCATTTATTCCCCATCCCTAACTGCCCTTGAGAAGGTGGTGGCGAGCCGCCTTCTTGAATTGCTGCAGTTTTTTGCAGTAATCAACTGAGTGGTATTTCAGAGGGCAGTTAAGAGTCAATCACATTGCTGTCTGGATTCACATATAGGCCAGACCAGGTAAGAATGGCAGATTTCCTTCACTAAAGGACACTAGTGAACCAGATGGGATTTTACGACAACCTGGTAGTTTCATGGTCACCATTACAGATACTAACTTTTTAATTCCAGATTTAATTAATTAACTGAATTCCCCAGCTGCTGTGGTGGGATTTAAACTCATGTCTCTGGATCATTAGTCCAGTAACATAACCAAAATGCTACTGTACCCACTTTGCTTAGAACTGCTAACTCAGTACAGACTTGGGATCTAACTTGGGACTTTCCTGGGTCTGTATGACTCAATTCTTTACTACCCGAATGATTGGCAGATCCCATTTTTAACTTTACTTTTGAATTACATATATTTCTATGCACAACGGGAAACAACTTGTGAGCTATCAGCCCCAGGTTTTCCTCAGCTTCACCATTCAATTTCATCCATCCAAATATGGTCAGGCATATTAAGCAGTAAGGACAGAGTGAGGAATGAAGTCACATTTTCTGTAATTACCACCATAGCAACAATAGAGTCAGCACATGTGTGGCATGAATGTTACTTGCCACCTATCAGTCCAAGCCTGGATGTGGTCCAGATCTTGCTGCATGTGGGCACGGACTGCTTCATTATCTGAGGAGCTGTGAATAGAGCTGCACACTGTGCAATCATCAGCAAACTGTCCCACTTTTGACGTTATGATGGGGCCCAGGTCTTGGGTGAAGCAAGTTGGCCACTTTCTCTTTTGGCCACCAATGATATATTGCATCAAGAGACTAGGAGAGGAAATGAAGAGAAAACAGCTAACAATTGAGGGAGTCTCTCTCCAAAGCAAAAAGCGAGTAGGAACCAAAATGGGGGCACGGTACTTCAGCAGAAAAGATCGACAAAATGAGAAAGAGTTCTTATTTTTGAGGTATTATTTATTATCAATCTAAAGACAAATGACTAACAGTAATTTTATTGTATAAACTTGAAAACATAAAGAAAAATAGTACTGTTGAGGAAAGCACTTTCATAGTAATTCAAGTTCCTCTGCCAACCTCAAAAAGGACTTTTAAAAGTTTCCTATCTGTTTGGACAACCACTTCAGGGACCCATGTCCCGTGGAGACCTAAGATTTCACATCGTGCAGAGTTACTGATACCCACTTATCTGATGTATAAGAACATAAGAAATAGGAGCAGGAGTTGGCCATTTGGCCCTTCGAGCCTGCTCCGCCATTCAATAAGATCATAGCTGATCTTCTACCTCATCTCCACTTTCCCGCACTATCCCCATATATCCCTTTGATTCCCTTAATATTCAAAAATCTAGCAACCTCTGATAAACTGAGTCAATATGGGTCTGAAAATATGAATAGCAACATCCTTCTCATTTCTAAGATGCTGATCCCAGACAGATAATGATTTCCTACTTCCTCTGTAGTACTATTATCTTCTAAGTTCAAAAACAACCGTGTCTGTGTATTGTTACGATTTAAAGCGAGGAGGGAAATAGAAACAATACCCAATATTAATTTTCCATCGAGTCCCAAAGCAAAATTAATTCAAAGTAATTAGACATGAACTTCCACCCTCCCCCCACCCCCTCAAACCCCACAAAAAACAGTATAGAGGCATAATTCAGGACTTCGATATAAATGAGATGGAAATCCTAAACAAACTGAAAGGGTTTTACGACTATGTTTGATTGCAAAGTTTTCAGGTTGTAATAAATTTACGCTGAACATGAAATTTTAGTGCAGGGAGGAGCCACGTGTTTTTTTTCCAAGTTTGAATTAAAATTGTCATACATGCAACTGAACCATTAGTCAGCATTTCTCTTCACTGACACACTGACCACAATGTATTTACCACTGTTCACACAATGACATTGGTTAGATTCACTTTAGAAGAATTTCTAAACAGTTCCATGTCTCTTACAACAAAACGTTAATTTTTAAATTGGCCACACAAAAAATAATTACAACTCAAATATTTCTCTCACCACTTTCATATAAAGAACTTGTTGGTACATCCGTGGGAGTATGATTACCAAAGAGACTGAAGTGGTGGGAATACATTCAAACACCAAAGTTTCATGGCAAAAAAAAAATAATGGAAGGCTATTACCTAGTTGAATTCTTGCAATTATTTTTTGGCATCTATTTTCTGTTTTTGTAAAATCTAATTAAAGTTTATTTGTCAAAACACTTCCTAATAGATTAGCTACAATTTTAACCTAACCAATTCTAGTATGATAATTTAGGATTAACGTACTAAAAAGTAAAAGGCTATGCAACATTAGGATTTTTTATTTGTTTTCAATCAACATATGTCTCCAAGCATATTTATCACAATACAGCATACAAAAGAAATACTCTGCATTCAAAACACCTGTCAAAAATGGATAAGCAAAGGGCTAGAATCCAGTGTCTTTATTCGCTCGCCAAAGGGTTTATCTTTGTTTACCAACAATGCTGCAACACAATGACGATGACTCATCTCTTGGACGTAATGACAGAAATGGTCTTTGCATAACATCAAAAAAGAATGTAATTTTTTTGTAATCTATTATTGGATCTGTCATGGTATCCTCACAGTGACCTAGATTTTCCATGTTTTGAGGCTTGGCGGGATATCTCTGACATGGTGAGAGTTCTGCTCACTGCAAGGACATGTCCTGACCCCAGCTGGTTTTGTAGCCTTGGGGTGGGGGTGGGTGGGGGGGGCGGTGGGATCATTAAAATATTGACGGCATGCCCCACAGCCTTCACCAAGGGGTCTGGCTGGATTGAATGTGGAGTCCGGCAACAGCAGGCTTCAGCAGCTTACAGCAACGTGCCGGTGAAGCCCCTGAGGTAATGGTGAAAGTTTAAAACATTTTTCAAAAGTGTTTTAAACCCCCCCCCCCCCCCCCCCACCCCCCATCATCCTGTGCCATCAATTGCTCTGCCATTAATCGGCTGGACTTTCTGCCTCCCCCCCCCGAAAAAAAATTCAAACCCTCTCCCTCCGCCACTGAAACAATGTCAGATGCCAGAGACCAACGTGCATCATTGGCACCGAGTGTTGCTACCAGGCAAATGAGGGGAAATATGATGCATTGTTTACTGCCAGACACAAATGTGGGAAACTGGGACCACATAAAAATTGGCAGGGACAGAGTCTAGTGCGTCCTCGATCCATTTATTGCCCCTGCCTGCCTCAGTTCTGCTACAAAGTTGGCCATAGAGTATATGTATTTTTTTTAACAATACGAGGGGCACAGAATTTATTATTATGTAATAAGCAGATCTCCTGTGATATTGCTCATGCTGAGTCCAAGGAAACATTGTTTTACAACAACAGGAATATGATATCAAGTTCTCCAATATACTCCTCACTGGCTTTCCAGTCTCCACGTTACATAAATCCCAACTCATCCAAAGTACCCCTGCCTACAACTTATCCCACAATAAATTTCTATTGATCCTGTCCCAGCTCACCTCCATTGACTTCCCATTATTATTCTAGTACATTAAATGGGACTTGAGCCCATGACCTTCTGATTCAGAGGTGTTCAGAAAGTGCTGCTACTGAGTCATGGCTTACACTTACAGATAGGGGATTTAACCAAATGCCCAAATGAATGATTAAAGAGAGTCACGAGAAACCTGTGAATGTGGGAATGCAGAGGACTTTAGATAGAGCATTATAAAGAGTAGGACCAACATAGTTGCCGGTTGCGTCATTGAAGATGGAGTGGAGGGAGGTGGGATGCTCTGGAGGTCAGAGTCAGAAAAACAGGGGGGCTGCACAAGCATGTAAGCCTAAAGGAAGTTTCAAAGGTAGGGAGGGATAAGGCCGTGGCGGCATTTGTAAATGAGGATGAGGATTTTGAATTCAATGACCCCAATTTTAAATCCGGGCCAGCTTTGGGCAGGTGGGTAGCAGAGACTCATCTGAGATAGAAACTCATCTGCTGCTCCAGAAATGAAGCCAAGGTGTTTTAACTTCCGGGCTTTATTTAAATCCCGCTAGACAACTTTCCACCTATTGTGGGAGGGAAGTCGGCAAGAAGCAGCGGAAAAATCGCACGACCTGGAGCCTGCCCGCCAAGACCAGTTAAGTTGGATCAGCTGCAGGGACCGTCTCATAGGGATCTTGCGATCAGGAGGGCAGTGTGGGGTGCATCCGTGGCACAGTTATACAGGGCCTTGGTGAGTCCACACCTGGAGTACTGTGTGCAGTTTTGGTCTCCTTACCTAAGAAAGGATATACTTGCCATAGAGGGAGTGCAGTGAAGGTTCACCAGACTGATTCCTGGGATGGCCGGACTGTCACATGAGGAGAGATTGGGTCGACTAGGCCTGTGACATGAATCTTGTCATTCATGTGGAAATGACTTATGAAATGATACTGGGCGGCCTGCTGGTGGCGCTGTCCAGGGAGAGTATAAATACTCGGGCATGGGCCCAGCTTGCTCAGGACATTCTTTAACAGGAACTAGTGAAGGACACAACTAGATCTCCATGTTGAAAAACAGTTGATTAAAGCCTTGTTTAATACTCAGACCAAGTGCCTAGTAGTTTTTTTACGTCAGCCTGTATTCACCAGAGTTTAGAAGAATGAGAGGGGATCTCATTGAAATGTATAAAATTCTGACAGGGCTGGACAGACTGGATGCAGGGAGGATGTTACCCCTGGCTAGGGGGTCCTAGAATGAGGGGTCACAGTCTCAGGATACGGGTTAGGACATTTAGGACTGAGATGAGGAGAAATTTCTTCACTCAGAGGGTGGTGAACCTGTGGAATTCTCTACCACAGAAGGCTGTGGTGACCAAGTCACTGAATATATTTAAGAAGGAGATGGATAGATTTCTAGACACAAAAGGCATCAAGGGGTATGGGGAGAGAGTGGGATTATGGTATTGAGATAGAGGGTCAGCCATGATCATATTGAATGGCGGAGCAGGCTCGAAGGGCCGAATGGCCTACTCCTGCTCCGATGTTTCTATGTTTCTATGTTTCTATGTTTCTAAGAGTCCTAAGTTTTCCTTGTGGGGTCCAGAGGAGCACTACCATTTTTTAATTACGCTTTCAGTGCAACACTTGGGGATGTTTTTCTCCGTTAAAGGCGCTATATAAATGCAAGGTGGTGTTGATGGTGTTATTGCTGCTGCTGTTGCCATCACCTACAACTTGCTTGATTGCCTGTGGAAGTCAGAGACTTTCAAAGTTGTATATTTCATCATTTTCCGTGCCTCTGCTAGTGTCTCAGGGAGAATTCACACGCTCAATTCTTTCCTGGGTTTTTTATTCCTAAATTAGGCTAAGGTTTTTGGTTTGGCTTTTTGCTTCTCCCAGGAGAATGTGTGACTGTGTAGAGGGGGAGGCTAGTTCCTTTCCTGTCCATCTGTCCTATGACTATTAAAGAAAATGAATAGAAGGTGATTTGAAAAGTAATATAATTGGAAATATATGTTTATTTTCCATCGAATTTATGGAAAGAAAGAAAAAAAACGAAGAAAAAACTTGCATTTATATAGCGCCTTTCATGAGCTCAGGACGTCTCAAAGCACTTTACAACCAATAAAGTATTTTTGAAGTGTAGTCACTGTTGTAATGTAGGAAACGCGGCAGCCAATTGGCGCACAGCAAGCTCCCACAAACAGCAATGAGATAAATGACCAGATAATCTGTTTTTAGGTGTTGGAAGAGGGTGAACAAATACAGATGAGAACTGCGGCCACCCAAACAAACCAGCGATGGAATAAGCAAGGGTGGAAGAAATATAATGAAGAAATGTGATGATTTGGGGGTTATTTAGATTCTCTGGGGCCCAGTGATAATGTGAATGATTTCACAATGGTTTCACAATGGGCCTCTGTGGTGCAGTGAAAGTCTTCACCCGTCAGCTCAGCTGGAAAGTCATTCAATGAAACAGCAGTCAGTTCACTACCAAGACACAACACTAGTGAAATCAGTGCCGTGCTGGTCCTGATCGCTCCCTTGTGTTTTACTCTTTGAACAAGTTACAGCTCTAAGGTGCTGAACAGTTTACTGGGGACTCAGAGATCACGGAGAACTGTAGCAACTGAAGGGGGCAAACAGTGATATGAACACAGCAAGAACACAGCCAGTGAAATACTGAACGAAACTAGTTTGCCACATCTGTGTCCACCTGGAGGACAGGCCCTGTCACCAGTCTACTAAGAATAAAGTTTGCAGCTCCTTTAATTACCTGAAAATAGTGTAGGAACACATTGACCTTTTTTTTTTATTCGTTCATGGGATGTGGGCGTCGCTGGCAAGGCCAGCATTTATTGCCCATCCCTAATTGCCCTTGAGAGGGCAGTGGTGAGCCGCCATCTTGAACCGCCGCAGTCCGTGTGGTGAAGGTACTCCCACAATGCTGTTAGGGAGGGAGTCCCAGGATTTTGACCCAGCAACAATGAAGGATTGGAGATATATTTCTAAGTCAGGGTGATGTGTGACTTGGAGGGGAACTTGGAGGTGGTGTTGTTCCCATGCACCTGCTGCCCTTGTCCTTCTAGCTGGTAGAGGTAGCAGGTTTGGGAGGTGCTGTCGAAGAAGCCTTGGTGAGTTGCTGCAGTGCATATTGTAGATGGTACACGCTGCAGCCACGGTGCGGTGGTGGTGGAGGGAGTGAATGTTTAAGGTGGTGGATGGGGTGCCAATCAAGCAGGTGGCTTTGTCTTGGATGGTGTCGAGCTTCTTGCGTGTTGTTGGAGCTGCATTCATCCAGGCAAGTGGAGAGTATTCCATCACACTCCTGACTTGTGCCTTGTAGATGGTGGAAATCCTTTGGGGAGTCAGGAGGTGAGATACTCGCCGCAGAATACCCAGCCTCTGACCTGTTCTTGTTGCCGCAGTATTTATGTGGCTGGTCCAGTTAAATTTCTGGTCAATGGTGACCCCCCCAGGATAGTGATGGTGGGGGATTTGGCAATGGTAATGCTGCTGAATGTCAAGGGGCGGTGGTTAGTCGCTCGCTTGTTGGAGATAGTCATTGCCTGGCACTTGTATGGCGCGAATGTTACCTGCCACCTATCAGCCCAACCCTGAATGTCATCCAGGTCTTGCTGCATGCGGACATGGACTACTTCATTATCTGAATGGCACTGAGCACTGTGTAGTCATCAGCGAACATCCCCACTTCTGACCTTATGATGGAGGGAAGGTCATTGATGTTGCAGCTGAAGATGGTTGGGCCTAGGACAGTGAAAGTTAAACCCATCAATATCACAACGCATGGAAGACAGAGCACATGTACTCATTTGTGTATGGCCTGAGAGCTAGGAATGGGACCATGGGTATTCGAGAGATGTGCTTCCTAAATTGTTGTTTCTGATTGAGAGAGGATTGAAGGCAGAGCTGAAGGATGGACTCTGTGGGAATGGAGGAGAAGGCAAGTCAAGGCTCCTGAGAGAAAGAAGACTTGTGCAGGCTAAACTCATTTTAACTATTGGAAGATGGGATGGGTGAGTTTATTCATACAATTTTGTTTTTTGAACAATTGTTTATTATTTTTATGTGTTTATTATATCATATAAATGTTTTTGTTAGATGTACATAGTTGGGTGGCTGGGGAAACAAGTTTTCAGCGATTTGATTGGGGGTTTTTTGGTAATGGGAATTATAGACGTAGAAAACAGAAAAATAGGAGCAGGATAGTAGCATAAAGGTTTTTGATTTCTTGCTGTGTAATTTTAGGCAATCGGGCTTCACAAGCTTCACACAGGTTGGGCATGCCAGACATGTGCAAATGCGAAACATGTATTGATACAGATAAATAGATAGATGACATGCAAATTGTCTGTAATCAGCCAAAGGTGATGTTATAAATCTCATCATCGTAAAGAACTACTCATGAAATAACGCTGGACGGCCAGCTGGTGGCGCCGTCCAAGGAGTATAAATACTCAGGCATTGGCCCCAGCTTTCCAGGGACATTTTGTAAGACAAGGAGCTAGTGAAGTACAACTAGACTGCCATGTTCTGAAACAAGTTGATTAAAGCCTTGCTTTATACTCAAACCAAGTGCGTAGTGAGTTTTATTACGTCAGGTGACTTTTCTGTGAACATCATATGGTACATTCATCTCAATCGTCGTCTTTTCAAAGTGAGTTGTAAAGGCTTTAAAAAGTAGGATTGCAAATCTCCAGTGTTGTCTGCCAATTCTATTTCACTTATAGAGAGAAGGAGGAAGATGCTTTCATCCAACAGCTTCATGGGCACAGGCCCATGGCCAAAACTGGAGTGTGTTATGAATAATAACAGAGAATGGAAGGACTTCAAGACTGCAATCTAATTTCAGGATTGTAGTGATTTGCAAGGCATTTCCCCTCAAACTGAATAGATTATGATTTGTAACCGACTTCCAGGTATCTATTGTTGGAACTAGACTGTACATATAAAAATGTCTCCCTTTAAAGTAGAGTAAATGATTCCCTGATCAGATTGCACCATTGCAATAGTGTGCGAAGTAGAAAAGTATGAACAGATATGCATTTTTACAAAGAAATGCAGACCATTCCTGTACTTTTAATTGGCAACATCTAATCAACTTGAACACCTTTTTCATATCATTTTTTACATCCAGCCTGCGTTACAAAGGAGATCAGTAACATTTTTGTGAACATCACCACACACAGTAAGGAGACGAGGGAACTCTCCAGACAAGAATAAGAAACAGAATTTGTAATTATTACATTTATAAACACATATATATGAGTCCAACCTCTTCTGTGCATAGTGGTTAACGTATTTGCATAAACATCAGAGCTACTTCTTTAACAAAACCATTATCCCGTTGGTTATATAATCGTTAATAAATGACCTGAAAATAGTGCAGGAACACACTGACCTGTGCGCACACTGAAAGTTAAACCCCGTCAATATCACCTGTTCAATTTTTTTATTGAAATACAAAGAAAAATGTGCTGAGCTGCAGTTGGGCCAAAACGCAATTAGTGCTTCGGGCTACGCCACCAGCGGCCAACTGCATCGGCATTGAAAAGCCCAGGCTGTTTTCTCTGTTTCACCAGCCCTATATTATATATATATTGCCATTACACCAAGGCGAACATTTTGTCCACTGTGTGGTGGCAATATCAGTGATCCATCCAGTCAGAGTGCCCATGGCGCTCTGGCAAAGGTTGCTCTAAAGAACTGAACTCTCATAGTTTTGCTGGGTTTTTCAAATGAGGATCTATTTCGCATATTCATTAAGCAGGTGTAACCTCATTAAAAAGTTCAGCCAACTTTGTCTGGGCAACCTAATAAGAACATAAGAACATAAGGCGTAGGAGCAGGAGTAGGTCATTTGGCCCCTCGAGCCTGCTCCGCCATTCAATAAGATCATGGCTGATCTGATCTTGGCCTCAACTCCACTTCCCTGCCCGCTCCCCATAACCCTTGACTCCCTTACCTTTCAAAAATCTGTCTGTCTCCACCTTAAATATATTCAATGACCCAGCCTCCACAGCTCTCTGGGGAAGAGAATTCCAAAGATTCACAACCCTCTGAGAGAAGAAATTCCTCCTCATTTCCTTATTCTGAAATTATGCCCCAAGTTCTAGATTCCCCCACGAGGGGAAACATCCTCTCTGCATCTACCCTGTCAAGCCCCTTCAGAATCTTATATGCTTCAATAAGATCCCCTCTCATTCTTCTAAACTCCAATGAGTATAGACCCAACCTGCTCAACCTTTCTTCATAAGACAACCCCTTCATCTCCGGAATCAACCTCGTGAACCTTCTCTGAACTGCCTCCAATGCAAGTATACCCTTCCTTAAATAAGGAGACCAAAACTGTATGCAGTACTCCAGGTGTGGTCTCACCAATGCCCTGTACAGTTGTAACAGGACTTCCCTACTTTTATACTCCATTCCCTTTGTAATAAAGGCGAACACTCCATTTGCCTTCCTAATTACTTACTGTACCTGCATGCTAACTTTTTGTGATTCATGTACAAGGACCCCCAGATCCCTCTGTACCTCAGCATTTTGTAATCTCTTCCCATTTAAATAATCATTTACTTTTTTATTTTTCCTACCAAAGTGGATAACCTTGCATTTTCCCACATTAAACTCCATCTGCCAGATTTTTGCCCACTCACTTAGCCTATCTATATCCCTTTGGAGATTCTTTGCTTTCCCACCTATCTTTGTATCATCTTACCAGAGATCCTGTGGCTGACATAAAAATTAAGAGCATTGCCAGACACAGACGTCAGGCACTACTGATTTCTAAGACCAATGGAGCGGATCGTTAGCAGCTGATTCATCAATAGAAAATCATGTACACGTGCACCTTGCCGAGCAGGAGCCTAATCCTCACATGCTTCATGGTGCAAAATGCAGTGTCATAAACCTCATTGTTTTCACCTTCTATAAAAGGCCTGAGCATCAGTTCAAGAACTCCACATCCCAAGTCATGCTATCACTTCGGTCCCACCACTAGAAATTTCCAACAGATGTGCCACGTGGTTCTGTGCCTCAATGACTTGCCCAATCTTTCTCTCATGAATTCCCAGGTGGGAGGACATGCCCAACGTTTTTCGGAACGTTGGGAAATTATAATATTGAATGCCTGCATCCTAGAAAGTGTCTGAGAGGGTTATCCCATCCATTTTGTATCCTTATTCCCTCATTTTCAAGATCAGATCACCCCTGCAATTCTGTCTCTCAGGATAGCAGCACGTGCATGCCCTCACACCAGTCCCCTCAGATGCCTGCACATGTAGCAGAAGCAAAGCAAGGCCCAGGTTGTCCGTTCAACAGCACAAGAGATACAGCCTACAGCAGATCCATTTAGCAACTGTAAAACAAGGGCAACCTAAATCCCAAGGAGGAGAAATTCAGCATCGCCCCATTTGGGGCGCAATTATCGGCCGGGCGCAAAGATTAGCGCCTGGCACTAATTATCGCCTCTGACTGCAAACTTGGCTTTTATCGCCCCTGGAGGTGATTGGAGCGCTAAATCAGGCACTTCACACCTGTCTTAAGGCGCAAAGGCCGAGGAGCGAGGCGTTACCTCAGAGCACTGGCGAAGCTCATGTGATGTCAGTCAGCAATGGAACACAGACACACTGGCGCCGGCCAGTTCTTAAAGGGGAGGGTTGATTTTGCTCTCCATCCACATCCTGCTCATTGCAGCCTTGAATCTCGGCCTGGAGAGACCTGTACATCAAATCTGCTGGAAAGAACAATGGAGAGGCCCAGGGAAAGAGCTCAGAGTGCAGCCCCCACAATCTCTTCTAAATCGATACAAGGAAGGGCAAAACAAAATAAACCTGCAAAGTGCTGCTCAGTACCCAAAACTCCTTCACACAGCGTTGAATCTCTCCAGAAGTCTCTCATTCTCTCTCTCAGAATGCGTGGTGCAAAAATGTCACCAACAAAAAAACTAAAGAAGCGGTCGCCTGTAAATAGCGCTCCCCCAGTCCCTTCCTGACTGCAAAACGTTTCCCTCTACCTGTCGTTGCTAGCGGCAGGCGGTAAGGCAGGGGGCGCCACTCAATATCCGGTCCGGGGTGCTACCAGAGCGTTGCACACTCGGCTGATGTCACGATCTGCTGGCGCAGGAGATCATGGTGGTAGTGTTTAGCGCTGCAAAATGTCTAGTTAATTTCGTGAGCGGCGCAAACATCGCCGCACCCGGGCGCTAGCTGCTTTGCGCCCCATTAGCGCCCTCTTAAGGCACTAACGGGAGGTGCAAACCGACTGAATTTTTCCCCCCAAGAGTTTATTTGAGACAGTGCACAGCCACCTCACACCATCCTCAGAAGAACACTTAGATTAGGGGTTAAGGGGGAAAAATTCGGTATCGACCATTTTGGGGCACTAGCTTTAGCGCCCAGCGCTAATTAGCACCGGTGACCGCGAAATTGAGTTTTAGTGCCCCAAGAGAGAAGTGGAGCGCTAAATCAAGCGCTGCACTTCCTTCTTAGGGCTCTATCGCAGAGAGCGGGGTGGAGACTTCAGCAGCGCTGCTCACTGGGCCGTGCAGCGCCGCCGCGTTCAAAGGCTCCTTCCCTCCCTTAAAGGGAAGGGCCATCGCTGCAGGCTCTGCAATTTAAAAAGTTCTTACCTGGACCACCAAGGCAGCCGCGATCCCGCGTGATCAGCCCGGCACTCAAGCAGAGTGCCGGGCTGATCGAGCGCGGGCAGGAACCCGCGAAAAAAACCAGGAATGGCCTTTAATCATCGCCCCCGAAGCGGCCGGCTGCCCGATGAACGCCTCCTGCAGCTGTCGGTGTTTTCAACCGGCGCTGCCGCAGGGGGCGGCAGTCAATTTCAGGTCCGGGGCGATGTGCACAGCGATGACGTCACGATCTCCCGTCGAAGGGGATCAGGGCACAATGCTGTAGCGCCACCACAAATATGGCGGGCGTCGATGTCAGCGCCGTGCTGGTCGCAAAGCCAGGGGCGCTAACGGGAGGTGCAAAGGCAGCCAATTTCACCCCCATAGGATCTTACAGCACTGAAGGAGGCCATTCAGCCCATCGTGCCTGTTTCGGCTCTTTTCAAGAGCTATCCATTCCCTTGCTCTTTCCCTGTAGCCCTGCATTTTTTTAAATTTTCAAGTAAACATCCAATTCCCGTTTGAAAGTTACTATTGAATCTGCTTCCGCCACACTTTCTGCTTCCGCCACACTTTCAGGCAGTGCTTTCCAGATCCGAACAACTCGCTGCGTAAAAAAAATGATCCTCATCTCCCCTGTAGTTCTTTCGCAGATTATGGTATGGTAGCCTAACGATTATGGTACTAGACTAGAAATCCACAGGATAGGAATTCAAATCCCACCATGGCAAATTGGGAATTAATTCAGTAAATCTGGTGATTTGTAGGCTTGAGCCGGATAAAATAGCCATGATTGCCATACTTGATTGTCGTAAAAACTCAAAGGGTTAGAAATTCATTATAGCCCAGGAATGGGCAGTATCTTTAGAAAAGTTTGAGAATTAGCGGCAGGCGTTAATGCTTTAGACTGCACGCAAAATTCATTCTCACTGCTCAAAGAAATGATTGCGGCGCTAAATCAAGTCTTACAGGCCTAGCTCAGTGGGGTTACACTCAAAGGGTGGACCAATATTGGGTGCAGCCTAATCTCAACTCATCATTGCCACAGGCTTTTCCCAGTACTTAAAGGGAAGGTTCATTGATACTGCAGCACCTCATTCTCAAGCATTGCTGGCTGTGCAGCTGCCTCAGCAAGGAGAAACACAACAAGGAGAAGGAGTCAGAGGACTGAAGCAGGTGAGCTCATGGCAGATCCACCTCAGTCGGGTGGTCAGGGTGATTGAATGCATCAACAAATGCTACATACCACCATCTGCACCACAAGCTTCACACACTGCCCAAAGCACCAGACCCCCAGCGCTCACCCACCAACAATCTCTACCTACCAACACTCACACCCACATCTCACGCTTTGCACACAAGACAGCTATTCAACTATGGCAGGCACAAGGGTCATTAGTTATTAGAATGAATGTGATATGTGATATGTTTATGCATAAATGTATTAATGGAGTTTGCAATATTTTGTGGTCTCTCTCATTTCACCTTTGCGCCCAGGAGGACGCTGTGATATGGCATAACACAGGGATGGTATGATGGGTATGTGGTGAGCAAAAGGGATCTGGGTTTAAGTCATCCTGGTGTGAGGCTGGAGGTCTGTTTGGAGGAGGTGGCAGAGTTCTGTCACAACCACCTTGGTGATGCGGAGCTGTCTAATACACTGCTCCTTGCTGAATTGAAGATAGGAGAGGTGCTGTCGGAATACCCTCAGAGGGTAAGACCTCCTGGTGAGAGACCTGGGGCAGGATTTTCATTGGGCCGTAGAGTCAGGATTGGAGGCGTGTGGGGGGTTAAAATCCTGAAATCAGGGGTCCCGACCCCATCCCGCACCCAAACCCGCCTCCATGCCAGTTTCAAAGGAGGCGGGTACCCGCCCCGCACTGGGACCCACCTACCCGAGGCGGGAAGGGATTAGTGCCAATTAACTGCCTGTTAACAGGTAGTTAACAGGCAGTTTTTAGCCTAATCCCTATTTTGAAGGTTGAAGTGTGGGATTCCCGACGGCTCCAAGCCACGCCAAGTTAGAGGAGGCGGGCCATCGGGTTGAAGGACTTGGAGGGGTCGAGATGTCGGTGTTCAGGTGAGTGATGTGTGCATGAGTGCAAAGGTAAGTGTGTTTGGTGTGTCTAAAGTGATTAAAGAAGTTTAAATGACCTTTTCTTATCTTTTCAGCCTTTCTTCCTTTAGGTCCCGGGAGACCCTCATCTCACCGGCACAGAAAGCAGAATGGCTGTGAACTGTCAAAAGTGACAGCCTTCAGCTTACTGTGCAGGAGAGATTTCTAACTGAGTCTGTGGAGAAGGACTCAGGTCAGAAGTAAGACTGTCAGTGTTTGACAGCTTCAAACAGCTTTCAAACACTGATATTTCATCTGTCAAAACCTCTTGACAGATGAAATTTCAGTCTGTGACATCACCTGCTGCCGGGTGGCCCTTAATTGGCCTGCTGAGCCCAATGGGCGGGCTCAACAAGGTCAATCAAGTTAAAATCGTGTGGATTGGCCGCATCTCAATGGAGGCGGGACTACAACCCCAAAAGTTGTAGTCCCGCCTCCAACCCGACTCCTGAATGAAAATCCTGCCCCTGATGTCCCTCCTTAGCCCTCTGCGCACATGTTCCCATATTTCTGGCTGCCTATGCTCCCCCCGCCGTAGATCCTGGAGGGTGAGGTGGCTTCCCAGTACAGCCCCCATTAATGTTGCCAAGTGTAGCAGTTTGAATCTTTGAACAATAAATGTAGCCACTTTGCACTTGCCAGAACACTGCTGATAAAAAAGCTTGAAATTACTCATACAAAGTGATCCACTAGCTGAAACTGACAAGAAACCACTGAAACTAACCTGCCCCGATAGCTGCGGGTGATTAATGTGGATGCCTTTAAATAACATCCCTGGAGCCGGTGTCCTGCAGCTGTACGCCTCCTCTCCCTGTCGCTGTCTGGTCAAGGCGCAAAGGTAAGTGGTGAAAATCAATTTTGCAGATCGGACGCCGCTCGCTGACATCACGATCTGACGCTAACCAACTGAATTTTTCCCCCAAATAATTCACTATCTGCTTCAGGGAAGTAAACCTGCTACCCCTTCCCGACCTGGCCGACATGTTGCTCCAGTCCCATACATGGTTGACTCTCAATGCCCTGAATGCAACTAGGGTTGGGCAATAAATGTAACCTTGTGAGCATCGCCCACTTGGGCAATAAATACCAGGCTTGCCAGCGATGCCCACATCCCGAGAATGAATTTTTTTTTAAATTTAAATGATGGTTCCACTAAAGCTAATGTGCCAGCAGACATTGTTGTTGGCAATATTTAGAAGTGGCTTTCATCAGGTGGTTTGAACGTGAGTTGTTGCAGACACTGAAGGATCTGTACATGATGGCATATTGGTGGAAGGAGCAATCAGTAAAAGGCAATCTCTTCCATGTCCTCTTCCAGCTGCTGCTGCTCCTCTTGTTTATCTTCCTGCTGTGTTCTTTCTCCTGCAGAGCCCCCTCCACGATGAGATCTCATTGCAAGGCAAAGTTGTGCAGCAGGCATCACACGACCAAGATCCTTGAGACCCTAACTTGACAATATAGCAGAGCACTGTCAGGCCAATCCATGCAACTGAAGCGCACCTTCAATTGTCCAATAGTGTGCTCAATGATGACTGGCGGAAGATGAACCTCATTATAGCTGTGCTTGGGAAAGCACATAAACGTCATCAACCATGGCTGTAGAGGGTTATCTGGATTCCCCAGGAACTAACCAGGGACTTATCATTCTGGGTCACAAGAGTGCTGCCATGATGGACTACCTTAAATTGAAGGCACCAGGGCAGCTGCCAGGAAAGCAAGCATTGAGTCACACGATGTAGTTTCCCTATAGGGAAAGAATTTGCTCACTATATCGGACTAACAAACTCCAAAAAGGTAGATTTTTTTTTACCATGGTTTGGAAACTCTTAGGGGGAGAAATTCAGTATCTCCCCGTTTGGGGCGCAATTATCGGCCAGGCGCAAAGTTCAGCGCCCGGCGCTAATTATCGCCTCCGACTGCAAACCTGGCCTCCATCACCCCTGGAGGTGATTGGAGCGCTAAATCAGGCGCTACACACCTCTCTTAAGGTGCTAACGCCGAGGAGTGAGGCGCTACCTCACACTGGCGCCGGCCAGTTCTTAAAGGGGATCGTCGATCTTGCTCTCCATCCACACCCTACTCATTGCAGCCTTGAATCTCGGCCTATAGAGACCTGTACATCAAATCTGTTGGAAAGAACAATGGAGAGGCCCAGAGAAAGAGCTCAGAGTGCAGCCCCCATAGTCTCTTCTAAATCGATGCAAGGAAGGTCAAATCAAAATGAACCTGCAAAGTGCTGCTCAGTACCCAAAACTCCTTCACACAGCGTTAAATCTCTCCAGAAGTCTCTCTCTCTCAGAATGCGTGGTGCAAAAATGTCACCGACAAAAAAAGGCAGGAAGCGGCCGCCTTTAAATAGTGTTCCCCCAGCCCCTTCCCGACTGCAAAACATTCCCCTCTACCTGTCGTTACTAGCGGCAGGCGGAAAGGCAGGGGGCGCCACTCAATATCTGGTCCGGGGCGCTACCGGGGTGTTGCACGCTCGACTGGCGTCATGATCTGCGGGCGCAGAAGATTGTGGCGGTAGTGTTTAGCGCCGCCGCAAAAACTCTGGTCAATTTCGCGATGGGTGAGCGCTAACGGGAGGCGCTAATCAACCGAATTTTTCCCCTTAAGCTTGGTGATGGGTTTCTGTGTACCTCTAATACCTAGTTGGTGGAAAAAAGACTATAACCTAGATTTTCCTGTGAGTACTACCTGACACATATGGGTATGATCTTGTGGCCATTACAGAAACATGGCTGCAGGGTGACAATGCCTGGGAATTAAACATACCAGGTTATTTAACGATCAGGAAGGACAGGCAGGAAGGAAGGGGAGATGGGGTGGCTATGTTAATAAAGGAAGGAATCACTGTAATACAGAGAAATGATATTGGGTCAAAAGATCAGGATAATGAAACAGTTTGGGTGGAGGTAAGGAATAATAAGGGGAAAAAAACACTAGTGGGCGTAGTCTATAGGCCTCCGAACAGTTGCAACTCTGTTGGACGGAGTATCAATCAGGAAATAGTTGAGGCTTGTAATAAGGGAACATCTATAATTATGGGGGATTTTAACTATCATATTAATTGGACAAATCAAATTGGGCAGGGCTGCCTTGAGGATGAGTTCATTGAGTGTATTAGGGATGGGTTTCTTGAGCAGTATGTAACTGAACCGACTAGGGGGCAAGCAACCTTAGATCTGGTCCTGTGTAACGAGACAGGATTAATTAAAAATATCCTAGTAAAGGATCCCCTTGGAATGAGTGACCATAACATGGTTGAATTCCATATTCAATTAGAGGGTGAGAAGGTTGGATCTCAAACAAGCGTGCTAAGCTTGAATAAAGGAGACTATGAAGGTATGAGAGTGGAATTGAGTAGCGTGGATTGGGAAAATAGATTAAAGTGTAAGACGATACATGATCAGTGGTGTACATTTAAGGAGTTATTTTACAACTTCCAAAAAAAATATATTCCACTGAGAAGAAAAGGGTGTAAAAGAAAAGACAGCCATCCGTGGCTAAGTAAAGAAATTAAGGATAGTATTCGACTAAAAACAAGGGCATATAAGGTAGCCAAATCTAGTGGGAGGATAGAGGATTGGGAAAACTTTAAAAGACAGCAAAAAGTAACAAAAAGATTGATTAAGAAAGGGAAGATAGATTATGAAAGTAAATTAGCAAAAAATATAAAAACAGATAGTAAGAGTTTTTATAGTTATATAAAAAGAAAAAGGGTGGCTAAAGTGAATGTTGGTCCCTTAGAGGATGAGACCAGGAAATTAATGGTGGGAAATATGGAGATGGCAAAAACACTGAATGAATATTTTGTATCAGTCTTTACAGTAGAAGACACTAAGAATATCCCAGCACTGGACAAACAGGGGGCTATGGGGGGGAGGAGCTAAACACGATCAAAATCACTAAGGAAGTGGTACTCGGTAAAATAATGGGACTCAAGGCAGATAAATCACCTGGACCTGATGGCTTACATCCTAGGGTCTTGAGGGAAGTGGCGGTAGGGATTGTGGATGCATTGGTAATAATTTTCCAAAACTCCCTGGAATCAGCAAAGGTCCCGGCAGACTGGAAAACTGCTAATGTAACGCCCTTATTTAAAAAGGGCAGTAGACAGAAGGCTGGAAACTATAGACCGGTTAGCCTAACATCTGTGGTAGGTAAAATATTGGAGTCCATTATTAAGGAGACAGTAACAGGACATTTGAATAATCATAATTTAATAGGACAAAGTCAGCATGGTTTTATGAAGGGGAAGTCATGTTTGACAAATTTGCTGGAGTTCTTTGAGGAAGTAACATATAGGGTGGATAAAGGGGAACCAGTGGACGTAGTGTATTTAGACTTCCAAAAGGCATTTGACAAGGTGCCACACAAAAGATTATTGCTTAAGATAAAAAATCATGGGATTGGGGGTAATATTCTGGCATGGATAGAGGATTGGCTATCTAACAGAAAGCAGAGAGTTGGGATAAATGGTTCATTCTCGGACTGGCAATCAGTAACTAGTGGTGTTCCACAGGGGTCAGTGCTGGGTCCCCAACTCTTTACAATCTATATTAACGATTTGGAGGAGGGGACCGAGTGTAACATATCAAAGTTTGCAGATGATACTAAGATGGGAGGGAAAGTCGTGAGTGAGGAGGACATAAAAAACCTGCAAGGGGCCATAGACAGGCTAAGTAAGTGGGCAGAGATTTGGCTGATGGAATACAATACTGGAAAGTGTGAGGTTATGCACTTTGGCAGGAAAAATCGTAGAGCAATTTATTATCTTAATAGCAAGAAACTGGAAAGTACTGAAGTACAAAGGGATCTGGGGGTCCTGGTGCACGAAACTCAAAAGGTTAGTATGCAGGTGCAGCAAGTGATTAAGAAGGCCAATGGAAAGTTGGCTTTCATTGCTAGGGGGATAGAATATAAAAATAGGGAGGTATTGCTTCAGTTGTACAAGGTATTGGTGAGACCGCACCTGGAATACTGCATACAGTTTTGGTGTCCATACTTAAGAAAAGACATACTTGCTCTCGAGTCAGTACAAAGAAGGTTCACTCGGTTAATCCCGGGGATGAGGGGATGGACATATGAGGCGAGGTTGAGTAGATTGGGACTCTACTCATTGGAGTTCAGAAGAATGAGAGGCGATCTTATTGAAACATGTAAGATTGTGAAGGGGTTGGATCGGGTGGATGCGGGGAGGATGTTCCCGATGATGGGTGAAACTAGAACTAGGGGGCATAGTCTTAGAATAAGGGGCTGCTCTTTCAAAACTGAGATGAGGAGGAACTACTTCACTCAGAGGGTGGTAGGTCCATGGAATATGCTGCCCCAAAAAGCTGTAGAAGCTACATCATTACATAAATTTAAAACAGAAATAGACAGTTTCCTAGAAGTAAAGGGAATAAAGGGTTACGGGGAGCGGGCAGGAATTTGGACATGAGTCTAGGTTCGGATCGGTCATGGCCCTGTGGGTAGCGGAGCGGGCCCAGGGGCCGTGTAGCCTGATCCTGCTCCTATTTCGTGTGTCTAATTCTGTTAGATTCAGGAGATGGTTCTGTGATAGTAGATTGGTGGTTAGGATCAGATCAGCCATGATCTTATTGAATGGCGGAGCAGGCTCGAGGGGCCGATTGGCCTACTCCTGCTCCTATTTCTTATGTTCTTATGTTCTTATTTCCAGTCAGTTGGAGGCAGTAAATGGAGTGGACATCCATTATACCAGATCCCTACCCAGCTTTGTGTCCACCCAATTGTCTGCTGTCATTTATGGCACTGGCAGAAGCCCTTGCCCTAAAATAGGTGGGCTAGTTTAAAGCTGCAATTATGTCGTGGTGATATCATGTATCCTATTTTCTGTCGCTGTCATCTCATTTACGTTGTGCGGCAGTCATGCCCGTATAAAATTGGCATCCAGCATTATTAAATGCTGCAGAAAGGGCAAAGTGGATTTATAGGGATCAGGGGATACTTTCTAAGGTTTATTTCTCAGATAACTTTTGATAATTTTCTTTTGTTTTTCTCCTGTTACCAACTTGTTTAACCACCAACCTTTAGTCCTGGGGCCATGTCCTACTGGAGATCTGGTTCAGGTATTGGATTGCCGAGTCTGAGAGTTGGCTCATTTCCAGTCTTAGATTTCCAGTGATATCATTGTGGAGCCCAAAGAGGCCCCACTAACCTCCCACCAGGAGGATAGTCTCTAGTTGGTTATGAGACAACTGACAAGTGTGGATTTGAAGCCTCATTAAGTGAACAGCAGATACCAAGAACTCCCTCTCTAAACCTCTCCGCCTCTCTGCCTCTCTCTCCTCCTTTAAGACGCTCCTTGAAACCTCCCTCTTTGACCACCTGTCCTAATACCTCCTTATATGGCTTGGTGCCAAATGTTGTTTGATAACGCTCCTGTGAAGCGCCTTGGGATGTTTTATGCTGTTAAAGGCGCTATATAAATGCAGGTTGTTGTTGTTTTATGAGCGGTATGGTGAGCATTCTGCTCACGAGAAGTTCTTGGTGTCCGCTTTTCATTTAACGTGCGAGTGCATTGTCATCATCCTTTTGACAATAACATGGCTGCACATCCTACCCCTTCAAACAGTTGTAGGTGCGAAACTTCAGCGTTTTGCTGGCCACTTTGATGTTCTGGATTTCCTAGTCCAGTACCAAACACCAGGCCTGCTTAATTCAAATCCTCACGTGAGGGACTTTGACAAAGAGACACACTTGCTTTGAGTCTAACATCACTTCGTTTTATGGGCTAGGCTACTGTTTATTGTTTAAACCTTCTGAAATTGCCGTGGAATTAAACATTTCAGCCTAGAAACGGGAGCCCGTCATTTTTGAGTATTCAGGGGGTCGCAGTGCAAATAGCCTGCACCGGAATGGTGAGGTCTGAGACCCCCCTGATATTCAGCCAAGGACCTCATTGTCATAAAGCTAGCGTGGTGCTAAAGTCCACTGGCAAAGAGTGGAGAGGACTGGGAACACAAATTGTGTCACTTCTAGCGTTGCAGTGGCCCTCAGTGAGTAGGGGATTGAGTGTGGTGGGGGTGGGGGGGGGTTGGCGGCTAGAGAACGTGGGGCTGCAGTGATCGGGGGAGCTGGAGTCACGGAGGTTGGGGTGGGTGGATGGTAGATCGGGGCTCGGGGCCGGTGGTGGGGGGAGTTCAGGAGTGGGCATCTCAGCATCGGAGCAGCGCAGGGGGCTTGCCATTTTTGTTGCAGGCATTCTGTAGGGCTGGTTTACCCGAGTGCAGCACACGACGCCTCAGAGAAAGCCAACGTTGGAGTGGGGACCTCAAGCTGGCATTAAACCCCTTATTTCCACACACAAAGGGCTTCATGCCTGCTTCAGGCGTGGGTGAAGGACGCCTCTTGCTTGTCCTCGCATGATATTGGGTTGTGGAATCTTTGGAATTCTCTACCCCAGAGAGCTGTGGATGCTCAGTCGTTGAGTATATTCAAAACAGAGGTTGATAATTTTTTGGGAACTAAGGAAATTAAGAGATAAGGGGATAGTGCGGGAAGGTGGAGTTGAGGTAGAAGACCAGCCATGATCTTATTGAATGGCGGTGCAGGCTCGAGGGGCCGAATAGCCGACTCCTGCCCCTATTTCTTATGTTCTTATGATATGGTGGGCGGCGTACTTCCGCCGTTTTTCCGGCCCAATTTCTAGGCCTTTCTGTCCTAGAAACATAGAAAAATAGAAGCAGGAGTAGGCCATTCGGCCCTTCGAGTCTGCTCCGCCATTCAATATAATCATGGCTGATCCTCTATCTATACCATATTCCCGCTCTCTCCCCATACCCCTTGATGCCTTTTGTGTCTAGAAATAAAGGGATATGGGGATAGTGCGGGAAGGTGGAGTCAAAGGAACATTACTGCTGCCAATAAGAATAGTCTCAAAGCCAATAATTGTAAGTGTGGCAAACTGTCAAGTGTGTTTATTAAACAAAACATTAGTAGGAAACATCTGCCTAAAGAGCAGTGCCTTGAAAATATTTTATGTAGAAACAGTTGCCATTGAATTGAAAATCATTGAAGAAACTATTTGATATCAAGAAATATATGAACTAATTCAAAGTATGCACTTAAAGGCAGGAAGGTAAAAATACTGCAGAAACTGCACTTCTTTGTAATTTTTTTTAAAGCGTTTTGAATTAAATCTTCTCACCAGTGCTACCAACAATCTTCAGCACGGACTGCCTGATATTCACGCTGAACGGAAGCATACACTGAGATAATGCAGCCCTCAGACTTGCTAACAATAAGTTCATTTATTCTAACAGTCACTAATTCATTGTTATTAGACAATGACTGCCTCATT
Organism: Somniosus microcephalus; assembly: GCF_052327205.1. Lineage (NCBI taxonomy): Eukaryota > Metazoa > Chordata > Chondrichthyes > Squaliformes > Somniosidae > Somniosus > Somniosus microcephalus. Next base: position 29,897,968 of record NC_140993.1, on the reverse strand, counting down.
CAAAATGCCTAGCAGTTACTCCATCTTACATTCTTGGATACGGTAAATAAAACACTAGAGATCATTCAAAAGCCACTTCTTCAGCAGAATTAAACAGTGAATAAAGCTGACAAGCTGCACCAGTGAAACCAGTCTGATGTCTCCATGGCTAACTCCAGACATTGCACATGCCTTGTCCATATGCATAGTCCATACGCTTGACCTCCACACATGGCTCATTATTGGTATCATCGCTACAAGATTCAATGACTTCATTTTTCTCTTATTACTTCTCGGTTGCACATTTTTAACCCTTTTTTTTAGAATATGAAATAAACTGAATGTTTATTAGCATTGACAAGATTCAGAGAAAGAATACCAAGCCCAGACAACAATGTAGCGCAGAATTTGCAAATCCTTAAATATATTTACATTGTATACTGTAGTTAGTTGATTCCACAAAGAGACGATTGTGCTGATTTTGGCATAACTTTGCTTTACAAAGAGGCCTCCTCATGGCGGCCCTGAAAGAAGGCGTGCAGGGGCAGCAGGGTATTAGCCAGAAGGGCAGCTGCAGCTTCAAAGAGGATGCAGAGAACAACCCATATGGAAGCTCAACGTAAGCTCTAGAAACCATTACCATCTCCTTTTGCCTTGCACCATCTCTTAATCTCTCGATGTCTCTTAATCTCTCCTGCCTTCCATCCGATCACAGGCCTTCCCTTTTGTTCTTTCCTCTCCTCCCCTCCGCCCCCCCCTTTTCCCTGCCCCTGCACTTGCTTAAAAACCTGTTCCATCTCCAGCTTTTTTCAGTTCTGACGAAGGGTCATCGAACCTGAAACGTTAACTCTGTTTCTCTCTCTCCACAGATGCTGCCTGACCTGTGGAGTATTTCCAGCATTTTCTGTTTTTATTTCAGATTTCCAGCATCAGCAGTATTTTGCTTTTGTATAACCCATATGGAAGACCTTTTCTTGACTTCCATTTCTGGCCAACACATCAACAATGATGTCTAGATCTTTCCCTTCCCACCACACAGATGCTATTATCTGTGCACCCTGTTCTCTGTGCTTCAATGCACATGACTCCCATTCAAGTTATCTCATCAAGGCACTTTCCAACCTTACCAGGAACAATGTTCACAAGTGCAATAACGTCACAAGTTTATTTACAAGGCATTGAGTGAATATGTATAGAACTTCTTACCACCATTTCTCCCCTTGGTACCAATATGCATTTTGTGAATTTTAAACTTTCACCTGCTGCACCTCCTCGGTGGCAGTGTGTGCTGTGTCTCCAGATGAACTTCTTGGGATTACGGTGGTTCTTTCTCCGGGCAGCTTAATCCTGAGGTGGATCTGCTGTCACCTGCACGTGATCCTTTCTGTCGGATATTCAGGCATCTGAGAGGGCTAGCTAGAGGGCACACTGTGCTGCTACCCTGCAAGAGAGGGGCATCATGTGAGCGCATTCCTGTCATGCTGCTAGTAGTGGGCACTGACTGCATGGACATTGAGCAGCAGAAAGCAGACCTAATTGTATGTATCAGATCAGTGAAGCCCTGAGTAATGGTCGCCAAGCCTGCTAAAGTCAGAAGAGACAACCTTTTTCACTTCACTGCCCAAGGCATCTGTTGAATCATGGCAGAGCTAAGGGTCCTTAGGGTCTTTATCATGAGGTCTTCAAAGCAGTTTGGTCTGGAGCTGCCACATTTCCAGTGGCTGCACCTGTTTAGTACTCTGCCATTATCCTTCCTTTAGGAACATAGGAACAGGAGTAGGCCATTCAGCCCCTTGAGCCTGTTCCACCATTCAATTCGATCTGTACCTCAACCCCATTTACCAGCCTTGGTTCTTTCCTTCATACCCTTACCAAACCAAAATCTGTCAATCTCAGTTTTGAAATTTTCAATTGACGCAGCCTCAACAACTTTTTGGGGGAAGAGAGTTCCAGATTTCCACTACCCATATGAAGAAGTCCTTCCTGACATCATCCCTGAATGGCCTAGCTGAGCAGTGGCCTTTGCATGTCGGTTTCAGGATGAGTGACAGGAAGGTCCCGTGATCGATTTTGCTGCCAGATGATGTGGTATCCAATAGCAAACGATGGAAGAAAAGCAATATAATGTCCTAAGGAATCTGAAGTTGGGGGCTACACTCTGAATTCCCCATTTCCAACTCCCTTTAGTGTCACTCTCCCCAAGAGTTCCAAAATTTCCTCCTCATATGGGTGAAAGGCACAGCTGGAGTGGGTGGGTGGGGGAATCCACCAGGTTGTGGCCAATCTCTCTCTCTGATGTTATGGTCTGTCTTCTTTCAAAAAGAATGCAAAAGGTAAGAATGATCTCTGTTTGACATAAGGTGAAGTCCAAGCCAGGTGTCAGCACGCAGACCACTGATCATAGGCGGTGCATGAATCAAGAAATTGCATATCATATAAGGCTTTCAGTGGGGCGAAGGCATGTAACAATGTGAGTGAAGGAATTCTTCTAGGGAAAGGCTGTGGTATAAAATGCCAGGCAATGGCCATCTCCAACAAGAGAGAGCCTAACCACCTCCATTTGACTTTCAATGGCATTACCATCGCAGAGTCCTCCACCATCAACATCCTGGGGTCACCACTGACCCATAAACTCAACTGGACCAGCCACATAAATGCTGTGGCTACTAGAGCAAGTCAGAGGCTGGGCATTCAGTGGTGAGTGGCTCACTTCCTAATTCCCCAAAGCCTCTCCACCATCTACATGGCACAAGTCATGAGTGTGATGGAATACTCTATTTCCTTGAATGGGTGCAGCTGCAACAATACTCAAGAAGCTCAACACCATCCAGGACAAAGCATTCCTTTTTATCATCACCCAATCCACTAGCTTAAACATCCATTCCCTTCACCAACATGTACAGTGGCTGCAGGATACACTGCAGCAACTCACCAAGGCTTTTTCAACAGCACCTCCTAAATCCACAACCTCTACCACCTAGAAGGACAAAGGCAGCAGGTCTCTGGGATACACCATGACCTCCAAGTCGCACTCCATCCTGACTTGGACATGTATCGCCATTCCTTCATTATTGCTGGGTCAAAATCCTGGAATTCCCTACTTAACAGTATTGTGGGAGTACCATCACTGTATGGACTGCAGCGGTTCAAGAAGGCAGCCCATCACCAAATTCTCAATGGCAACTATGGATGGGCAAGATATGTTGGCCTTGTCAGCGATGCCCACATCCCTAAGAATGATTTTTTTTTTAACTTTCCCAATGGTACCTCCTAGGCACTGAGGGTGAACTATAGAAACACTTCAACACAGTAAGAGAAAAGTTGAATATAAGTTGAAAACACACTTAATTCATTCTTAAAAAGTGTGGCTGGTGACGTAAGAAAACTACTAGGCACTTGGTCTAAGCATTAAACAAAGCTTTAATCAACTGTTTTACAACATGGAGGTCTAGTTGTGTCCTGCACTAGCTCCTGTTAAGAATGTCCTGCGCAAGCTGGGCCCATGCCCGAGTATTTATACTCTCCCTGGACAGCGCCACCTGCAGGCCACTCAGTATTATTTCATAAGTCTTTCTTTCATGAATGACTGATTCATGTCAGCTGGCTCATTTTACCTTGGCAGACCTGGTAAGGTCATTATAAACGTTTTGTGGCACTGCAATGCCATACGTTGAGGTCATGGAGTTGGCACTGTCTGACCTGGCCACCCATTCCCATTGCAGCTGTGCAAGGTTCCAAATAAGGACTCTCTACCCTGCCTAATTTCAACCGCCTTATCTGCAAATCTGGTGACTCTCCTTCCCTCTCTATACATCTTCCCTCAAGGGTTGCTAGAAATTCCCGGGTTTGCTGTGTTTTCTTTTTTAAAATAGCTGCGGGCCTTTTAATCTTTAATTTTGCAGCAGCAGATGTCCCCAGACCTCTAAGCTGTTGTTCTTCACACTAGCGGGGTGATTTTGCCAATGGGGGCGCATTGGAGGCGGGACTGCTTCTTGTCGGGTTTCAGTACCGCCTCCATCGACTTGTGGCCAACCCACGCTATTTTCCCTTGATTGACCTTGTTAAGCCCACCCAGCGGGCTCAGCAGGCCAATTAAGGGGAAGCTGGTTACAGAGAACGTCAGCGAGTGACGTTTCATCTGTCAAAAATGTGTTGTTTAGTGAGTTCTTGTACTCAAGGCTCACCAAACCTATTTCCTGAGCAGAAAGCAGATGGCTGTTGCATCGGAGAATGCAGCGGCCATTCTGTCATCTCTGCCGTGGAGATGCCGGAGCCTTTGGATCCTCAACGATTGAAGCCTGCAGGAAGAAACAAAGGTAAGTAAACTTTTTCTAACACTTTTCACTCACCTCACATACTCACCTCTCCACACTTGCACCCATCACTCACCTCCACTTTTGGACCCCTCCGACCCCCGCAGACCCACTGCTCACCTCGCTGACCCTGGCGGGGTTCGCAGCCTTCGGGAAGCCCGCACTTCTGTGGGTAAAATTGAGATAATCCTCTAAACTGCCTGTTAACTACCTGTTAGCAGGTAGTTAAGTGGCTGTAATCCCCTTCCCGCCTCCAGGAGACGGGACCCGGTGCGGGTCGGGTACCCGCCTCCCGGGAAGATGGCACGGAGGCGGGATGGGCACCCGCCCCCAGATTCTGCTATTTTCCCAGCAGTCCCGCCTCCAAACCCGCCTCCCCAGGGCTGGCAAAATCGCCCCCTTTGTGTTTGCCCGTATTATGGGCTGACTCTGGAAATTTTAGCTGTGATGGTCCACTTCCCATTTAGTGGGCGGGATTCCCACTCCACCATTTGTTTGCCCAACTGGGAAAGCAAAGCCACGATGCAGTTTTAAAAACAGCCGATTCCTTCTTAGACATTTCCTATTGTTCTATACTTACGCAACCGATTCTAAGTTTCCTCTCAAACAAACACACACAATCACAAGGTGAGCGCCACGTATGTGCAGATTTCACACCCACACGGTTGCGATTCTTAAAAAAAAAGCATTATTAGTTCACTGGGTTTGATCCAAGCCAAGACAGGAAGGGCTCAAATTTAGCCTTGCTTATTCAAACCAGACAAATTTAGATGCAGTCAATTCCCTGTCCAGTTTTTTTTTAAGTGTTGTAAGGAGATGGACAATGCTGGCATTTATTGCTTATCCCAAGTTAGCCTGGGAAGGTGGTGGTGGGCCTTCCTTGAACGGTTGCAGTCCTGGTGGTGATGGGTAGGCAATTCCAGGTTACTGACCTAGTGATAATGAAAGAACGTCAGTATTTGTCCAAGTTGGGATGGTGTGTGACTTGTAGGGGGAACTTGCAGATCATGATGTTCTTACTAAATGCTTTTGCTTCCATAGGGTAAGCAGGTTTACAATAACATAAAACAACTTTCCACCTTAACCCACTTTAGAGCTAGAAATGCACCACCACTACCATTGGGTGGTAAATGACATGGACAGGTATACTTCTAACCATGGGTGATAAGCCATTAGATCTGCATGAAAATATGTCTCGGGTATATTGTTATTAGGTAACCAAAGTAATAAAGAAGATAAACACCAACAGAAACTCTATTTAAAAAAATGAATGCTTGATAAGCCGTCAACACATATCTATATATATAAAAGAGCTCTTCTGTCTGTCTGTCCCGATGTCTGTCCCGAGAGCCTCGGGATATCGCGGGGGGGGGGGAGAGCCTCGGGAAATCGCGGGGGGGGGAGAGCCTCGGGAAATCGCGGGGGGGGGGGGGAGAGCCTCGGGAAATCGCGGGGGGGGGGGGGGGGAGAGCCTCGGGAAATCGCGGGGGGGGGGGAGAGCCTCGGGAAATCGCGGGGGGGGGAGAGCCTCGGGAAATCGCGGGGGGGGGGGGGGGGGAGAGCCTCGGGAAATCGCGGGGGGGGGAGAGCCTCGGGAAATCGCGGGGGGGGGGGGGGAGAGCCTCGGGAAATCGCGGGGGGGGGGGGGAGAGCCTCGGGAAATCGCGGGGGGGGGGGGAGAGCCTCGGGAAATCGCGGGGGGGGGGGGGGGGGGGAGAGCCTCGGGAAATCGCGGGGGGGGGGGGGGAGAGCCTCGGGAAATCGCGGGGGGGGGGAGAGCCTCGGGAAATCGCGGGGGGGGGGGAGAGCCTCGGGAAATCGCGGGGGGGGGGGGAGAGCCTCGGGAAATCGCGGGGGGGGGGGGAGAGCCTCGGGAAATCGCGGGGGGGGGGCGAGCCTCGGGAAATCGCGGGGGGGGGGCGAGCCTCGGGAAATCGCGGGGGGGGGGCGAGCCTCGGGAAATCGCGGGGGGGGGGCGAGCCTCGGGAAATCGCGGGGCGCTCGCGCCGCCCGCACTGACCGCGCATGCGCCGCCCACAGCGGCCGTCCATCAGCCGCGCGATACGCGGGGGACCTCAGCTCCGGACCTCAGGCGCTAGGCAGGGGGAGGGGCCGAAGAGAGGGGCGGGGGAGGCGAGGGGAGGGGAGGGAGAGGAGGGGAGAGGAGGGATAGGACAGGGAGAGGGAGAGGACATGACAGGGAGAGGGGGGACACACAGGGGCAGGGAGACCAAGCGCCCCAAAATTGCCCTCGCAACGCGGGGCTCCCCAGCTAGTTGATTATATGTCACATCTCACCCATCAGGGTGTCGAGTGTCGCCTCCTCAGATATACCAACCTAGGAAACAGCTCCCAAAAAAGATTGGCCCAGTGCCAAAAAAGCTGACTTCTCAAGAAAGTGCCTGATTGTAAACCCATAGGTGTCAGCCGCGGCTCAGTGGGTAGCACTCTCACCTCTGAGTCAGAAGGTTGTGGGTTCATAGTCCCACTTCAGGGACTTGTGCACAAAATCTAGGCTGACACTCCAGTGCAGTACTGAGGGAGTGCTGCACTGTCAGATGTGCTGTCTGGTCACACTCGCAACACATATGCATTTAATTAACTAATAAACAAGGAGATATATGCTAGCAACATAGATTATTGAATAAATCTCATTTGATGACAACATTCAATTTTGTCAACCACATAGGTGACATTAACACAGAGTCAGAAGATTGTAAGTTTAAGCCCCACTCCAGAGACTTGAGCACATAATCTAGGCTGACACTTCAGTGCAGTACTGAGGGAACACTGCACTGTCAGAGGTGCTGTCTTTCAGATGAGATGTTAAACCCAGGCCCCATCTGCCCACTCGGATGGATGTAAAAGAGGATGTAACTGGTAGAATAGATAAGGAGAACCAGTGGATGTGGTGTATTTGGATTTTCAGAAGGCTTTCGATAAGGTCCCGCATAAGAGATTAGCGAGCAAAGTTAAAGCACATGGGATTGGGGGTAAGGTACTGACTTGGATAGAGAACTGGTTGGTAGACAGGAAGCAAAGAGTTGGAATAAACGGGTCTTTTTCCGAGTGGCAGGCAATGACTAGTGTGGTACCGCAGGGATCGGTGCTAGGACCCCAGTTATTCACAATATATATTAATGATCTAGACGAGGGAACTAGATATAATATCTCCAAGTTTGCAGATGACACAAAGCTGGGTAGGCGTGTGTGCTGTGAGGAGGATGCCGAGAAACTCCAGTATGATTTGGACAGGTTGGGTGATTGGGCAGATGCAGTATAATGTGGATAAATGCGAGGTTATCCACTGTGGTGGCAAAAACAGGAAGGCAGATTATTATCTGAACGGCAATAGATTGGGAGAAGGGGAAGTGCAATGAGACCTGGGTGTCCTTGTGCACCAGTCGCTGAAGGTAAGCATGCAGGTGCAGCAGGCGGTTAAGAAGGCAAATGGAATGTTGGCCTTCATAGCGAGAGGATTCGGGTACAGGAGCAAGGATGTCTTGCTGCAGTTGTACAGAGCCTTGGTGAGACCACACCTTGAGTATTGTGTGCAGTTTTGGTCGCCTTATCTGAGGAAGGGTGTTCTTGTCATGGAGGGAGTGCAGCGAAGATTCACCAGACTGATACCTGGGATACTAGGAATGACATATGAAGAGAGATTGGGTCGATTGGGCTTGTATTCACTGGAGTTTAGAAGAATGAGAGGGGATCTCATTTAAACTTATAAAATTCTAACATGACTAGACAGACTAGATGCAGGAAGGATGTTCCCAATGGCAGGGGAGTCCAGAACCAGGGGTCACAGTCTAAGGATAAGGGGTAAGCCATTTAGGACTGAGATGAGGAGGAATTTCTTCACCCAGAGAGTGGTGAACCTGTGGAATTCTCTACCACAGAAGGCAGTTGAGGCCAATTCATTAAATATATTCAAGAAGGAGTTAGATATATTTCTTAAGGCTAAAGGGATCAAGGGATATGGCGAGAAGGCAGGGACAGGGTACTGAATTTGGATGATCAGCCATGATCTCATTAAATGGCGGAGCAGGCTCGAGGGGCCGAATGGCCTACTCCTGCTCCTATCTTCTATGTTTCTATCCCATGACACTATTTGTAGAGCAGGGGAGTGCTACCTGTTATCCTGGCTAATATTTATCTTTCAACCAACATCTAAAAACAAATTTTCTGGTCATTATCACATTGCTGTGCTCAGATTGTCTGCTGTGTTTCCCTCCATCACAGTAGTGACTACACTTCAAAAGTACTTCATTGGTTGTGAAGCACTGTGGAATGTCCTGAGGTCATGAAATTGGCTAAATAAAGGCAAGTCTTTCTTTCTTTTCTCTGACATGTGAAAACAAGTAGCGAGATGAGTTTTTGTAACTTATAGGTATACCCAACATCCACAAGAATGTACCTACTGAAAAAGTTACTGGGCAGCGATCAAGAGTGGCAACTGGCTGTACTTTCCCCTTCCTAAGCCATCATTGAGGTCAACTTCAGCACCACACCTCTGTGCAATTAAGGTCAGCTGACTCGCACACAATGGGTTTGAAACCTGGGACCATCTTAATCTTTTGGTTCAATGGCACAGCACAGAATGCATTGATCCACTAAGACATCGGGACAGCCCCCTGCAGTGCAGATCACAAACTTACTCTCATTAGGTATAATTTTTAGCCTTCGGTTTTAGCCAGCCAACCAAACACTGATTAAAAAACTAAGTAAATGGTAGAATTTCGAACCCTGCATAGTTTGCCATGAGATCGACGATTTACCCCGTCAGAAGTGTGGCCAGAAACCATTTCTTTTTACTCATAAGAAAAAAATGGCTGCGCTCCTGCCTAATATATTATCCTCCACTCATCAATTATTGTATAATTATGTTATTATATCTCGAAAAACTTGCTCAAGTCAACAAACTGGCAGCTGCATGTAATTTTCACAGCCAGTCCTGGCCAACATGTACACTTGCAATTACTGAAAAAAATGAAGCATGAAAAAAGAGTTCAGGTCTGTAATTGTCCAAATTCAATAAAATACCAGACAGTGAGTAAATGAGGCTTATCTTCCAATCAGTTTCAATAGACTTATTCAGAGACTTTTGACCCGTGTCATATATTTCACAGAATCACAGAATCCTCACAGTGCAGATAGAGGCCATTTCGGCCCATCGAGCCTGCACCGACACATATCCCACCCTATCCCCGTAACCCCACGTATTTAATCCCCTAACACTAAGGGTCAATTTATCATAGCCAAATCAACCCAAATCAACCTAACCCACACATCTTTGGACTGTGGGAGGAAACCAGAGCACCCGGAGGAAACCCACGCAGACACAGGGAGAATGTGCAAACTCCACACAGACAGTCGCCCGAGGCCAGATTTGAACCCGGGTCCCTGGCGCTGTGAGGCAACAGTGCTAACCACTATGCCACCGTGCCCCCGGTGTTCTGATTGCAGAGGCAAAGTCAAGCGTGTGCATGAAATGAGTTTGAGCTATGCCAGTGGCAGTGGGGCGGGGGGGGGGGAGGTGGTGGTTGGGGGATCATGGTAAGCTTTTGTAAATATTAATGTTAACACTTTACAGAGATCCCACTAAAAGATAGGGCTATATCTCGGCATAGAAATGTAAACTGTGCTTGTTGTTTTGGGGAACGGATGAATACCAGCTTGTTAAGAAAAAGAATTTTGAGACCTTTTCTAGCAAAATATGTCAAAATGCAGCAAGATTGCTATAAATCACGTAAATGGTTTCAACATTTTAAGTTTTTCAGAAAGTCCTTTCACAGAAAACTAACACTTTTTGAGTGTATTTTAATACATGATGCAAATTGCTTTCTGTAAAGAACAATTCAGCGATTGTCTCCAAGATTCTCAAAGAATACTAGGATGCGATCTAGGGTTGCCAATCTGGTTGGATGTATTACTGTAGGTTTGATCGTGTGAAATTGGAACATAGGAATTGCTCGGTGGAAAAAGACAGAGGTCTATCCAGTTCACCTTCTACTATCCTGATAGTCGTATGATACAATGATAATGGAGTAGTTGACTAATCATAGCAATCAATCTTGATCAATTAGTCTATGACAGACCCAGACATGAGGCGGGGAAAACCCCAGCAAAGGAAAACTTTGGGAACTATAGCTCCAAAGTCACCTGTTCCTCCCAAGCTTACTACACTTATTATTTGTCATGTCTGAAATTATTGTAATATATATTGTATCTCAAAATACTATTTTCTGAAAGAAATCTATCTAATTTTCATTTGAATAAATCAAATTTATCTGCTTCCACCGTCTCCGTAGGGAGTCTGGTCCATATATTGACCACTCAGATTAGTTTGAATTTACTCCCCCTTCAGAGACTGCAACCTCTGGTTCTACTGTTAATACTTGGGATACTTGCCTTCATTAGCCGAGGCATAGAATATAAGAGCAGGGAGGTTATGATGGAGCTGTACAAAGTGCTAGTTAGGCCACAGCTGGAATACTGTGTGCAGTTCTGGTCGCCACACTATCGGAAGGATGTGATTGCATTGGAGAGGGTGCAGAGGAGATTCACCAGGATGTTACCTGGGGCTGGGGCGCTTCAGCTATGAAGAGAGACTGGATAGGCTGGGGTTGTTTTCCTTAGAGCAGACAAGGCTGAGGGGGGACCTGATTGAGGTGTACACAATTATGAGGGGCATAGATAGGGTAGATAGAAAGGAACTTTTCCCCTTAGTAGAGGGGTCAATAACCAGGGGGCATAGTTTCAAGGTAAGGGGCAGGAGGTTTAAAGGGGATTTGAGGAAAAACTTTTTCACCCAGAGGGTGGTTGGAATCTGGAACTCACTGCCTGAAAGGGTGGTAGAGGCAGGAACCCTCACAACATTCAAGAAGCATTTAGATGAGCACTTGAAATGTCATAGCATACAAGGCTATGGACCAAGTACTGGAAAATGGGAATAGAATAGACAGGGCTTGATGGCCAGCGAGGACACGATGGGCCGAAGGGCCTCTTTCTGTGCTGTATAAATCTATGACTCTATGGCCTAGAAATTCATTATAGCCACTTTTGGGGCGGTAAAGTCGGGCGGCCGCTAAAGTTTGCGCCCGGCGCAAAGTCGAGGCCACTTCGCCGATATTCAGTTGCATCGCCCTAAGAAGTTGCTGCTGCGCTAAAACAGGCGATGCACGACTATCATTAGGCGCTAAGCCGGCAGCCCGGGGCGCTAACACCGGAAGTTGGGCGCAGGGCAGGTGCGGCGAGCTGCTGATTGCCGGCAGACACTCTGGCTCCGGTGAGCTCTTAAAGGGGGAGGGTGGATTTGTTTTTTTGACAGGCCGAGACTAGTGTATTTGTGTTTTTGGGGAGGGCTTCTCTCCATCACTTTGTTGTTGTTGTTCCTCCTCCTCCTCCTCCTCCTCCTCCAGAAGGAGTGTTGCAAAACGGCTGCCTTTTCTACTGCAGGAGTGCCCTTTAATTTGCGCTCCCCGCGGCCCGCCTCGGCTGTGTACCGTTCCACTTCACAGTCGTTCGGGCCGCCAGGCGCACAATGGGGCGGCGCGAATGAAGTTCCGGTTCCGGGCGCACAAAGGGCGTTGCACGACAAAATGACGTCATGATCTGCGCGCGCAGATGAGCGCGCGCAATGACTTTGCGCCGGCGCTAAATGTCTACTGAAGTTGGGGCGAGGCGCAGATCGCGCTGCGCCCGGGCACTAAGCGCCTAGCGCTCGAGATCTACTCCTCCTAAGGCGCTAACGGCTGGCGCAGCCAACTGAATTTCTAGGCCTATGATTCTATAATATTCTGGACAAGGTGAAATGGTCGACATTATCTAGTCCTTTTAGAATCTTACAAACAACAATTATCTCATCTCTCAACCTTCTCTTTTCCAGTGTGAACATGCCCAATTTACATAATCGCTCTTCATAATCCAATCCCTTCATTCCCCTCATTCATTCTGGTTGCTCTCTGCTAAATCCTTTCAATAGCCGCAATATCCTTTTTGTACTTTGGCGACCAGAACTGTGCACAGTGTTCTAAGTTTGGTCACACCAATGATTTACAAAGTGGTGGGATTACCTCACTATTTCAGCTCAATATTGATCTATTCAATACATCCCAACATCTGACTTGCTTTACTCACTGTCACTGAGCGTTGTTGCGATAACTTCTTTTTAATGGCCCTGAATTTGCGGTCGGAGGCTTCCCGCGGGAAAATGCCTCTGATCCGCAAATAAAATAATAATAATAGTAATTCAACTTTATTGTCATTGTACAATGCACAACGAAATGTGATCTTGCAAGCTCCCATGAGTCCAGTACAAATAACATTAACATTAAACGTAAATAGCACCGTCCTGGGAGAAGCAAAGCCGCTGCGTCTGTGCGCGCCGCCATTCCATTTCCACCATTCCTCCTGTCCGACAATCTTCAGCCCAACGCCCGGGCCTGCTCACCAGCCGCCCCTCCCGGGGCTCCTTCTGTGACCTTTTCACCAACTGCCCCCTCCTCGGGGCTCCTTCCGTGACCTTCTGCACCTTGTCTTCCCTGATGGTCACCCCTCCAGGTACATAACCAGGCCTGGCTCTGCTTAGCTTCCAAGCCTTGCCAGTGACCCTGTCCCTAGTCCCAGGAACAGGGCTAAATCCACGCCTACCTGGTGGTCTGGGGGGTGCGGAGACTCATGGCTCCTGGGCCTCTGTGGGTACCCACAGGCAGAGGCCCACGTACCTCAGGGGCACATGCGGTCCATGAGCGCCCCAGGGATCTCGTGGGCCGGCCCAACGAATGACAGAAGGGAATCCCCATTCATGCTTATGGGGATTCCGTATGTACAGAAACCCCATAAGTATGAATGGGAATACCCCCAAAAAAACACCTCTATGCTTCAGAAGAATAAAATAAAACCATCACATATTTAAAATTAATTAAAATGGCATTTAATTAAATATTTAAATCAAAAATTTAATTTTTTGCAAAATAAATTTACATGTTTTAAAGGGACTAAAAATAAACTTACCTTATTGCACAGGTTTTTAAATGTATAAATTATTGATAACATTTTATTTTTCTGTTTTTTAAAACTCTTATGCTGGTAAAAGCAGGCTTTTACCAGGCGTAAGAATTTCATGGGCATTCGCTGGGCAAATAGCCCAACTCTCCGCCCGCGAATGCCCCTTTCCCAGGGATGCGGATGATCGGTCAAGAAAATTCAGCGCATGCCTGAACTCGGAACTTGCGCGGCCCTTACGGGCGCGTGTGCACCTCATATGCACCCGCAGGGGCCGCAAATTACAGCCCACTGTTAATCAGAACTTCCAGATCTCTTTCATTTTCCATTATTTTATTTTCATTTAAGTAACTGTCCCTTTCAGGGTTTTCTGTCCCCATGTGAAGCACTTTGCATTCCTCGACATTGAAAGTCATCTGCCACCTGTCTGCCCAAGTATGTTCAAATCCTCCTGTAGCCTCTCCTGTTCAGCTTTGGAGTCTACCACCTTCATTAGCTTTGTATCATCTGCACATTTAGCAATTCTGCTTGTGACTCCTAGCTCCAGATCATTTATGAATATATTAAACAAAAGAGGTCCCAAAACAGAGCCCTGTGGGACCCCATTGACAGAATTCTGCCAGGCTGATGATAGTAGATTTGAGGTTAGGATCAGATCAGCCATGATCTTATTGAATGGCGGAGCAGGCTCGAGGGGCCGATTGGCCGACTCCTGCTCCTATTTCTTATGTTCTTATGACAATACCTGTACCACTACTCTCTGAGTTCTCTCAGTCAACCAATTACATATCCATTGTAAAATATTTCTACTAATTCCACTACCTTTATTTCAGTACCAGCCTTTCCGAACGAACTGTATCAAAGGCCTTGCTGAAATCTATCCCATCCTCTGCCTTACTCCTTCAAAAGTTCCTTTGTCACACCTTCAAAGAAAACCAGTAAGCTAGATTGGCAAGGCTTCCCCTTATGAACCCACATTGACTATAAGAACATAGGAGCAGGAGTAGGCCATATAGCCCCTCGAGCCTGCTCCACCATTTAATAAGATCATGGCTGATCATCAACCTCAACTCCACTTTCCCGCCCGATCTCCATATCCCTTGATTCCCCTAGAGTCCAAAAATCTATTTATCTCAGCCTTGAATATACTCAAAGACTCTGCATGCACAGCTTTCTGGGACAGAAAATTCCAAAGATTCACAACCCTCTGAGTGAAGAAATTCCTCCTCATCTCAGTTTTAAATGGCCAACCCCTTATCCTAAGACTATGCCCCCTAGTTTTAGACACTCCAGCCAGGGGGAAACAACCTCTCAGCATCTACCCTGTCAATCCCCTTCAGAACCTTGTATGTTTCAATGAGATCACCTCTCATTCTTCGAAACTCCAGAGAGTATAGGCCCAACCTACACAATCTCTCATCTTTTATGATTTTATTTCTGTCCAGATTCTCTATGATCTTATCATTAAAAAGGGTTTCCATAACTTTGCCCATGATGGACGCCAAAGTCACTGATACAGGAAACTCTTTGGTATCTGGCACCGACGGGACCGGCGTGTTGCTGGTTGATTAAAAATTCCGGATGACGGAGAGGGCTATCTACCGAGGCTATTTTTAACAAACAAAAATTAAAAAATCAAGAAATGTGCAGTATAATTGGGTACTCCTGGCAGCATGGGAGAGTCAGGCTCCTGTTATTGAGGTGTTCGGACTTCCGACAGCGCCAAGATGCCGAGTAGTGGCAGTTTGGAGAACTAACCCCAATGACTAACTCGGCCACCACGGGAGACTCGGACTCGGCAACATTTCCGGTTATTGAGGTGTTGTTTTTGGAGTGAGAATTTTGCCGGTTAATAGAGAATTCCAGATATTTACGTGCCGTTTAAACGAGAGTTTCCTGTATCTAGTTTCCTGGATCATTCTTTCTACCTTTTTTAAAAATAGGAGTAACATCTGCCTTTTTCCGGTCCCCAGGCACCTCTCAGTGATTTCTGGATGATTTGTGCCAGAGTTCCTGCAATTTCTTTGCCTTATTTCCTCAGGGATCCTTGGATATGTCTTATCCAGCCCCAGAGATTTATTTACCTTAAGTTTGCACAGCTGTTTGGCAACCATGCTGGGAGTAATGTGATTGGTGTCACAACTTACCTCTATAACACCCTCTAGTTCCCTTTCCAAATCAAATAAGTTACCCGTCTCCTCCTCAGTAAAAAGAGGCAAAAAACTTACTTAGCATTTTTGAAGCCCGTGTAGCATAAGTTGTCATGCCCTCACAGATCCCACTTTTGGTGGCTCCACTCCACCCCTCATTTTTCTTTTTCTCTTAATATAGCTAAAAAAAACTTGCCTTATTCAATTCAAAAATGTTCTTTTGCCATTTTGATGCCCTTTGAACTTTCCAGGCATGCCTTTCAGTATTGAATCAATTTTCCTTCATAGTCTTAGATGCTTTTTTTTTTACACAGCGAGTTGTTACGATCTGGAACGCGCTGCCTGAAAGGGCGGCGGGAGCAGATTCAACGGTAACTTTCAAAAGGGAATTGGATAAATACTTGGAGGAAAATAATTGCAGGGCTATGGGGAAAGAGCAGGGGAGTGGGACTAATTGGATAGCTCTTTCAAAGAGTACGATGGGCCGAATGGCCTCCTTCTGTGCTGTATGATTCTACCCTTTTATTTTCTTCGAGTTCTTGATCACAGGACACTTGCCCGCAGTTTTCAAATGTTATTATATTTACCTTATAAAAGTAGTTGAATGTCTTCGCACCCCGTTAACTTATTAAAAAAAATGATTTTACTCACTGGCAGGGGTGGACTGAGTATTAGAAAATGGGAAATTTCCCGATAGCCCCATGAATGGTTACAGTTTCAGGATAAGTGGTCGCCCATTTAAGATGCAGATGAGGAGGAATTTCTTCTCTCGGAGGATCGAGAACCTTTGGAATTCTCTACCCCAGAGAGCTGTGGAGGAGGAGTCATTAAATATATTCAAGGCGGAGATAGACAGATTTTTGAGCTACAGGGGAGTGGAGGGTTATGGGGAGCGGGCGGGAAAGTGGAGTTGAGGCCAAGATCAGATCAGCCATGATCTTATTGAATGGCGGGGCAGGCTCGAGGGGCCGAGTGGCCTGCTCCTGTTTCTTATGTTCTTATGTTCTTACCTACCACCGCTAGAAGATGCGCTCTCTGTTCCCCGACCACCTCCAAGAAATCGAATGTGGTCAATTCTTCAAAGTCTCAAACAAAATCAGAAGATGCTGGAAACACTCAGCAAGTCAGGCAGCATCTGTAATCCAGGGGGATTGGCAACTCTGCCACAAACACACGCACTCACACACTCACACTCACACACACTCACACACTCACACACACGCACGCACACACACACACACGCACACACGCACACTCACACACACACACTCACACACACACACACTCACACTCACACTCACACACACACACACTCACACACACACTCACACACACACACACACACTCTCACACTCACACACACTCACACTCACACACAGGCACTCACACACTCACACACACACACACTGGGGGCTTTAGAGTGGGATATTAAATGATATTTTCACCCTCCACTTGGGAATATAGGAACAGGAGTAGATCATTCATGCCCTCGAACCTGTTGCATCATTCAATTAGATCATATTGTAATGAGTCTCCTGCACCCATTTCAGATCAGGATTCCTAAATGTGTTTAAGCTAGCCAGAGCTTGTGATGCGCAACCTCTGACTAGTATTTCCGGGTCTTGAGCTGCCTAATCAGTTTCCCCTTAAAGGCCCAAAAATTTCCCAAATTCTGTTTTTTTTTTGTGATGTCAGAAGTGCTTCCCCGGGCTCCACAAAACAACTGTGGGCTGCTGTTACCAAAAACCCAACTACACCTTGGGTTTTTGTCGCTGGGGAACATCTCAGGAGGGATGGAGGGCCAGTTGATCTTCTGGCCTCTAATGGAGGCATGGTCCGTGGCTTCCAGTGGGAAGTCCTGCCTGAAATAAGGGCAGGGCTTGCTGCTACAAGCCGTGGAGGAGTGCTACAGGCCAGAGGCGCAGGCAGCCTCTGATGTAAGAAAACTACTAGGCACTTGGTCAGAGTATTAAACAAGGCTTTAATCGACTGTTTCACAACATGGAAGTCTAGTTATCCTTCACTAGTTCCTGTTTACAAAATGTCCCTGAGCAAGCTGGGCCCATGCCCGAGTATTTATACTTTCCCTGGACAGCGCCACCAGCAGGCTGCCCAGTATATTTCATAAGTCCTTTCTACATACCGTAAATGGCACAATTTATGTCAGCCTCTGTGTTGCCTATGCAACCACCACAATTTAAAAAAAAACGTTTTCTACTAACCTTTGGGGCTGGTGTAAAGCATCGAATGTACTGTTACAGGACACTTACAACTGACCAAGAGAGACTTTAGCCTAGAAAATCGAGTGCATCCAAAAAAAAACAAGCGGGAACGATCCCTGTGCCTGAATGGAAAAGGCGCGAGGCACACGTGATATTGAGCCTGACATTCCTGCTCCTCCCAGCTTCACTTTAAAAAAGCTTACCTTGTTGGTTGCGGCCTGCAGTTGTCCCCTTGAGGACCACCTGTTAGGCCGCGTGTAGACCTGGCTGTAGCCGGCGCCGTTGCAAGCTAGCAACCCAGTATTATAGAGGGGTGTTTCAATCAGCCATGCAAAATGCAAAAGGCCTTAATACCTGTTTCAGGCGTGGGCTCTGCACACCTATTTTGTTGCCTGCACCAATCCTGGCTTAGGGGGTCTATTTAGACCAGAAAAAAAAGGGCGCTGCGCTAGGGTTGCCAACTCCTCCAGGATTGCCCTGGAGTCTCCAGGAATTAAATGTTAATCTCCAGGACACCGCCGCGAGCAAAACCCGGGAGAAAAATCACAGAGGCACTAAAAAAAAAATTCTGTTTTTTCTTTTTAACATTTTCTTTGAACGTTTTTGTTTACTAGTTGGGGGAGGTGGGACCAGTACAAACTGGATGGTTTGCACCTAGGCAGGACCGGGACTGATGTCCTAGGGGGAGTGTTTGCTAGTGCTATTGGGGAGGGTTTAAACTAAACTGGCAGGGGGTTGGGGACCTGTGCAGGGAGACAGAGGAAGGAGAAGCAAGGATAGAAGCAAAATACAGGAAGGAGAAAAGCAAAAGTGGAAGTCAGAGAAATCAAGGGTGTAAATCAAACATGGCAGCCGTAAACAATAATTCTAAAAGGGCTAAGAGTGCTAAAAAAAACAAGCCTGAAGGCTTTGTGTCTTAATGCAAGGAGCATTCGTAATAAGGTGGATGAATTACCTGTGCAAATAGATGTAAATGGATAGGATATAATTGGGATTATGGAGACATGCCTCCAGAGTGACCAAGGCTGGGAATTCAACATCCAGGGGTATTCAATATTCAGGAAGGACAGGCAAAAAGGAAAAGGTGGTGGGGTAGCATTGCTGGTTAAAGAGGAGAGTAACACAATAGTAAGGAAGGATATTAGCTCTGATGATGTGGAATCTGTATGGGTAGAGCTGAGAAATACCAAGGGGCAGAAAACATTAGTGGGAGTTATATACAGACCCCCAAACAGTAATGCTGAGGTTGGGGATGGCATTAAATGAGAAATTAGAGATGCGTGCAATAAGGGCACAGCAGTTATCATGGGTGACTTTAATCTACATATAGATTGGTCTAACCAAATTAGTAACAATACTGTGGAAGAGGAATTCCTAGAGTGTATATGGGATGGTTTCCTGGACCAATATGTCGAGGAACCAATTAGAGATCAGGCCATCTTAGACTGGGTATTATGTAATGAGAAAGGATTAATTAACAATCTTGTTGTGCAAGGCCCCTTGGGGAGGAGCGATCATAATATGATAGAATTCTTCATTAAGATTGAGAGTGAAGTAATTGATTCAGAGACTTGGGTACTGAATTTAAATAAAGGAAACTACGATGGTATGAGGCACGAGTTGGCTAGGATGGGTTGGGGAATGTTACTTAAAGGGTTGACGGTGAATAGGCAATGGCAAACATTTAAAGATTGCATGGATGAACTACAGAATTTGTTCATCCCTGTTTGGCATAAAAATAAAACAAAAAAGGTGACTCAACATTGGCTATCAAGTGAAATTAGGGTTAGCATAAGATCGAAGGAGAGGACATATAAATTGGCCAGAAAAAGCAGCAAACCTGAGGACTGGGAACAGTTTAGAATTCAGCAAAGGAGGACAAAGGGATTAATTAAGAGGGGGGAAAAAGAGTATGAGAGTAAGCTTGCAGGGAACATAAAAACTGACTGTAAAAGCATCTATAGATATGTGACAAGAAAAAGATTGGTAAAGTCAAGCGTAGGTCCCTTGCAGTCAGAATCAGGGGAATTTATAATGGGGAACAAAGACATGGCAGACCAATTAAATACATACTTTGGTTCTGTCTTCACAAAGGAGGACACAAATAAACTCCCAGAGATGTTGAGGAACATAGGGTCTAATGAGAAGGAGGAATTGAATGAAATCAGTATTTGTAGGGAAATGGTGTTAGGAAAATTGATGGGACTGAAGGCCGATAAATCCCCAGGGCCTGATAATCTACATCCTAGGGTAATTAAGGAAGTGGCCCTAGAAATAGTAGATGCATTGCTGGTCATCTTCCAAAATTCGATAGACTCTGGAACAGTTCCCATGGATTGGAGGGTAGCTAAAGTAACCCCACTATTTTAAAAAGGTGGTAGAGAAAAAACAGGGAATTATAGACCAGTAAGCCTGACATCGGTAGTGGGGAAAATGCTAGAGTCCATTATAAAAGATGTAATAGCAGAGCACTTGGAAAACAGTGACCGGACCGGACAAAGTCAACATGGATTTACAAAAGGTAAATCATGTTTGACTAATCTACTGGAATTTTTTGAGGATGTAACTGGTAGAATAGATAAGGGAGAACCAGTGGATGTGGTGTATTTGGACTTTCAGAAGGCTTTCAATAAGGTCCCACATAAGAGATTAGCATGCAAAGTTAAAGCACATGGGATTGGGGGTAAGGTACTGACTTGGATAGAAAACTGGTTGGCAGACAGGAAGCAAAGAGTTGGAATAAACGGGTCTTTTTCCGAGTGGAAGGCAGTGACTAGTGGTGTACCGCAGGGATCGGGGCTAGGACCCCAGTTATTCACAATATATATTAATGATCTAGATGCGGGAACTAGATGGAATATCTCCAGGTTTGCAGACAACACAAAGCTGGGTGGGTGTGTGTGCTGTGAGGAGGATGCAGAGAAACTCCAGTACGATTTGGACAGGTTGGGCGATTGGGCAGATGCATGGCAGATGCAGTATAATGTGGATAAATGCAAGGTTATCCACTTTGGTGGCAAAAACAGGAAGACAGATTATTATCTGAACGGCAATAGATTGGGAAAAGGGGAAGTGCAACGAGACCTGGGTGTCCTTGTGCACCAGTCGCTGAAGGTAAACATGCAGGTGCAGCAGGCGGTTAAGAAGGCAAATGGTATGCTGGTCTTCATAGCGAGAGGATTTGAGTACAGGAGCAAGGATGTCTTGCTGCAGTTGTACAGGGCCTTGGTGAGACCACACCTTGAGTATTGTGTGCAGTTTTGGTCACCTTATCTGAGGAAGGATGTTCTTGCCATGGAGGGAGTGCAGCAAAGATTCACCAGACTGATACCTGGGATGGCAGGAATGACGTATGAAGAGAGATTGGGTCGATTAGGCTTATATTCGCTGGAGTTTAGAAGGATGAGAGGGGATCTCATTGAAACTTATAAAATTCTAACAGGACTAGACAGACTAGATGCAGGAAGGCTGTTCCCGATGGCGGGGGAGTCCAGAACCATGGGTCACAGTCTAAGGATAAGGGGTAAGCCATTTAGGACAGAGATGAGGAGGAATTTCTTCACCCAGAGAGTGGTGAACCTGTGGAATTCTCTACCACTGAAGGCAGTTGAGGCCAATTCATTAAATATATTCAAGAATGAGTTAGATATATTTCTTAAGGCTAAGGGGATCAAGGGATATGGGGAGAAAGCAGGGACAGGGTACTGAATTTGGCTGATCAGCCAGGATCGCATTGAATGGCGGAGCAGGCTCGAGGGGCCGAATGGCCTACTCCTGCTCCTATCTTCTATGTTAGTTAGAAAAATATTGGATGCGAAATGCAGTTTGAACGACAGTGAAGAATCATCCAATCGGATAATGAAGAGTCTGTTGGCGCAGGAAGGCATTGTGGTGCACCGTGAGGATGGACATGTCGGGCAACCAATGGCTAGAGTGTGTGGGGGGCGGCGCAGTTGGAGGCAGGAGGTCATGTGATGATAGCTCCAGCAATGTGCCCAACTGGAATGGGCAAACCTGGTCGACTTTCTAGGCCCTGCACTCCATCAGTCTGGGCTGAATTCAAGCCCTCAGGAGGTGGAGCTACAGTGATTTTGACCACATGAGTAGTTTGGAAACATCCTTTTTAGCAGTATGGAACTGTGATCTCCTCCAGTTCAATTATGTACATTTTTCAGCTTCACAAGTTCTCTTTATTTGCAAACTAGCGCATGAACTTCGTACTACACACCAGAGGTTCAATTAGGGTGATGGACTCACATAAAGTTTGACCTTTACCATTGAAAAATTGAAAATGGCAGACCTTTCAAACATTTGTCAGAGGTCTTCAGAATGTTTTAATAATGTTGAGAGATTAGTAATTTAAAAACATGCCTGCCTATAAAATACAGTGCTGCACATTTGAATTGTAGTAATATTTTTGAATGTCTTTCCTACGATGACTTTTGCTGTACTTTTAGTTTTCTTGTCTTTAATGATGTAGTGCTTATTTTGTATGTATGCATGTAATGAAAAAACTGTGGAGTGAAAATGTCATTCTTCACTTCCTGATGTAAACTACTTGACAGTCAAGACCCATTTGAAAGTGTGTTAGTTATAACTGGTCATGTGCAAAGATTCCAAGATAATTTCAGCAAAAGCAATGATTCATGCCGGTAACAAGCTATTGGAAATCAAGGGCTGGATTTTGCCGACGCTCAGGGTGCGGGTTTGGAGGCGGGTCCGCTGTCAAAATAGCAAAGCTTCACAGCGGGTAGGAAACCCGCTGGCAACCCGCCTCCACGCGAGTCTCCCAGGTGTCGGGTCTGTCAGCGCAGAACTGACCCAGCACCAAGCAGCGGGGGAGACAATTTATATCATTAAATGGCTTGTTAACAGCACTACTGCCAAAATCAATGTGGCCGTGGTCCCTTTAAGGAAACCAGCTTCATCAAATGACGTCATCAGACCCGTTTCCTGTTAATTGGCCACGAACCCCGCAGGGCGGGCTTAACAAGGCCAATCTACGGAAAATCTCCAACCGCCGCCATCCCATCTCCGCAGGGAAAATCCAGCCCAAAGCTTTCATTTATTTCTTTAAGTCACTCGTGCAGTATACATTACTAGGTGTATTTTATTTATAGGATGTCTAATGATCATAATATTGCACGTTTAGCTCATTTTTGAAGTAGTAGTTAAAACAAAAATAGCTCGCACGTTAGATGGCTTATTAAGCCCGCAACTCTCAAAGACCACAAATTGGCCTCAGTCATTGAGGCAACAATAAGTTTACCAAAGTGTTTTTCCACTTGTGCAATGAAGCTTATTCCATTTAATATTCCATTAGTCACTTTTCACCACATATAAATTATGCAAGCTTGATGGACATGCCAGGCTGATGGAATCACAAAACAAAGTATGTACACGCTGATTTGATCAAATATTAACCACTACAACATCAAAATCAAGACTTGCAGATGAAAATTAATGTTGGAAGTTTCACAGCTGGAGGGATGCTAAGTAAAGGTGTTTTTTGTTTATGTGATACAGTTAACCATTAAAACTTTAATGAAACATGCAATTGTTATTTGAGTACCATAAATTTTTGTATACTGAATCTCCTAAATTTGCAGCAGATTGTTGATATTACTTCTTAAATTTCAACCCTGGTTTTGCAAATTATCAAAAGCTGCATGAAGGTTTGACTTATACTTATATCTTGCATTTATTTCATTTTTGTCATGGGATTAAATTGTGTGATAAGCTATATGTGTGTGATAAGCTATATGTAACATCATTACTACCACTTAAAGCAGATTGAGGTAGGTTCAGAAAAGTCAATGGTTGATCATTTCACAAACCGCCTTGTGTCCCAAGTTATGAATGTATAGGCTGTTACAGTGGCCGGCAAAATTACCATAGAAGCAAATCAAATTTTTAAAAATCGGTCTTGCTGCATCCATCATGTGCAGCCCTGTTGCGAAGTGAACAGTCAGTCCACAGATGAAGCTTTGCATCTCTTGTGCTTCCATCCTACCAACACTACTGTATGGAACAACAACAACAACTTGTATTTATATAGCGTCTTTAACGTAGTAAAACGTCCCAAGGCGCTTCACAGGAGTATTATAAGACAAAAGATTTGACACCGAGCCACATAAGGATAAATTAGGGCAGGTGACCAAAAGCTTGGTCAAAGAGGTAGGTTTTAGGGAACGTCTTAAAGGAGGAAAGAGAGGTAGCGAGGCGGACAGATTTAGGCAGGGAATTCCAGAGATTAGGGCCCAGGCAACAGAAGGCACGGCCACCAATGGTTGAGCGATTATAATCAGGGATGCTCAAGAGGGCAGAATTAGAGGAGCGCAGATATCTCGGCGGGGGGGGCGGAGTTTGCGGGGCTGAAGGAGATTACAGAGATAGGGAGGGGCGAAGCCATGGAGGGATTTGAAAACAAGGATGAGAATTTTGAAATCGAGGCGCTGCTTAACCGGGAGCCAATGTAGGTCAGCGAGCACAGGGGTGATGGGTGAACGGGACTTGGTGCGAGCTAGGACACAGGCAGCTGAGATTTGGATGACCTCAGGTTTACGTAGGGTAGAATGTGGGAGGCCAGCCAGGAGTGCATTGGAATAGTCAAGTCTAGAGGTAACAAAGGCATGGATGAGGGTTTCAGCAGCGGATGAGCTGAGGCAAGGGCGGAGACGGGAGATGTAACGGCGGTGGAAGTAGGCGGTCTTTGTTATGCTGCGGATATGTGGTCGGAAACTCATTTCAGGGTCAAATATGACACCAAGGTTGCGAACAGTGTGGTTCAGCCTCAGACAGATGTTAGGGAGAGGGATGGAGTCAGTGGCTAGGGAACAGAGTTTGTGGCGGGGACCGAAAACAATGGCTTCGGTCTTCCCAATATTTAATTGGAGAAAATTTCTGCTCATCCAGAACTGGATGTTGGACAAGCAGTCTGACAATTTAGACACCGGGGAGGGGTCGAGAGAAGTGGTGGTGAGGTCGAGCTGGCTGTCGTCAGCGTGCATGTGGAAACTGATGCTTTGTTTTCGAATGATGTCGCCAAGGGGCAACATGTAGGTGAGAAATAGGAGGGGGCCAAGGATAGATCCTTGGGGACACTAGAGATAACGATGTGGTAGCGGAAAGAGAAGTTGTAGCAGGCGATTCTCTGACTACGATTAGATAGATAAGAATAGTCCCACCCAGCTGGACGATGGTGGAGAGGCGTTGAAGAAGAATGGAGTGGTCAACTGTGTCAAAAGCTGCAGACAAGTCAAGAAGAACGAGGAGGGATAGTTTACCTTTGTCACAGTCACAAAGGATGTCATTTGTGACTCTGATGAGAGCCGTTTCGGTACTGTGGTAAGGGCGGAAACCTGATTGGAGGGATTCAAACAAGGAATTGCAGGAAAGAACCAATACTACAGTTTGGGGCTCAACTAGAGCGACTATGATGAGCCTTTGAAATGCAATACTAGTGCTACCTACTCCACCTCAACCGGCAACAATGCATCACAAATGTCATTATCCACAAACAGACTGAAGCAGATCCATTACCTGCAATGCTGGTAATGTTGCGCAATAACGTTCAGAGATTGAGTTGATCAACAATGCTAAATGACCAGGTACATCTACGAGACTTGGAGAAGGTTTGGTGAGGCCTCACTCCTGGCACAGAGCCTCACATGATAGGACCCCAATTTAAAAAATCCCTGTTTGTCGCTAATGAGGCTCCAAACCAGGAGCATAGCCTTATCTCCCGCACTTCTGCCCTCACCCCTGCCCTTCCCTCCCGGAACCACGATAGGGTTCCCCTTGTCCTCACCTTTCACCCCACCAGCCTCCACATTCAACGGATCATCCTCCGGCATTTCCGCTACCTCCAAAGTGATCCCACCACCAAACGTATCTTCCCCTCCCCTCCCCTTTCAGCATTCCGTAGGGACCGCTCCCTCCGAGACACCCTAGTCCACTCCTCTATCACCCCAAACAGCCCTTTCCCTTCGCCTGGCACCTTCCCGTGCAAGCGGAGGAGATGTAACACCAGCCCCTATACCTCCCCCCTTCCCACTGCCCAGGGCCTCAAACACCCCTTCCAGGTGAAACAGCGATTTACTTGTACTTCTCGCAATCTAGTATACTGTATTCGCTGCTCATGATGCGGTCTCCTCTACATTGGGGAGACCAAACGCAGATTGGGTGACCGCTTTGTGGAACACCTCTGTTCAGTCCGTAAGGGTGACCCCGAGCTTCCGGTCGCCTGTCATTTTAATTCACCGCTCCATTCCCACTCGGACCTCACCGTCCTTGGCCTCTTGTATTGTTCCACGGAAGCTCAACGTAAACTCGAGGAACAGCACCTCATCTTCCGATTAGGCACTCTGCAGCCTTCCGGACTCAATATCGAGTTCAACAATTTCAGATCATAACCTCGGCCCCTATTACACATTTTTTCTTGTAATTTTTCCACTCCTTTCCCCCCCCCCTTTCCTTTTGTTTCTCTCTCACACCTGGCAGCTATCTCCTGCCCTGCCAGTACACTTTACACCTAATCTCAGCCTATTACCATCTCGTCTAGCTCTTTTGTTTCTTTCACTTCTTTTGTCCGATCGCAGCCCTGCCTTCGATCTATTTTCTTTTCTTTCCAGTTTTGAAGAAGGGTTCGACCCGAAACGTCAACTCAAATTTCTCTCCACGGATGTTGCCTGACCTGCTGAGTTTTTCCAGCATTTTCTGTTGTTATTTCTTATAAAATTAAACCCTTATTCTGTGAACCACTTGATTAGTATCACATAGAACGGAAGTGCTTTCCACCATCTTATTTCCAAGTCTAATACAAACCATAACAGCAATATGGAATTGAATTAATGAACCTTAAAATTTACGGAGCTGCTTTTTCCACCCAAAAAATGAGATTTTAATTAATGTTTTTCAGGTCTCGGCAGAAGGGTTTTCTTAATAAATCAATTCTATAGTGAAACTAAATACTAGCTACTTCTCACGGAACAGGCAGTTTCCACAGGCAGGCCCATGAGCTGAAACTTAACCTTATGCATGAAGTCATCATCATCAAAGCTTGTTGTTCCAGAACGAAGCCAGGATCTAGTGTTATCATTTATCTGGAATAGTTGCCCGAGAGGACAGGAGGTTGACAGGTGGGAATGCATCAGGCATTGTTCAAGCGTTTGCCTAGGCTCTACATAGTCACATCGGGAGTCGGTTCTCAGCTTCCATTAAGCGACTGGGCCAGTGTGTCTCAGGGCTAACAATCTGCCCTTGTACTACTGGCATATACACCATATAAATAGTACAGGATGTACAGTATTACAAAAACAGTACTATATGTGCCTGACCTCTCTGATAGGCGGTAAATACATCAACAGACTATAGGATAAACCACAAAGTTTGTGTGTTGTTAGATATAAATTTATATAAAAGCAAAATAAATTGCCATTAAAGGACAATATAATACTTAACTTTCAAAGACACTTTAAATAATTTTGTGAAACCAAAATAAAGCACCTGAATTCTTTAATTTCCTTTTCAGAATCCACAGAGTCTTTTGATGATCCTCCGTGGAGCATACCTTCATCTCCATGGAGTTACCATTATGTGGAAATTAGATTAATTGGCCTAGAAAATAGGGAAGCCTGGGAGCCAAATATACGTCTGTTCAGATGAAGTCAAGCTTTTTTTACAATTGGCAAGTGAGTGTCTTTGAGGAAAACCCATATTCTTTTTCAACAGATCAGTGATCATTATTAATTACTTCCTGAGTGATGGGCCATTATTAATTACTTCCTGAGTGTTGACAAAGTTAGACTTGAGACTACTGGAATTCCAAGTGTAACTTTCGTGAAACTTGTGACTGCCAGGAAAACATCATTTCTGTGCAATTAATTGACTGGTACATTTTGGGGGGTTCTTTCCTCTGTTTCCTTGAGATACTTTTGGCTTCCATGTTTCAGACTATTCACATACTTGCTCCCCATGTCCCAGAGAGAGTGTTTTTATTGTGCCAGGCATCTGGGTAAATTCACAATGTGCCAAGGGCATGAACAGCGAACACTCTTCAGTTTAGTTCAGTTTCTTGTTTTATGATATTTTATCCTCATCTTCAAAAGATGGCAAATTAACACTCAGCTTGACTTTGACTTAAGTTTTAACTACCAAACACATTTTTAAATCAGTAACAGAACAAGCAAAAGATAATGCATATTTCTATAACAGTTATTAAGCTAGAAAATAATAGTTTGTGATTAATGAACTAAACTGCAATTTCTCATTGTCTACAGAAGCTATTTATCCTGACTGCCTCTACCCAAAGGCTTCAGATAGACTAACTAGTTTGAACGAGTTAGCCTAACATCTGTGGTTGGTAAAATGTTAGAGTCCATTATTAAGGAAGCAGTAACAGGACATTTGGATAAGCATAATTTAATCGGACAGAGTCAGCATGGTTTTATGAAGGGGAAGCCATGTTTGACAAATTTGCTCGAATTCTTTGAGGATGTAACAAACAGGGTGGATAAAGGGGAACCAGTGGATGTGGTGTATTTGGACTTCCAAAAGGCATTTGACAAGGTGCCACACAAAAG
The DNA here is from genome assembly GCF_052327205.1 of Somniosus microcephalus. Taxonomy (NCBI): domain Eukaryota; kingdom Metazoa; phylum Chordata; class Chondrichthyes; order Squaliformes; family Somniosidae; genus Somniosus; species Somniosus microcephalus. Next base: position 29,869,715 of record NC_140993.1, on the reverse strand, counting down.
ATTACTGCTTAAGATAAAAAATCACGGGATTGGGGGTAATATACTGGCATGGGTGGAAGATTGGCTATCTAAAAGAAAACAGAGAGTTGGGATAAATGGTTCATTCTCGGGTTGGCAATCAGTGACTAGTGGTGTTCCGCAGGGGTCAGTGCTGGGACCCCAACTCTTTACAATCTATATTAACGATTTGGAGGAGGGGACCAAGTGCAACGTATCCAAGTTTGCCGATGATACAAAGATGGGAGGGAAAGCAGTGAGTGAGGAGGACATAAAAAACCTGCAAAAGGACATAGACAGGCTAAGTGAGTGGGCAGAGATTTGGCAGATGCAATATAATGTTGGAAAGTGTGAGGTTATGCACTTTGGCAGAAAAAATCAAAGAGCAAGTTATTATTTAAATGGAGAGAAACTGCAAAGTGCTACAGCACAAAGGGATCTGGGGGTCCTGGTGCATGAAACATAGAAGGTTAGTATGCAGGTACAGCAGGTGATCAGGAAGGCCAATGGAATCTTGGCTTTTATTGCAAAGGGGATGGAGTATAAAAGCAGGGAAGTCTTGCTTCAGTTATACAGGGTACTGGTGAGGCCACACCTGGAATATTGCGTACAGTTTTGGTTTCCATATTTAAGAAAAGATATACTTGCTCTCGAGGCAGTTCAGAGAAGGTTCACTCGGCTGATTCCGGAGATGAGGGGGTTGACTTATGAGGAAAGGTTGAGTAGGCTGGGCCTCTACTCATTGGAATTCAGAAGAATGAGAGGCAATCTTATCGAAACATATAAGATTGTGAGGGGGCTTGATCGGGTGGATGCGGGGAGGATGTTTCCACTGATGGGTGAGACTAGAACTAGGGGGCATAATCTTAGAATAAGGGGCTGCCATTTCAAAACTGAGATGAGGAGAAACTTCTTCACTCAGAGGGTAGTAAATCTATGGAATTTGCTACCTCAGAGAGCTGTGGAAGCTGTGACATTAAATAAATTTAAAACGGAGATAGACAGTTTCCTAGCAGATAAGGGAATTAGGGGTTACAGGGAGCGGGCAGGGAAGTGGACGTGAGTCTAGGTTCGGATCAGCCATGATGCTATTGAATGGCGGAGCAGGCCCGAGGGGCCGTATGGCCTACTCCTGCTCCTACTTCTTATGTTCTTATGTTCTTATGTAACAAGACAGGTCGATAAATTCTTCAAATACGCAACTGGGACCAAGCCAATTTAAATAATTATCTCAAATTTTAGAAACCCTGGAGGCGATTTTGCCAGCTCTGGGGAGGTGGGTATGGAGGCGGGACTGCTGGGAAAATGGCAGAATTTGGGGGCGGGTGCCCAACCCGCCTCCACGCCATCTTCTCAGGAGGCGGGTAGCCGTCCCGCACCAGGTCCCGTCTCCTTGGAGGCGGGAAGGGGTTAAAGCCTATTGGCTGCCTGTCAACAACAGGCAGAAAATAGGATTATCCCCTTTTTGCCCTCACAAGTGCGGGCTTCCCGAAGGCTCCAAAACACGCTAGCTCAGCTCAGCGAGTACTGGGTCTGCGGGGGTCGGGGGGGAGTGCAAAAGTGTGGTGCGAAGGTAAGTGATTGGTGCAAGAGTGTAGAGGTGAGTATTTGAGGTAAGTGCAAAGTGTTTTTAAAAGTGTACTTATCTTTGTTTTTTCCTGCAGACTTCAGTCGGTTTGTATGCGGAGACTCTCGGACCTCCGTGTTGCAGATGAGAGATGGCCGTTGCATTCTCATATGCAACAACCATCTCAATTCTGTAAAAGAAAGAAGGTTGATTAGGTCTTGTATGCAAGACCTTATCAAACTGCAGAGAATGTCACTGGGTGACAGCTTCACAGAGCTGTCAAACGATGACAATTGATCTGTCAAAAGTTTTTGACAGATGAAATGTCATACGTTGACGTTCTCTGCAACCAGCTTTCCTTTGATTGGCCTGCTAAGCCCGCTGGGCAGGCTTAACAAGGTCAATCAAGGGAAAATAGCGTGGGTTGGCCAGAAATCGATGGAGGCGGGACACTGACCTGACAACCAGCAGTCCCACCTCCAACGCGCCCCCATTCACAAAATCGCCACCCCTGTGTAAATGGAAGCAGGAAGACACAAAGGTGCACAGACAGATTAAGTGAGTGGGCAAAACTGTGGCAGTTGGAGTTCAATGTACAGAACCGTGAGATCATCCACTTTGGATCCAAGGAAGACAAGTCTGAATATTTTCTTAATGGCGAGAGACCAGGGCTAGGAACTGTGGCGGTGCAAAGGGATTTGGGTGTCTGTGTACAGAAATCACTAACAGCGACTGCACAGGTCCAAAAAGCAATCAAAAAGGCTAATAGAACGTTGGTCTTTGTCTCAAATGGGTTGGAATTAAAAAGTGAGGAAGTGATGCTTCAGTTGCACAGAGCCTTGGTCAGGCCCCATCTGGAGTACTGCATTCAGTTTTGGGAACCAAAACCTCAGAAAATAATATATTGGATTTGGAGGGGGTACGGTGCAGATTCACAAGAATGATACTGAGGTTTAAAGGGTTAATTTATGAGGATAATAAGTTGTATGAACTTGGCTTCTATTCCATTGAGTTTAGACGGTTGCGGGGTGATCGAATCGATTAAGGGATTCAATAGGGTGGAAGTAGAGAAACTATTTTGTACGGTGGGAGAATCCAGGACAAGGGAGCACAATCTTAAAATGAGAGCTAGGCCACTCAGAAGTGCAATCAGGAAGCACTTTTTCACACAAAGCATTGTGGAAATGTGGAATTGTCTCCCCCAAAAGGCTGTGGATGCTGGGCCAATTGAAATTTGCAAGACTGAGATCGATAGATTTTTTTTGTTGGGTAAGTGAATCAAAGGATATAGGGCAATGGTGGGAAAATGGCTTTCGGGCACATGTCAGCCACGATCTGATAGAATGCTCGAGGGGCTGAATGGCTTACCCCTGTTCCTATGTGCCAATCAAACACATATTTGCACAAATCCCACAAGATGACTGTATTTGAAATGAATGGTTTGGGCCTCCACCCCTTCCCCTATGACACCAGGCGCGCACAAACCAAGTAACAATTGTATTACGTTAAGCTGGGACGTGATCTCTGTCAGTAAAGCTAGTTTATTTATGACTCTTATGTCCTATGGCAGAATTTAAAAAGCTAATACCATGCTAAATTCTGCACAGAATAGCTTTATCTACCAAGCCACACAAAACAACCAGAAAGCACTTACAGAAATCCTGCGAACACCACTAATTGGGAACACATAATTAGAACATAAGAACATAAGAAATAGGAGCAGGAGTAGGCCAATCGGCCCCTCGAGCCTGCTCCACCATTCAATAAGATCATGGCTGATCTGATCCTAACCTCAAATCTTCTATCACTCTGCATCCACCCAAACCCATGTGATCTCCCGGGAGAGGCGAAAAACCAGATAAAGACCCAATGGCCAATTTGGGAGAAAAAAATCTGGGAAATTCCTCTCCGACCCATCTAGGCGATCGAAATTCTTCCAGGAGATCACTCTGTCCCTATATTTTCTACAGTACTTACCTTCTGTAAAGGCGATCTCCACCCCAGCCAGGAACAGGAATAAAACCATCTCCTGAAATCTAACAGAATTAGAACACAGTAGGAGCAGAACAAGGCTACACGGCCCCTGGGCCCGCTCCACTACCCACAGGGCCATGACCATTCCGAACCCAGACTCATTTCCAATTTCCTGCCCGCTCCCCGTAACCCTTTATTCCCTTTACTTCTAGGAAACTATCTATTTCTGTTTTAAATTTATTTAATGATGTAGCTTCCACAGCTTTCTGGGGCAGCAAATTCCACAAACCTACCACCCTCTGAGTGAAGAAGTTTCTCCTCATCTCAGTTTTGAATGAGCAGCCCCTTATTTTAAGATTATGCCCCCTAGTTCTAGTTTCACCCATCATTGGGAACATCCTCACCGCATCCACCCGATCAAGCCCCTTCACAATCTTATATGTTTCAATAAGATCGCCTCTCATTCTTCTGAACTCCAATGAGTAGAGTCCCAATCTACTCAACCTCTCCTCATATGACCACCCCCTCATCCCCGGGATTAACCGAGTGAACCTTCTTTGTACTGACTCGAGAGCAAGTATGTCTTTTCTTAAGTATGGACACCAAAACTGTATGCAGTATTCCAGGTGCGGCCTCACCAATACCTTGTACAACTGCAGCAATACCTCCCTGTTTTTATATTCCAACCCCCTAGCAATAAAAGCCAACATTCCATTGGCCTTCTTGATCACTTGCTGCACCTGCATACTAACTTTTTGAGTTTCGTGCACCAGGACCCCCAGATCCCTTTGTACTACAGTACTTTCCAGTTTCTTGCCATTAAGATAATAACTTGCTCTATGATTTTTCCTGCCAAAGTGCATAACTTCACACTTTCCAGTATTGTATTCCATCTGCCAAATCTCTGCCCACCTACTTAGCCTGTCTATGTCCCTTTGCAGGTTTTTTATGTCCTCCTCACTCACTACTTTCCGTCCCATCTTTGTATCATCTGCAAACTTTGATATGTTACACTCGGTCCCCTCCTCCAAATCGTTAATATAGATTGTAAAGAGTTGGGGACCCAGCACTGACCCCTGCGGAACACCACTAGTTACTGGTTGCCAATCTGAGAACGAACCATTTATCCCAACTCTCTGCTTTCTGTTAGAGAGCCAATCCTCCACCCATGCCATAATATTACCCCCAATCCCGTGATTTTTTATCTTGAGCAATAATCTTTTGTGTGGCACCTTGTCAAATGCCTTTTGGAAGTCTAAATACACTACGTCCACTGGTTCCCCTTTATCCACCCTGTATGTTACTTCCTCAAAAAACTCAAGCAAATTTGTTAAACATGACTTCCCCTTCATGAAACCATGCTGAGTTTGCCCTATTAAATTGTGTTTATCCAAATGTCCCGTTACTGTCTCCTTAATAATGGACTCTAACATTTTACCAACCACAGATGTTAGGCTAACAGGTCTATAGTTTCCAGCCTTCTGCCTACTACCCTTTTTAAATAATGGTGTTACATTAGCAGTTTTCCAATCTGCCGGGACCTTTGCTGAGTCCAGTGAGTTTTGGAAAATTATTACCAATGCATCCACAATCCCTACCGCTACTTCCCTCAAGACCCTGGGATGCAAGCCATCAGGTCCAGGGGATTTATCCGCCTTGAGTCCCATTATTTTACCAAGTACCACTTCCTTAGTGATTTTAATTGTATTTAGTTCCTCCCCCCCTAGAGTTAATTGTGGAATCAACTCCATAATTTGTAAATATTTTGTAACATAATGCAGGACAGAGCCTGTGCAACATTGCAATTAAATAAATAAAGCAAATCTGAAAAAACAGAATTTTTTTTATTGTTTATGCGATGGGACAGCGGCGGCAGACCTGGGTGAGGCGGCGGTGGCAGAGGAGTGAGTTTAAAAGCGGCAGCAGCAGACCAGGTAGGCCCCACAGCGGCGGCGGACCTGGGTGAGGCAGCAGAGCGGCGGTGTTAAAAGCGGCAGCAGACCAGGTAGGTTTACCAATCTCAGAGCTCAGAGCGGGAGAGAGAGAAGTAAAAAGTAATCAAAGTGTGCCGTCACCAGAAAGCAGGTAAGTGATTGGTTGATGAGTATTTCTCTCTTTCTCCTTTTTTCCAAACTTAAACTCTGTGATTTATAGTTTCTAAGCTCTCTGTAGAGTAGCGGGGACTGTTGGTAAAAAAAGTGCCCTTGAATATATCATTTAAGTATAGTGTAATTGGTGGTATTGATTTGAATTAATTTAAATTGAATTAATTTAAGGGTAAGTCATGGCAGGAGAGCACGGCCCCGTGGTATGCTCCTCCTGCGCTATGTGGGAAATCAAGGACACTTCCTGTGTCCCTGACGACCATGTGTGCAGGAAGTGTATCCAGCTGAAGCTACTGGCAGACCGCATTGTGGCGCTGGAGCTGCGAATGGATACATACTGGAGCATTCATGAGGCTGAGGACGTCGTGGATATCATGTTTAAACAGTTGGTCACACCGCAGGTAAAGGTTGCACAGGCAGAAAGGGAATGGGTGACCACCAGGCAGAGTAGTAGGCGCAGGCAGGTAGTGCAGGGGTCCCCTGTGGCCATCCCCCTCTCAGATATACCACTTTGGATACTGATGGGGGGGATAGCTTACCAGGGGAAGGCAGCAGCAGCCAACTTCCTGGCACCAGGGGTGGTTCTGCTGCACAGGACGGGAGAAAAAAGAGGGGTAGAGCTATAGTAATAGGGGATTCTATTGTAAGGGGAATAGATAGGCGTTTCTGCGGCTGCAAACGAGACTCCAGGATGGTGTGTTGCCTCCCTGGTGCAAGGGTCAAGGATGTCTCAGAGCGGCTGCAGAACATTTTGGAAGGGGAGGGTGAACAGCCAGTTGTCGTGGTGCATATAGGTACCAACGATATAGGTAAAAACCGGGATGAGGTCCTAAAAGCTGAATATAGGGAGTTAGGAGGTAAATTAAAAAATAGGACCTCAAAGGTAGTAATCTCAGGTTTGCTACCAGTGCCACGTGCGAGTCAGAGTAGAAATAGAAGGATATTTCAGATGAATACGTGGCTAGAGGAATGGTGCAAGGGGGAGGGATTCAAATCACTGGGACATTGGAACCGGTTCTGGGGGAAGTGAGACCAGTACAAAACAGACGGTTTGCACCTGGACAGGGCCAGGACCGATGTCCTAGGGGGAGTGTTTGCTAGTGCTCTGGGGGAGGGTTTAAACTGAAATGGCAGGGGGTTGGGAACCTGAGCGGGGAGACAGGAGAAAGGGAAACAAGGATAAAAGCAAAAGACAGGAAAGAGAAAAACAAAAGTGGCAGACAGAGAAATCAAGGGTTTAAATCAAACATAGCCACAATATATAATAATAATTCTAAAAGATCTAAGAGCATTAAAAAAACAAGCCTGAAGGCCTTGTGCCTTAATGCGAGGAGCATTCGTAATAAGGTGGATGAATTAGCTGAGCAAATACAGGTAAACGAATATGATATGATTGGGATTACGGAAACATGGCTCCAGGGTGGCCAAGGCTGGGAACACAACATCCAGGGGTATTCAATATTCAGGAAAGATAGGCAAAAAGGAAAAGGAGGTGGGGTAGCATTGCTGGTTAAAGAGGGGATTAACACAATTGTAAGGAAGGATATTAGCTCTGATGATGTGGAATCTGTATGGGTAGAACTGAGAAATACCAAGGGGCAGAAAACATTGGTGGGAGTGGTATATAGACCTCCAAACAGTAATGTGGAGGTCGGGGATGGCATTAAAAGGGAAATTAGAGAAGTGTACAATAAGGGCACAGCAGTTATCATGGGTGACTTTAATCTACATATAGATTGGGCTAACCAAATTGGTAACAATACTGTGGAGGAGGAATTCCTGGAGTGTATACGGGATGGTTTCCTGGGCCAATATGTCAAGGAACCAACTAGAGATCAGGCCATCTTGGACTGGGTATTATGTAATGAGAAAGGATTAATTAGCAATCTTGTTGTACGAGGCCCCTTGGGTCGGAGCGGTCATAATATGATAGAATTCTTCATTAAGATGGAGAGTGAAGTAGTTGACTCAGAGACTAGGGTCCTGAATTTAAATAAAGGGAACTACGATGGTATGAGGTGCGAGTTGGGTAGGATTGATTGGGGAATGTCACTCAGAGGGTTGATGGTGGATAGGCAATGGCAAACATTCAAAGATCGCATGAACTACAGAATTTGTTCATCCCAGTTTGGCATAAAAATAAAACAAAAAATGTGACTCAACCATGGCAAACAAGGGAAATTAGGGATAGCATAAGATCCAAGGAGAGGACATATAAATTGGCCAGAAAAAGCAGTAAACCTGAGGATTGGGAGCAGTTTAGGATTCAACAAAGGAGGACAAAGGGATTAATTAAGAGGGGGAAAATAGAGTATGAGAGTAAGCTTGCAGGGAACATAAAAACTGACTGTAAAAGCTTTTATAGACATGTGAAGAGAAAAAGGTTGGTGAAGTCAAGCATAGGTCCCTTGCAGTCAGAATCAGGGGAATTTATAATGGGGAACAAAGAAATGGCACACCAATTAAATACATACTTTGGTTCTGTCTTCACAAAGGAGGACACAAATAACCTCCCAGAGATGTCGGGGAACATAGGGTCTAATGAAAGGGAGGAACTGATAGAAATCAGTATTTGTAGGGAAATGGTGGTAGGGAAATTGATGGGATTGAAGGCCAATAAATCCCCAGGGCCTGATAATCAACATCCTATGGTACTTAAGGAAGTGGCGCTAGAAATAATTGATGCATTGCTGGTCATCTTCCAAAATTCGATAGACTCTGGAACAGTACCCATGGATTGGCAGGTAGCTAATGTAACCCCACTATTCAAAAAAGGTGGTAGAGAGAAAACGGGGAATTACAGACCGGTAAGCCTGACATCGGTAGTGGGGAAAATGCTAGAGTCCATTATAAAAGATGTAATGGCAGAACACTTGGAAAACAGTGACCGGATCGGACAAAGTCAACATGGATTTACAAAAGGTAAATCGTGCTTGACTAATCTACTGGAATTTTTTGAGGATGTAACTGGTAAAACAGATAAGGGAGAACCAGTGGATGTGGTGTATTTGGACTTTCAGAAGGCTTTCGATAAGGTCCCGGATAAGAGATTAGCATGTAAAGTTAAGGCACATGGGATTGGGGGCAAGGTATTGACTTGGATAGGGACCTGGTTGGCAGACAGAAAGCAAAGAGTTGGAATAAACGGCTTTTTCCGAGTGGCAGGCAGTGACTAGTTGGGTACCGCAGGGATCAGTCCTAGGACCCCAGCTATTCACAATATATATTAATGATCTGGACGAGGGAACGAGATGTAATATCTCCAAGTTTGCACACAACACAAAGCTGGGTGGGCGTGTGTGCTGTGAGGAGGATGCCGAGAAACTCCAGTATGATTTGGACAGGTTGGATGATTGGGCAGAAGCATGGCAGATGCAATATAATGTGGATAAATGCGAGGTTATCCAATTTGGTGTCAAAAACAGGAAGGCAGATTATTATCTGAATGCCAATAGATTGGGAGAAGGGGAAGTGCAACGAGACCTGGGCATCCTTGTGCACCAGTCACTGAAGGTAAGCATGCAGGTGCAGCAGGCGGTTAATAGGGCAAATGGCATGTTGGCCTTCGTAGCAAGAGGGTTTGTGTACAGGAACAAGGATATCTTGCTGCAGTTGTACAGGGCCTTGGTGAGACCTCATCTTGAGTATTGTGTGCAGTTTTGGTCGCCATATCTGAGGAAGGATGTTCTTGCCATGGAAGGAGTGCAGCGAAGATTCACCAGGCTGATACCTGGGATGGCAGGAATGACGTATGAGGAGAGATTGGGTCGATTGGGCTTGTACTCGCTGGAGTTTAGAAGAATGAGAGGGGATCTCATTGAAACTTATAAAATTCTAACAGGACTAGACAGACTAGATGCAGGAAGGATGTTCCCGATGGTCGGGGAGTCCAGAACCAGGGGTCACAGTCTAAGGATAAGGGGTAAGCCATTTAGGACAGAGATGAGGAGGAATTTCTTCACCCAGAGAGTGGTGAACCTGTGGAATTCACTACCAAAGAAGGCAGTAGAGGCCAATTCATTAAATATATTCAAGAAGGAATTAGATATATTTCTTAAGGCTAAAGGGATCAAGGGATATGGAGAGAAGGCAGGAACAGGGTACTGAATTTGGATGATCAGCCATGATCTCATTGAATGGCGGAGCAGGCTGAGGGGCCGAATGGCCTACTCCTGCTCCTATCTTCTATGTTTCTATGTTTCTATGTGGGCGTCGCTGGCAAGGCCAGCATTTATTGCCCATCCCTAACTGCCCTTGAAAAGGAGGTGGTGAGCCGCCTTCTTGAACGGCTGCAGTCCGTGTGGTGAAGGTACTCTCACACTGCTGTTAGGGAGGGAGTTCCAGGATTTTGACCCAGCGATGATGAAGTATCAGCGATATACTTATAAGTCAGGATAGTGTGTGACTTGGGGGGAAACCTGGAGGTGGTGGTGTTCCCATGTGTCTGCTGCCCTTGTCCTTCTCGGTGGAAGAGGTCGCGGGTTTGGGAGGTGCTGTCGAAGGAACCTTGGCGAGTTCCTGCAGTGCATCTTGTAGATGGTACACACTGCAACCACGGTACGCCGGTGGTGGAGGGAGTGAAATTTTAAGGTGGTAGATGGGGTGCCAGTCAAGAGGGCTGCTTTATCCTGGATGGTGTCGAGCTTCTTGAGTGTTGTTGGAGCTGCACTCATCCAGACAAATATCGCAGGATAATTGCTTTAATTTTAATTACATAAATGATATTTTCAAATACATTATTGTGCTTACCAAGATTATGGCATGGAATATCAGCACTGTGAAGCTGAACTTCTTTCTGTTTTGGGCAGCAAGTGTTCAAGTTAAGAACTCTCAGGTCACCAACAGCACATCCAGATGCAAAATAACAAACCCTCTCTTTATGCCCTTAGCAGGTTCACGATTTTTTCTCCACTATGCCTTAAACCCAACCTTAGAGGATCACCATCTACCGTGGCATTTCAATTTCCCACATCAGCTTCTCTGTGGCTGCTCTGCTTGAGCTTGCCAATTTGGTGCTAATCAAAGCCAAAGTGGCGATAGTCTTGTGCTGTGGGCCCACTCTCATTAGAAACATGAGTTGAGATAATCCTACCTCATGTCATGAAGGACCTGTTAAAATGACAGAGCAAGAACAATTTTATTTAATCAGTCTGGGCTGGATTCAAGCACCCTCTTGAGACTGTGGCCTAGATTTTCAGTGTGGCATGAGGTGGGCTTTTATGTGGGCGGGGGGCAAAAATCCCGAATTCGGGGGTCCCGACACCATCCCGCCCAAAACCCACCTCCACGTAAGTTTCAGAGGAGACGGGTACCCGCCCCGCACTGGGACCCACCGACCTGAGGCGGGAAGGGATTAGTGCCAATTAACTGCCTGTTAACAGGTAGTTAACAGGCAGTTTTTAGTCTAATCCCTATTTTGAGGGGTGTCGTGTGGGTTTCCCGACGGCTCCAAACCACGCCAGGTTAGAGCAGGCGGGCCGTTGGGTTGAAGGACTTGGAGGGGTCGCGATGTCGGTGTTCAGGTGAGTGATGGGTGCATGAGTGCAAAGGTAAGTGTGTTTGGTGTGTGTAAAGTGTGTAAAGAAGTTTAAATTACCTGTACTTACCTTAACAGCCTTTCTTCCTGTAGGCGTCGGGAGTCCATCACTCAGCCGGCACTGAAAGCTGAATGGCTGCGATCTGTCAAAAGTGACAGCCTTCAGCTTTTAGTGCCAGTGAGAGTTCTAACTGAGTCTGTGTAGAAGGACTCAGGTTAGAAGTCAGACTGTCAGTGTTTAACAGCTTCAAGCAGCTGTGAAACACTGATATTTCATCTGTCAACACCTCTTGACAGATGAAATTTCAGTCTGTGACGTCACCTGTTGCCGGGTGGCCCTTAATTGGCCTGCTGAGCCCGCTGGGCAGGCTCAACAAGGTCAATCAAGGGAAAATCGCGTGGATTGGCCAGACGTCGATGTAGGCGGGACTAAAACCCGAAAGTTGTAGTCCTGCCTCCTTCCCGGCAGCTTAATGAAAATCGAACCCTGTGGTTCAACGTCAAAAATATGTAAGGGCAGAAAATAGTCTTGGGCCGTCGTGCGAGGCAGCCGGTATCGAATCGGCCACCCATTATGCTCCCAGCTCTATATTCAGTTTCATTGGGCTCGAACTTCCAAGCCCCGTGGAGGCGGGTTTGGAGGCAGGAGTGGTGGGAAAATTGCAGAATTGGGGGGCAGGAACCCATCCCGTCCCCAACCCGCCTCCATGCCAATGTCCCAGGAGGTGGGTATCCGACCTATGCTGGGACCCGCCTTCCCGAGGCGGGAAGGGGATTAGTGCCAATTAACTGCCTGTTAACAGGAAGTTAACAGACAGTTTTTTGCCTAATCCCTATTTTTGCCCTGAAGTGTGGGCTTCCCGACGGCTCCGAACCACGCCAAGTTAGCGCGGCGGACCGTCGGTCTGAAGGGGTTGGAGGGGTCGAGATGTCTGTTGTGCAGGTGAGTGATGGGTGCATGTGTGGTGAGGTAAGTGTGTGAGGTAAGTGTAAAGTGTTTTAATAAGTTTTACTTACCTTTACTTTCTCCTGCAGGCTTCCTTCCTTCAGGTCTCGGGAGTCCCTCAGCTCACCGGCACAGAAAGCAGAATGGCCGCTGAATTGTCAAAAGCTGCAGCCTTCTGCTTTCTGGTCTGGAGAGACCTCTAACTGAGTCTGAGTGGAAGGACTCAAGTTAGAAGACAGATTGTCGGTGTTTGACAGCTTCACAGAGCCGTCAAATGCTGATTTTTCATCTGTCAAAAGCTCTTGACAGATGAAATGTCAATCGCTGACGTCACCAGTAACCAGGTGTCCCTTAATTGGCCTGCTGAGCCCGCTGGGCGGGCTTAACAAGGTCAATCAAGGGAAAATAGCGTGGGTTGGCCACAAGTCGATGGAGGCGGGACTACAACCCAAAAAGTGGGAGTCCCGCCTCCATCATGTCCCCATTGACAAAATCGAGCCCTTTGACTTCAACAGAACTGAATATCAAGTGGGGGCGTATAGCAAGCAGCCGACGTGCTACCGCCTGTTTTGTGCAACCGCCCGAGACAAATCTCTACCCTACAGACTTTGAAGAACAAAACTTGGTTTTACACAGGATTACACAGAATATACGGCGCAGAAACAGGCCATTTGGCCCAACCAGTCCATGCCGGCGCTTATGCTCCACTCGAGCCTCCTCCCATCTTTCCTCACGTAAATCTATCAGCGTAACCCTCTATTCCCTTTTCCCTCATATGCTTGTCCAGCCTCTCCTTAAATGCATCTATACTATTCACTTCAACCAGTCCCTGTGGTTAGTGAGTTCCACATTCTCACCACTCTCTGGGTAAAGACATTTCTTCTGAATTCCCTATTGGTTTTCTTGGTGACCATCTTATATTGATGACCTCTAGTTATGCTCTTCCCCACAAGTGGAACTTGTCAATGTGGGTACAGTAGCATAGTGGTTATGTCACTGGACTAGTAATCCTAAAGGCCTGGATTAATGATCTGGAGATGTGAGTTTTGGGAATTTAAATTCAATTAAATAAATTTTGAATTTAAAAAAGAACTAGTATAAGTAATGGTGACCATGAAACTACTGGATTGTTGTAAAAATCCATCCGGTTCACTAATGTCCTTTAGGGAAGGAAATCTGCCGTCCTTACCCGGTCTGGCCTATATGTAACTCCAGGCCTACAGCAATGTGGTTGACTCTTAACTGCCCTCTGCAGTTCAAGAAGGTGGCTCACCACCACCTTCTCAAGGGCAATTAGGGATGGACAATAAACGCTGGCCTTGCCAATGACGCCCACATCCCAGGAACAAATTTTTAAAAAATCACCGGAGTAGTTTTCTGTCTATACCATCTGGGCATAAAATATCACTTGGTTGAGGAGAGTCAGGCGAGGGGGGAATCACACACCCTGACGGAGCCCACGCAATTTTCCCTCCATTGATTTTCCTTCTTTCTTACTCTTTTGAACCTTGGTGGTGCCTTGGTCTTTCACCTACATTTCTCAACAAAGCATAAAGCCAGCTACTTTCAGCACTTCAAGATACTTATTTTTTTTAAAATGTACACCAGCACATATATGAAGCCATGTGGATATGTTCAGAACTGAGCCAAAGCACAGTGCTAGAAAACTCTACAGGTCTAAAACATATGTTTTTATTTTTGGTTGTGATCCTGCAAATAATCCATCCGAAGCCTGTGGGACATAGTAAATTGAAATACTATAGTACCAGTTTTCTAATATTCAAGAGAGAGCTATATAACTTCTATATGTCACTGAGAATAAAAATTCAGCACTGTGCACCATCAGCCAAACTTTTACTAAATATCAAAGGATATGAACATTTTTACATTGTCTGTTCCCGGATTAGCATGTCTGCAAAAATGATTTTCTAACCTTGCAACTTGGCAAGGCTTTTTTTTAATCAAACCAAACCAACGAGAACTAGTCAAATTTGGAATTTGTTTAGGTCTGAGATATAGTTCCGTGCTCATTCTACATAATTAAGTACTGTTATGTGGAGAGTACGTGTTCCCCAGGGAACATGAGCAATATTTCCTCTGGCAGTATTTTAAGTTACTGAATCACTGACCATGCATATGGTCCCCTAGGGAATTGATACCAATCCTTCAGGAAGGGACAAGCCTGTCAATGAACCGGGGGGAGGGAGGGTGGTAGGGGGTGGGTTGGAGGTATTACTGTACTGACCTGCCAAATTATTTTTTCTTTATTGGTTTGGATTACTGCCAATGGAGATAGGGCCAAATGGAAGCTAGACCTATTTCTGCCACCGACCTCTGCTCACTGGGTCACTGCAACTACTGTTAAAAGTCTGAAACACTGCTTTGAGTACATCTAACAGAAATATAACATTCTGATCTTCATGAACATGGCTGTTATTCAAAAAAGTAAAGCTAGAAGAACATTTGCAATGCTGAGCACTTCTACAGTTTCAGAAATAAAACTGCTTCAGCATTGAACATTTAATTGATGCTAAATATACAAGCATGATTCATTTAAAGGAATACTGATCGCGACACTTGCTCCTTAACATCCAAGCACGTTTGTAATCTGTAATCATTGTTAATTTCAGGCTGCTTTCTTCTGACCAGGAGCTGAGAATTTCCAAGCAACTGTCAACCTGCAAACTTCCCTTACCTACAACAATTAAACTCTAATTGTCCTCAGGAGTTACAGCAATCAATCTTTGTTACCTTAGGCTGGCTTAAACACAGATCCCACTTAGCAGCAGATTAATACACAATGTAACGCGTCTGTCATTTTAAAACACTATCCTCTGGTGTGGTATGAGCAGTGCCACAGAGATTCATTAGTGTATTAAAACAAAGCAAGCCGTGATCCTGACCAATGGTTCCACCGCAGACCCAATTCACGTACGAACCGGGGTCAAGCAAGGCTGTGTCATCGCACCAATGCTTTTCTCGATCTTCCTTGCTGCAATGCTCCATCTCACCCTCAGTAAGCTCCCCGCTGGAGTGGAGTTAATCTACAGAACAAACAGGAAACGGTTCAACCTCCGTCGCCTCCAGTCCAGATCTAAGGTCGTCCCATCCTCTGTCGTCGAATTACAGTATGCAGACATTGCTTGTGTCTGCGCTCACTCGGAGGTCGAACTCCAAACCATCGTCAACACATTCACTGAAGCATGGGCCTTACACTAAACATCTGTAAGACAAAGGCCCTCTCCCAACCTGTCCCCGCCACACAGTGCTGCCCCCCGATCATCAAAATCCACGAGAAGGCCTTGGACAACATGGACCACTTTCCATACCTCGGGAGCCTACTGTCAACAAGGGCAGATGTTGACGACGAAGTCCAACACCGCCTTCAGTGTGCCAGTGCAGCCTTCGGTTGCCTGAGGAAAGAGTATTTGAAGACCAGGACCTCAAACCCGGCACTAAGCTCATGGTCTACGGAGCAGCAGTGATACCCGCCCTGCTGTATGCCTCAGAGACATGGACCATGTACAGCAGGCACCTCAAAGCACTGGAGAGGTACCACCAACGCTGCCTCCGCAAGATCCTGCAAATCCATTGGCAGGATAGGCGCACCAACGTCAGTGTTCTTGCTCAGGCCAACATCCCCAGCATCGAAGCTTTGACCACGCTCAATCAGCTCCGATGGACGGGTCACATTGTCCGCATGCCCGATACGAGACTCCCAAAACAAGCGATCTACTCGGAGCTCCGGCATGGCAAGAGAGCCCCAGGTGAGCAGAGGAAACGCTTCAAGGACCCCCTCAAAGCCTCCTTGAAAAAGTGTAACATCCCCACCGACACCTGGGAATCCCTGGCCCAAGACCGCACAAAGTGGAGGAGGAGCATCCGGGAAGGCGCCGAACACTTCGAGTCTCTTCGCCGGGAGCAAGCGGAAGCCAAGCGCAGGCAGCGCAAGGAGCGCACGTCAACCCAAGCACCCCACCCACCCGCCCCTTCAACCACCGTCTGCCCCACCTGTGACAGAGACTGTAGGTCCCGCATTGGACTCATCAGTCACCTGTGAACTCATTTTTAATGTGGAAGCAAGTCATCCTCGGTTCCGAGGGACTGCCTAAGAAGAGAAAACAAATACAATGTGAATTATCCACGCCGTACGTTCCAGATCTTCGCTGTGAGTTTTTCTCATGCATTTGCTGATAGCCAGTTCAAGAGTAACATCAACACCTTGACCACCCTTCAACTTCTGCTGGTCTAGAATTAGAGGCTAAATATCACCCCACCACATTTCCCCCCCTGCCCACCCCCCAACCCCTCCATCTTTCCTGTAGTGTGGTGACCAGAACTGTACGCAGTAATCTAGCTGTGGCCTAACTAGTGTTTTATACAGTTCAAGCATCACCTCTCTGCTCTTATATTCTATGGCACAGAAGGAAACCGTTTGGCCCACCGTGTCTGTGCCAGCCAAAAAAGAGCTATCCACCCTAATCCCACTTTCCAGCTCTTGCTTCGTAGCCCTGTAGGTTACGGCACTTCAAGTGCATATCCAAGTACTTAAAAAATATGGTGAGGGTTTCTGCCTCTACCACCTTTTCAGGCAAACCCCCACCATCCTCTGGATGAAAACATTTCTCCTCAACTCCCCTCTAATCCTGCTACAATTATTTTAAATCTATGGCCCCTGGTTATTGGCCTCTCTAAGGGAAATAAATCCTTCCTATGCGCTGTATCTAGGCCCTCATAATTTTATACACCTCAATTAGGTCTCCCCTTAGCCTCCTCTTTTCCAAAGAAACCAACCCCAGCCGATCCAATCTTTCCCCATAGCTAAAATTCCCCAGTCCAGGCAACATCCTTGTAAATCTCCTCTGTACCCTCTCTAGTGCAATCACATCTTTCCTGTACTGTGGTGACCAGAACTGTATGCAGTACTCTAGCTGTGGCCTAACTAGTGTTTTATACCGTTCAAGCGTCACCTCCCTGCTCTTATATTCTATGCCTCGGCTAATAAAGGAAAGTATCCCTTATGCCTTCTTAACCACCTCAGCTACCTTGTCCTGCTACCTTTGGGGATCTGTGGACATGCACTCCAAGGTCTCTTTACACTTCTCAGATTGGGAGAAGGGGAAGTGCAAAGAGACCTGGGTGTTATTGTGCACCAGTCGCTGAAGGTAAGCATGCAGGTGCAGCAGGCGGTTAAGAAGGCAAATGGTATGTTGGCCTTCGTAGCAAGAGGGTTCGAGTACAGGAACAAGGATGTCTTGCTGCAGTTGTACAGGGCCTTGGTGAGACCGCACCTTGAGTATTGTGTGCAGTTTTGGTCACCTTACCTGAGGAAGGACGTTCTTGCCATGGAGGGAGTGCAGCGAAGATTCACCAGGCTGATACTTGGGATGGCAGGAATGACGTATGAGGAGAGATTGTGTCGATTGGGCTTATACTCACTGGAGTTTAGAAGATTGAGAGGGGATCTCATCGAAACCTATAAAATTCTGTCAGGTCTGGAGAGACTAGATGCAGGAAGGATGTTTCTGATGGCCGGGGAGTCCAGAACCAGGGGTCATAGTCTAAGGATAAGGGGTAAGCCAGTTAGGACTGAAATGAGGAGGAATTTCTTCACCCAGAGAATGGTGAACCTGTGGAATTCTCTGCCACAGAGGGCGGTGGAGGCCAGTTCATTAAATATATTCAAGAAAGAGTTGGATATATTTCTTGAGGCTAAAGGGATCAAGGGATATGGGGAGAAAGCAGGGACAGGGTACTGAATTTGGATGATCAGCCATGATCTCATTGAATGGCGGAGCAGGCTCGAAGGGCCGAATGGCCTACTCCTGCTCCTATCTTCTATGTTTCTATGTTTCTATGTTTCTATCCTCATCTGTCAGTTTTAAAGCACTGTAATCAAACACATTGTGAAACTATGCAACAGTACTGCAATATTGTCAGGTGATATGGTCACACCAGGGTTGAGCCATCCCAAGTGAATACACAGAACCTGTACGATGGCAACCATGGCAGAGCAGTCGCTCGGTTTGTCTTGCCCGATCTTTAACACTTGAGGCAAAGAAAGCTTTCATGCAAATCAATCCAAATGATTTACAGTAGCACTAAATTTTATTGAATAACTGTTTTAGGGAAGATCTTGTTAAGGTATTTACACACTATGGCCTTTACAATAGTAGTTAGATCAAATTGGAAGTGGAAGAGCTAATATATTTAAGAGTACCTTATAGTTTTTTTTCGTCATTTTGCTCATCTTTTGGGAGATATTAAGCATCTAGCGCAGTTTGTGATGATTTAGTTTAGTCCTATTAATTATTAACTATGAACAAAACAGCCATTCAGACTGACTCGGTTTCTCTGCAGCAAAGTTGGCAAAGCGGGATGATGTTATCCAGATGTTCTCCTAACTGACTACATTTAACATTGCATAAAATGAGGTAGGTCAAAAATCATAGAAGATAATCCTCACAACAAAGTTATTAGAGGTGATTCACTATTACATCCCCTCCCCTCCGCTGCCAGCAACAACACGACTTGTGTTCTTTTACAGTAAAAGGATTCAGAGCGTCATTTCTGAAAGCATTAATAGCTGCTAAAGAGCACGTACCTCTTATTGCTGACCTGTGTGGGCTCTGCTACATAAAATAAATCTCCTTGGTTACCATCAGACTTTGAAAAATGTTAAAATTCAGTTACTTAACTTTTGTTAAGTGAGCATTTTTTTCCTCTCTAATTGTAGCCTTATCTAGGCCAGAGAAAAGCAGCTGCATTAACTATACTGGCCATAACAACCGCTTTACAGAGCCTTGGTGAGACCACACCTTGAGTATTGTGTGCAGTTTTGGTCGCCTTATCTGAGGAGGGATGTTCTTGCCATGGAGGGAGTGCAGCGAAGATTCACCAGGCTGATACCTGGGATGGCAGGGATGACGTATGAGGAGAGATTGGGTCGATTGGGCTTGTACTCGCTGGAGTTTAGAAGGATGAGAGGGGATCTCATTGAAACTTATAAAATTCTAACAGGACTAGACAGGCTAGATGCTGGAAGGATGTTCCCTATGGCGGGGGAGTCCAGAACCAGGGGTCACAGTCTAAGGATAAGGGGTAAGCCATTTAGGACAGAGATGAGGAAGAATTTCTTCACCCAGAGAGTGGTGAACCTGTGGAATTCTCTACCACAGAAGGCAGTTGAGGCCAATTCATAGATATATTCAAGATGGAGTTGGATATATTTCTTAAGGCTAAAGGGATCAAGGGATATGGGGGGAAAGCAGGGACAGGCTACTGAATTTGGATGATCAGCCATGATCTCATTGAATGGCGGAGCAGGCTCGAGGGGGCGAATGGCCTACTCCTGCTCCTATCTTCTATGTTTCTATGTTTATTGTAGTGACCCATTACGTAATGTACATGAATAGTTTCAAAAACCACCCACTAGTGCAAATAGCAAAATAAGTTTTGGTGTATCATTCTACCTTATTGCCCACTGACTTTGATGTTCAAATTCACAAGCAGATTGTTTAGAAGCTTCCCCGATATTGCTTAGTGGGCAACGGTTCCATTAGTGTAGTATTAATAAAATGCTCCAGACTCGATTTCCAGTCTGAGCTAGCTGATCTCAGCTAGGGTGGCAGTAGCTGCAGCACAATTGTCCTAAGCACAGCGAGGGTAAATATCAGCCACAGATCCTGATCACTATCTAACCGTTTCTGTTACTATAGAGTGATAGAATCATAGAATGGTACAGCACAGAAGGAGGCCATTTAACCCATCATGTCTATGCCGGCTCTTTGAAAAAAAAGCTATCCAATTAGCCCCACGCCCCTGTTCTTTCCCCACAGTCCTGCAAATTTTTTACTTTTTGAGTATGTATCCTTTTGAAAATTACTAAACTGTAGACATTAAGCAAGAGCAGGATTAGACACCCCACTGATGACCTTCACTATCCAGTAGCCTGATGAGACTCATTTTCTGGACTCACACGCAAAGAACCGTCACTTCGGCAAGGTGGAGCAGGGCTGGCACCTGTTGAACGGCATACCAGTGAGAGTCAGTGATTTCAGGAAAGGTGTGAAGCAAGGGAAAAGTAAAGATCACTTAGGGGGGGGCAGATTTTACTCTTACTGCACTTGGAGTAAAGGATCACATGGGTGCAGCGCCAAGAGAAAGATCGGGTAGAGAGGATCACATGCCCAGAACAGCGCCCAGCTGAATTTATATCCATTAATTGATGGAAAGTCGGGCAGGATCTGTAATGTCATCTTAGTAACGTAATTACGAGTCTCACAAGCAGTTGTTGAGGAGAACCATTTTATTCAGTCCTGCTTCTGTGTCTCCCAGTACAGTCTGAAAGCATGGCCAAGATGGCATCGGATCCCGCCCCCGGATATGACATCAGCCATCAACCAGCTGTCAATCAAACCCCCGCTGTCCTTACAACAGCTACAGTTATCCTTACAGGATCTAATCCGGGTTTATGATTCTTCCTATCCACTTCTCCTCTACATGCTGTGCCCTGGTAATGCTTTATGCCAAGCAAAGTAAGAGGAAAATCAGTTCCTTAGCTTTCACTATATTTGTTGGTATGTTTGTATTTCTATCATTTTATCTGTAATGATCTTACTGTAACAGGTTCAGCAACTACTGTTAGAACTGCACTTAAACAATATTTTCTTTCTGCTTCAGCAGGATACTAAATGACACAATCAGTGCCTCTTCCTGAAATCTTAGAAGCCCACTTGCTCAACAACAGATGTTAACATCGACCATAGAAGTTTTAAAAAGTACGACAATCATGTTGCTTTGCTTCCAAAGACTTTTACCTTCTTCATTAAGTATAGGACACTCATAAAAATGTAGCCAGTGCCTAAACAAAAAAAAACTGTAACTGTCTTTTTGTGGCAAGTATAAAATGACATCCACTGAGAATAAGACACGTTTAATAGCAAAATTGAAGTTATTGTTCTGTAATCCTGCAAAAAGGAATCCCAGTGACCTTTTACTGATGTGCCTGCTGCAGACACTCATCGAAAAGGGCAGTCGTGAGTCATGGACCAAAACTCACGCCCTGTTTACACGTACTCTTGTCAACACATCAATGCTCCTCTTACAGGCTTGTGCTTTAGACTCTGGATGAATAGCTGCACATTTTTTTGCAGATGGCTGTTGTACTAGGAACTGTGATGCCTTTGTACATGTAGTCTAATCTATTTCAGTGTTTTTTTTTGCTGAAGTGTAATGCTACCATTTCAGCTCCGAAGACATCTGGAACTTGTTAAACTCCATGGCAGGATGCCTGAGTTCTGGTCTGCCCTCTCCTCTGCAACTTTGCCTCCCAAAATACTATCTTTGATCAGTAATTCTGACACAGAGAACAATTCCCTTCAAGTACTCCAAGCAATCTGATCAGCTCCCGCTAAAATCGTTAAAATAAAATATCAGACTGCCTCAAATAACTCAAGGAGTTTGAGATTCATATAGAATTTTTTTTTTAAATGCTTGTAGTATTGAAGTGTTGTTGCCCTGTCAGATTTCAACTACCGTAATATCATGAAAATGATCTCAGTTAAATGTCAAACTGTCAGTCTACATTTTATTTGTTTGTGTAAAAAATTATCTACTATATACCACACATAAAGACTCGTCTCAATGCCAGTTATCATGGATACACCATCTGTTGATTTATACTTGGATAAGAATTATTTTTCGCCATTCTCTTATACACAAACCAATGAAGTTTGCTGAATATGTCATATATGTTTTTGTCAACTATAAATACATTTGATTATGTATTTGATTATATTACAGAAATAGGCAAGTAATTTCTGCATAAGTGCACTCTGCACCAATGGCCCGATTTTAACTCCAGGCCAGTTTTCGGCGAGTGAACAGTGGTGTGAGTTAGAAACACATGCCCCACTCATTGCCGACGAATTTCTCAATAGGGTTCTTCCACAAGTATTAGACCCCTAATTTACATATTTTGTGGACTAATGTAGGGGGTGGCGTGTGCCCAGTCAGCTTCACCTCTGACTGTCTCTGAGCGGTTCGAATCACTCCCACACCCCTGGGTTCTAGACACCAGACTTAGGTACAGGTGGCGATACAGAAAATCGAGTAGACAAGTGGTTTGGTGCAAGAAAACCAAAATTTTATTGAAGGCAGAATGAACACAATCTTACTGAGAATTACTGATATGAATACAGGCATAAAACAATTACACTTATATGGGAATGGGGAACACACGGCACATCGAGGGAAACAAATACATTAAAAATCCCCTTTACCCTTATCCCACCCCCCTAATACCTAACTAGATCAAGCTACGAGGAGCCAGGAATTCATGCTCACCAATTCGAAACCTGTTGCTTTAACCGGTTGGGTTTTGAGGTTCACTCTGTCCTCTGGGGTACTTCGTCGCCACGTGGTCACAGGGTGCGGCAATGGAGTTGTTTATACGAATCACCCTCCTTTTCCTCCGCTAACATCGTCATCGAGTCGCGATGGGTCTTTTTCTTCTTCCTCGGGCGGTTTGGTCGCTGACGGGTTTTTAAAATGGTTGGGGCTCGGTTGGCGGTTTACACTGTCAAACTGATTTTACTACCCATGCTTCGAACGCCATTGGGATTTTACTGTCCATGCATACAACGCCAACTTATTCGTCAAACGCCAGCTTATAACTAGGCGTTTGTTCCCCAATGCGTCTTTCCGCTGCCCTTCTCTGCCCTTATCGGTTTACCGTATTCTTCGTCTCGTCTCGTCTCGTCTGCCCGTTTGTGGCCTGTGTGTCCTGTGTGTTTTCGAATTAGGGTCTCGTTCTCCTCCCACGTTCGGCCCTCGGTGTAGTAATGGGTGTGCTTGGTGTTGAGCGGCACGGGGAGCGAGAAGAGAGCCCGCCACGAGGTCAGGGCACGAGAACGAGAGGCAGGAGGCCAAGGCCAAAAGATGAGGGCAGGAGCAAGAGACCGATCGCTACTGGTGGGCCTACAATTATACCCGTTCTTCACCCCCTTATCTGCGCGCCAAATCAGGTCAGTCCTTTGTCTAACTTTTGACGGGCTCGTTTAAAATGATTACAGCCATTTACTTTACCAACTTCTGGGGTGGTTGTCTCCTGGTATAATAGCTTCGATATCCTGGCTGTTTGTCATTTATGAAACTTAATCGGGTTTCCTGACTTGTCAGCTACCTGTGAGCTGTTACCGATTATTTATGCGAAGAGTAGATGGCTTTCAGATTAGGGCCATCCTGGCTTGATCTGTTCCAAGGTGAAGAATGCATATTCTGTGTTTATTTATCTGTCTGGCTTTACAAAGTCTTTTCACAGATTCCTGCATGTTAGGTTTTGTTTCAGGGCCTGCCTGTTTGCAGGGCCTTGTTTTTAAAATCCTGTCGGTTTTGGTCATGAGGTTACAGAAGCCATTTTGGGTACCCTTTTTAATAACTTGTCCATACAGGGTCCCTTTATCCATAACCTTTTGGGGAATGTGGGAATTTTGAGAACCCTAAACTAACTCCTTTTTAGGCTTCCGCCCAGGAGGCCTAACAAAAAGTGCACAAATTTAGCATTGGGACCACCGTCTGTGCAGATTGGATGCAGGCCATCCCATTGCTAAATTGGTATGCTTTCTGCCTGTTTTACACCTGAAAAATGGGCACAATACATACCAATATCTACCTCTTTGTGTCAGGACAAGGCAGTGTCCCCTCTCACCAATGTTTGCAAGAATTCCAAATGTTAAAGTAACAGTGCAAGAAAGAAAAGATTTGATAAGAGTCTTTCAAGACCTCAGGATGTCCCAAAGTGCTTTACAGCCAATTCATATAATCTATGAAATGCGGCAGGCTATGCGCTCAGCAAGGGCCCACAAATAGTAATGGGATAATGACCAGATAATCTGTTTTAGTGATGTTGGTTGAGGGATAAATATTGGCCAGGACACCGGGGAGAACTCCCCAACTCTTCTTTGAAATAATGCCATGGGATCTTTTATGTTTATCTGAGAGGGCAGAGGGGGCCACCATTTAACGTCTCAGCTGAAAGACAGCACCCTTGACAGTGCAGCACTCCCTCATTACTGCATTGCAATGTCAGCCTAGATTTTGTGCTCAAATCTCTGGAGTGGGACCTGAACGCACAACCTTCTGACTCAGAGGCGAGAGTGCTACCAACAGACCCACGGCTGACACTTGAGAGTGGGGCTATTTAAACCCTGATCACCTGGCAGAAACCGTCCAAGTAGGTAGTTAAAATGCCCGGGGTTACTTACCTGCCCTGGAGCCACCAGGATCCCACCACCCCTGAGTTTAACCTGCTCTCCTGACCAGGAAGTTCTGACTTGCCAAAGAGTACTGCACTTGGTTTAGCTTCCAATGAGATACCATGATGGTAAGAACAGTGGTATTGTTGGAGACACTTTATAGACCCTGCTTTCTTTAAGTATCTTTTTGTTCAGCAAAACAGTTGCAAAGATCTTCTGTAGTTGGTATCGCAGCGTTAGTAACAATTATTACTGCTTCTCTCGTTGCATAAACATTCACACCATGGAATGAGAAAAGCAGCAGTATTTCAGGAAAAATACAGAAAACACTGGATGAATTATGTTTTTGAAAAATCATACCAGAAACATTAGCTGCAAAATAAAAAGTAATACTCCAAACATTACCTGAAAATACAAAAAAATGAAAATGAACTTTCACAGTTCGTTCCTTTGGTCCCTTTATATTGGGACTTTAATTAGCTACTTCCCTTTAACAACAGATTGTAATGGGGAGATATTCAGCCCAAACGTCGGAGGTTTTAAGGACCTGCTTATCACCTTCATTAACAGACTGGATGCATAATAAGTTATGCTCCCACTCAAAAGGAAAGAAAGACTTGCATTTATATAGCGGCTTTCACGACCACCTGACGTCCCACAGCGCTGTACAGCCAATGAACTACTTTTGAAGTGTAGTCACTGTTGCAATGCAGGAAATGCGGCAGCCAATTTGCACACAGCAAGCTCCCACAAACAACAACATGATAATGACCACATAATCAGTTTTAGTGATGTTGATTGAGACATAAATATTGGCCAGGACACCGGGGATAGGTCCCCTGCTCTTCTTCGAAATAGTGACATGAGTGAGATCTTTTACGTCCACCTGAGAGAGCAGACGGGGCCTCGGTTTAACGTCTCATCCGAAAGACGGCACCTGCAACAGGAGGGAACTGAACAGCATAAAGTCCCAACAGAAACATGACTACGGTGCAGGATATGCGGGGGCTGAGTAGGAAAGAAAGAAAGAATAAATGAATGTGCATTTATATGGTGCTTTTCATGTCCTGAGGGCATCCCAAAGTATTGACAGTCAATGACTAGCTTTTGAAATGCAGTAACAAACAACACAGCCAGTGTCCTAGGAACAGATGGATAAACAATTAATTGTTTTGGTGGTGCTGGGCGTATTTCAGACAAAGAACGAGTGTATGAGGCTGTGACATTGACATCCATATTTTCATTGAGGTTGGTGACGTTGAAAATCACCCCAGTGCCTCCAGCACGCCCTCATTACTGGCTCATTCATCCAAATTCTGCCAGCAACAGCAGAATTGCCTGTTGAAAAATTTACCTTATCATTATTCCTTATGGAAAAAAAATAAAATTGTCTTGCAATTCAATAATCCTGCAAAGGCACTTCTCGTACCCACTGACGCTATTTTGCCCATATTGATATAAACTATTACAGTAGCAATAACATGTTGCCAGCAGGAGAATGGTTTTACTTTAGGAAAGGACGTTGCCTTCAGGCAAAACCCACAGGCTGGTTTGGCAGTAACTTTACAGCCATTTTGAAAATCCAGCCTAAGTATTATTTTTACTAGTACGATAGCAAAATACTGCAGATGCTGGAAATCCGAAATAACAACAGAAAATGCTGGAAAAACTCAGCAGGCCAGGCAACATCCATGGAGAGAAATTAGAGTCAACGTTTCGGGGCAAACCCTTTATCAAGACTAAAGAGGCACAGGGAATGAAATAGATTAAGAGGCCAGGCTGGGAGAGAACAAAAGAGAAGAGACATTAAGAGGTATTCAAAACGAGACGAGATGGTGATAGGACTAGTGGAGACAAAAGACAGCTCTAGATTAGGTGTGAAATGCGCTGGCAGAATGGGAGGCAGCTGCCATGTGGGAGAGAGAAAAAAAAAGGAAAGGGGGGGGCGGAAATCCAAAACCATGTCTGTTCTATCTCCCGCACTTCTGCCCCTCCCTCCCGGAACCACGATAGGGATCCCCTTGTCCTCACCTTTCACCCCACCAGCCTCCACATTCAACAGATCATCCGCCGCCATTTCCGCCACCTCCAAAGTGATCCCACCACCAAACGCATCTTCCCCTCCCCTCTCAGCATTCCATAGGGACCGCTCCCTCTGAGACACCCTAGTCCACTCATCTATCATCCCCAGCACCCCTTCCCTTTCGCCTGGCACCTTCCCATGCAAGCGCAGGAGATGTAACACCTGCCCTTATACCTCCCCCCTTCCCACTGTCCAGGGCCCCAAACAACCCTTCCAGGTGAAACAGCGATTTACTTGTACTTCTTGCAATCTAGTATACTGTATTCGCTGCTCACGATGCGGTCTCTTCTACATTGGGGAGACCAAACGCAGATTGGGTGACCGCTTTGCGGAACACCTCCGTTCAGTCCGTAAAGGTGACCCCGAGCTTCCGGTCACCTATCATTTTAATTCACCGCCCCATTCCCACTCGGACCTCACCGTCCTTGGCCTCTTGCATTGTTCCACGGAAGCTCAACATAAACTCGAGGAACAGCAAATCATCTTCCGATTAGGCACTTTACAGCCTTCCGGACTCAATATCGAGTTCAACAATTTCAGATCATAACCTCGGCCCCTATTACATTTTTACTTATATTTTTTATCCGCGCCTTTGTTTTGGTTTCCCCCCCCTTTCCTTTTTTTTTCTCTCTCCCACATGGCAGCTGCCTCCCATTCTGCCAGCGCATTTCACACCTAGTCTAGAGCCGTCTTTTGTCTCCACTAGTCCTATCACCATCTCGTCTCGTTTTGAATACCTCTTAATGTCTCTTCTCTTTTGTTCTCTCCCAGCCTGGCCTCTTAATCTATTTCATTCCCTGTGCTTCTTCAGTCTTGATAAAGGGTTTTGACCCGAAACGTAGACTCTAATTTCTCTCCACGGATGTTGCCTGGCCTGCTGAGTTTTTCCAGCATTTTCTGTTGTTATTATTTTTACTAGCCATTTCTGAGTAAGATCATTCTCCAAAAAATGAAAAATATTTGTTGCAAAATATATACGGTATCTGTGTCTAATTTTTATGAAGCTAGTGTCCATTTTACATACTGCATATAGAATAACATGGATAATTTCAGTTAGCTGGCAGTGTGTTACAAAGCTCAAACATTTTATAGTCACAAGAAGCTCAATATTTTGTGTTTTCTTAATCTTCATTTTGCTGTAAATGGGGAAAGTTTACCAAAGATTGCCCTGAAGTTAAATTTGCTCAGAAATCAAATTTAAGATTTCTTGCAGATTTCCTACAGACTGGGCACTGAGCTAATAGCATGGAACAGTACAGTTGTAAGTATACTTTGAAATAAAACAAAAAAAGAAAGACTTGCATTTATATATACAGGCCTAGAAATTCACTAGCCTTAGCGCCGCTTTTGAGGCGCTAGAGGGACTAGCGCCAGAGTTATGGCCAGTTGAAAAATTCCCTGGGGCCCTAAAGCGGCGTTGCACCGGTAGCGCTGCGCCGGCACCGATGACGTCATCAGTGTGCGCAGCGTCCCGGTTGCCATGCCGACGGGCCCCAGCGCCGAAATTCAGTTGCGGCCGCCTCGCCCGTGGCAGCCGCAACTAAGACTCTGGCAACAGAGTCCAACATGTGTTTGCGCCGGCGCATTAAAGGCCCCGCGGCGGCCGGCCGCTTTCCCGCCGGCCGCCTGCCCGCAGCTCCCTCCCCGGACTTCTCCCCCCCCCCCCCCCGGAACAGATGCAAGCCCGGCACTTGTCCGAGGTGCCGGGCTCATTTTTAAACAGATTTGCGCGGGCCGCGGCCGGGTGCAGGCAGCTCCTCCTTAACGGAAGGAGGAGGCCTGCACTTCCCCAGCCTGCCGCACCGCATCGGGTGCCGCAGCGCCGGAATTGCGGCGCTAAACGGCAGTTAGCGCCCTTTTCCAGGCGCTAAGACCCTTCAGTAGCGCCGGCAGCCGTTTGGGCGCAGCGCTACTGAATTTTTGGCGCGCGCAGGGGGACTTAGCGCCGGCACTAACTTCCGGCGCTAAAGCCCTGGCTAAGCCAAAACCCAATTTCTAGGCCACAGTGCTTTGCATAACCTCAGGATGTCCCAAATTGATTTATAGCCAATACTTTTGAAGTGTAGTCACTGTTGTAAATCCTGATTACCAAATGAATAAAAACTAAATGGTGGGAGTTGGGAGCAGAACTGATTGCAATCTGTTCAATCATGGTCCTTTCATCTCTGGAACCTGGGATTAAAGCTAGCTGATGAAATAAATACCGTCTCTCTCTGGTAACTGCAGTAATCTTATGCAAATGTTAGTGTGATCAGTCTCAACCTAGTTCCTGGTAAGGTGTGAGTGTGAGAAAAATGAAGCCTTTCACATCATGGTATTCGCTTATTTCTTTCTGTCAAGGTATATACAGAGTTTAAAAAAAAAGATTCACTCTCAGATAATAACCAGGTTGTTATTATACACAAGCCCAGAATGTAGGCATTTCGTCTAGTCAGGTATCTAAGGAAGTTTCCACAAGATTATGAAATGATTCCTTAACCTTGTGATGATAGTGCAATAGTTGAGAAAAAAAGAACAATATTTAATCAAACAAGGGTGGCTTGACTTAACTGTCCTTTCTAAAAAAATCAAATGGGTCACAATGTCCCCAGGTTATGCAGGATAAATTTAGATTTTATTGGAAAAATGAGATTTTAGACCCTTTTATTAAATAATAATATTTGCAGGAGTTTTTTTTGAAGGTGAGATTATTCAGAAAATGCGAATTGTTATTTCACGGATAATCAAATTACTGTACAAGAGTTTCCAGCTGCTGTTTTTTATTGGAAGATGGTATCAGTGCAACATTGATTGCTATTCTAACAATGACAATCTCCCTGCCTTAATGTAATATGAATTGAGTTTCGAAGAATGAGAGGGGATCTCATTGAAACTTAGAAAATTCTAACAGGACTAGACAGACTAGATGCAGGAAGGATGTTCCCGATGGCGGGGGAGTCCAGAACTAGGGGCCACAGTCTAAGGATAAGGGGTAAGCCATTTAGGACTGAGATGAGGAGGAATTTCTTCACCCAGAGAGTGGTGAACCTGTGGAATTCTCTACCACAGAAGACAGTTGAGGCCAATTCATTAAATATATTCACGAAGGAGTTAGATATAGGGCTAAAAATTGAGTAGCGCCCCGATTGGGGCGCTAACTTTGCCGGGGTGCTACTTTTAACGCCCCAGAAAAATTAGCTAACCCACACTGGAAATTGAGTGGTTGTGCCCCAAGGGGGAAGCAGGGCGCTACTGGAAGCGCCCCGCCTCCCTCTTGGGGCGCTGCGAGTCAATATTGCGACGTTATGTGCCGCAGCGCCACACGCTGTGGCACGTCGTGCCACAGTATTGCAGGCCTTCCTCCCCTTCTTAAAGGGGAGGGGCCTTGTGCAGCGCGACCTGGGGCCCAGCTGGGCCCCCGGGGATCGGGAGTGCAGGCAAAAGAGCCCGGCACTCAAGAGAAGTGCCGGGCTCTTGGAGCGCAGCCAGCACTCAGTGGGGGGGGGTCGTTTCAGGAGGTCTGGGGCGGGAGCGCAGGCAGGTGCTGGCAGGCGGCCAGCAACAAAAATGGCCGCCCCGCACCTCGCCTTTAAATTGTGCCTCCCCGGCCGCAGGTAGGCCCCCCTGACCCCGTCGGACATAGCGTCCGGCGGTAAGTCAGGGGCGCTCCCAAAGATCGTGGCCGGGGCATGAGGGGGGTGCTGTGCACATCAATGACGTCATTGCCAGCGGCACAGTGCCGCAGGGCGCTACCGGTTAGCGCCACCACTAACCTCCCGCTGGGCAGTGCCGTGCCCGGGCGCCAGTTGGTTTGCGTCCCGTTAGCGCCCTCTTAAGGTGCTAACGGGAGGCGCAACCAACTGAATTTTTCCCCCATAGTTCTTAAGGCTAAAGGGATCAAGGGATATGGGGAGAAGGCAGGGACAGGGTACTGAATTTGGATGATCAGCCATGATCTCATTGAATGGCGGAGCAGGCTTGAAGGGCCAAATGGCCCACTCCTGCTCCTATCTTCTAGGTTTCTGTAAAAGCAAGATGGGAAATGGAATTAATGTCCACTAAGGTGAGGTTGTTCAAGTTATTTTTCTAGTCAAGGTGATCATCCAAGTCACCAACTGGTTCAATAAACAATGGGGGGAGTTTTTTTAAGGGGGTCAGCGGGCATGTTTGGTGGCGGGTCGGGTGGGGAAAAAAAATATGTTGACAGTGAGAACCCGCCGTCAACCCACCGCTATGAGATTTTCCCAAATGTCGGGTCTGTCAACTCTGAACAGACCCGACACGCAGCAGTGAGGCAGGCAATTTAGGTCATTATGACCTTGTAAGAGCCACTTAAAAAGTATTTTGAGCTCACCTTTAAATTTCATGAGGTCACCCACGGGGTCCCTGCTGCTCAGGGATCACTTCAGGTAAGCAGGTCGGGAGTTGTGTTACCATGAAATGATCTATTTACTTGACAGCTGCAAATGTGCCATAAAAGCTCCCATCTCACAGCTGTTCACTTTCCAAGCTCAGAAGCTGTTGCTTACTGCATTTGCATTTGAGCTTTATGCAGGTTGCAAGTGTTTGGAGTAAACTTTCTATCCAGTGTCATGTCATTGGAACAACCTCTCTCACCATTGACGATCGCTTCTGTCATCTCAACTTCACCTGCCATCTATTACATCAACATCGGTGCCCTTGAAACTATCTCACCTTGGTCCTCAAAATCCCACCCCGATCAGCCCCAACACCAGCAGCACCAGGCACACCAACAGCACCAATAACAACACCAGCCTTCTCCGCAATCAACCGATGCTGCACAGGACACAGGGCATCAGCACCCGACCACATTGCTGCCCGGGAGGCCAGGGATGGCCTCACCATGGCAAGATTTACTTCATTTGACGCTGTACACCCTGGCTGCCACATGATGCGCCAGGTTGGCACCACCCCACATGCAGAGAGTTGCGCTTTCTGCACAACTTCCACCTGCTGAAAGCCTTTAAAAATCTTACGCCTGGTAAAAGCAGGCGTAAGATGTTTTCACTCAGGTCGTACGGTATTAATCATGATTCCTTCGTCTGCCCCATTTGCCAGGTTCTCGGAGTAAACTTTTTGCTATTGCCCAAAAGATGACTTGAGGCCGTTTTCATTAAGTGTCATTGTGTCGCTGCCTGGCTTCAAACTTCTTTTGTAGGATTTGGTTGGATTGGCATAATCCTTTCCACCGTATGATGAACATATCATATTTGGAGCAATGAATGCAACAATGAAGAGAGACTGGACAGGCTGGGGTTGTTTTCCTTAGAGCAGAGAAGGCTGAGGGGGGACCTGATTGAGGTGTACAAAATTATGAGGGGCATAGATAGGGTAGCTAGAAAGGAACTTTTCCCTTTAGTAGAGTAGTCAATAACCAGGGGGTATAGTTTCAAGGTAAGGGGCAGGAGGTTTAGAGGGGATTTGAAGAAAACCTTTTTCACCCAGAGGGTGGTTGGAATCTGGAACTCACTGCCTGAAAGGGTGGTAGAGGCAGGAACCCTCACAACATTCAAGAAGCATTTAGATGAGCACTTGAAACGTCATAGCATACAAGGCTACGGACCAAGTGCTGGAAAATGGGATTAGAGTAGATAGGGCTTGATGGGCGGCGCGGAAACGATGGGCCGAAGGGCCTCTTTCTGTGCTGTATAACTCTATGGGGGAAAAATTCAGTTGTTTGCGCCTCCCGTTAGAGCCTTAAGAGGGTGCTAATGGGGCACAAAGCGGATATTGAGTGGCGCCCCCTGCCTTACCGCTTGCCGCTAGCAACGACAGGTTGAGGGGAACGTTTTGCAGTCAGGAAGGGACTGGGGGAGCGCTATTTAAAGGCGACCGCTTCCTGCCTTTTTTTGTTGGTGACATTTTTGAAGCACGCATTCTGAGAGAGAGAAAGAGAGAGAGAGACTTCTGGAGAGATTCAATGGTGTGTGAAGGAGTTTTGAGTACTGATCAGCACTTTGCAGGTTCATTTTGATTTGCCCTTTCTTGCTTCACCAGCGCTCTGAGGTAGCGCCTCGCTCCTCGGCCTTTGCACCTTAAGACAGGTGTGAAGTGCCTGATTTAGCGCTCCAATCACCTCCAGGGGCGATAAAAGCCATGTTTGCCGTCGGAGGCGATAATTAGCGCCATGCGCTAAACTTTGCGCACAGCCGATAATGGCGTCCCAAATGGGGCGATACTGAATTTTTCCCCCTAAGACTCTATAACACCAGGCTGCCCCAGAAGTGGCTTCGAACTTACTCTTACCCCATTTGGCTCTGGAACAATAAACAATAACTGGCTGAGACTCCTCTCCTTCCGCACATCACCATCACAAGTAGCTGGTTCAGGCGTTGTGACTTCCATCGTCAGACACCCAGCTGACTAAAAGAAAAACAGGCCTTTTTATTACTGACAGACCTAGGTGAGGGGGCGAAGGTTGACGGTTGAAAACAGTAGGAGAGGAGATGATGTAAACAGGAGGCAGTGGTTATGTGACATCAAGCTTGAGGTTTAAAAGGCTTAGGTTGTGTAAGAGCAAAAGATGACTGAGAAAGGTAAGGAGCTGCACAATTCTGGTGATCCTCGGAAAGAATGAGGTAAAGGATGGTGCAATGAGTCTTGATTTCAACACATGCTACAGTTAGTTTCTTCAGGCACTTGTCAGTCAAAACCGTTGGTCCTTAAAGGGACTTCTGGAGGCTGCCAATGGCAAGGTAAGTTTTGACTGTTTTAATCACCTTAATGTGGAGCTGGGAGGAGCAGGAGTGCCAAGTACATGCTGATGGCAGGGCATATGCACAGGCATATTTACAGACAATGAATGCCCTTGAGGGGCTGACATATGCAGTGAGGAAAGGAGAGTTGCTCTTGTTGGCGCTCGAGAGCATCTTCTCCAGAAAATAATTATCTGAAAAGCCTAGTAAGAGGGTGTTTGCTCGTTGTAATGCCCACAACAACTGGCTACTAATGTGAAAGAAAATGGCATACCTGAGAAAAGATCATAAAGGTTGCAAAAAATAAGTACAGATGAAGGAGACATAGGAACAGGGGGTAGGCCATGTAGCCCTTCGAACCTGTTCCGCCATTCAATTAGATCATGGCTGATCTGTAGATTAACTCCATCTACACGCCTTGGCTCCATAATGCTTAATACCCTTGCTTAACAAAAATCCTATCAATCTCAGTTTTGAAATTTTCAATTGACCCCCAGCCTCAACAACTTTCTGAGGGAGAGAGTTCCAGATTTCCACTACCCTTTGTGGGAAGAAGTGCTTCTCTGACATCACCCCTGAACGGCCTAGCTCTAATTTTAAGTTTATGCCCCCTTGTTCTGGACGCCCCCCAACAGAGGAAATAGTTTGGCTCAGATCATTTGGCCCACTCAGCTTCTCATTCCATAGAAACCTACAATCCCCTATGATGGCATCCAACTGCCTCTTAAATGATTTCAAACCTTTTGGGCTAGAAATTCAGTTGGTTGCGCCAGCCGTTAGCGCCTTAGGAGGAGTAGATGTCGAGCGCTAGGCGCTTAGCGCCCGGGCGCAGCGCGATCTGCGCCTCGCCCCAACTTCAGTAGACATTTAGCGCCGGCGCAAAGTCTTTGCGCGCGCTCAGCTGCGCGCGCAGATCATGACGTCATTTGGAGGAGGAGGAAGAGGAGGAAGAGGAGATGATGATGATTGGTGTGCCGGTACCACATAACAAACTGATGGAGAGAAGCCCTCCCCAAAAACACAAATACACCAGTCTCGGCCTTTCAAAGAAA
This sequence comes from Somniosus microcephalus, assembly GCF_052327205.1. Classification (NCBI taxonomy): domain Eukaryota; kingdom Metazoa; phylum Chordata; class Chondrichthyes; order Squaliformes; family Somniosidae; genus Somniosus; species Somniosus microcephalus. The sequence goes on along the minus strand of NC_140993.1, from coordinate 29,835,503 downwards.
CAAATCCACCCTCCCCCTTTAAGAGCTCACCGGAGCCAGAGTGTCTGCCGTCAATCAGCAGCTCGCCACACCTGCCCTGCGCCCAACTTCCGGTGTTAGCGCCCCGGGCCGCCGGCTTAGCGCCTAATGATAGTCGTGCATCGCCTGTTTTAGCGCAGCAGCAACCTCTTAGGGCGATGCGACTGAATATCGGCGAAGGGGGCTCGACTTTGCGCCGGGCGCAAACTTTAGCGGCCGCCCGACTTTACCGCCCCAAAAGTGGCTATACTGAATTTCTAGCCCTTTGTCTCCATTACTTTGCCAGGAAGACTACTCTAATTACTCATCACGCTTTGTGTGAAGATGTACTTACTGATGTTGTTCCTTAACATCCCTTTTACCAGTTTTCACAAATGTTCCCTTGTCCTACAATTATGGTTTAACTAATGAATTGTGCACTTGATCAATCTTTTCTATTCCACTTAGCATCTTGTATAGCTCTGCAAGGTCTCCTCTCATTCGACTGCTTTCAAAGCTGCATAATCTCACATTTCTCTTCATAGCTCAGTCCTCTGATACTAGGGATCAGCTTCATGGCCCGAACCCTGCACCAGTTCAACGGCTTAGATGTTTCCCTTGTGCCTTGGTGCTAGAAATGAACATAGATGCGGCTTGGCCTGGGCACTGCACGGCTTCAGCATGGCAGCCTCAGATGATCACTGCCAGATTTCTTTCAGCTTCTCCCCTTAGCTAGTCTAACACCCTTTATTAATGATATCTTTCTTCCAGCATGAGTGACCTTTGCACTTAACTGTATGACATTCTGTGCGAGACAAAACCAGGTGCTGTATTTCAGGTGGTGCACGTTACAGGTGGGAGGGTACCCTACCCTAGCCTTGAACCCTGATCTAGTTTATCTCCCATCTACCTTCACGCCCTCTCAGAGCTCAATGTGTCCATGAGAACACTGTTCTATCAATCCCATTTCCACTAAACAATTCCCATGCTAGCTGACATTGTAAACGATTTCCTCTACTCAGGCACTGTCCCCACCACGCACCCCGTTCCCCCCCCCCACCCCTCCCCCTTTCAAAATGTCATCATTAACTCCTCCTCAAAAAACCCACCCTAAACCTTCTGTCCTTGTAAACTACCTCCCCATCTTTAACATCATTTTCCTCTCCAAAGTCCTTGAACTCAACACCTCCCAAATTTGTGCGGATCTCTTCTGCAATTCTCTGTTTGACACCTTCTAATCAGGTTTCCACCCTGCCCACAGTATCGAATATGCCCTTACCAGAGTCATGGAGGGCATTTTCAGTGACTGTGGTGCATTATCGCTCCTTGTCTACCTTAAACTCTGCAGCTTTTACCTTTGTGCTGTCAGATTGCTTGTCCAAAATCTAGTCTTGGATGAACCGTAGTTTCCTCCAACTAAATATTAGGAAGGCCATAACAATCGTCTTCAGCCTCTGCAACAAACTCTATGACCTCGCCATCAACTCCACCCCACTGTCTGAGGTTGAACCAGACTGTTCGCCACCTCAGTAATCTATTCAACCCCAAGTTATGCTTCCATCCATTACAAAAACTGCCTACTTCCACCTGCGGAACACAGCCTACTTCTGTCTCTACCTCCGCCTAGCCACCGCTGAAGCCCTCATCCATGCCTCTGTCACCTCCAGACTCACTTATTCCAATGCTCGCCTGATCGTCCTGCCATCCTCCACCCTCTAAATTTCACTTCATCCAAAACTCTGCTGCACATGTGCCATCCCACATGCAGCCTTGCTCACTCAATACCCTCTTCTTGGCAACCTCATTGGCTCCCGATCTATCAATGCCTCAAATTTTAAATTCTCATCCTTGTGTTTAAATGCTTTCCAGACCTATCTGTGAAACCTCCTCCAGCACTACACATCTCCTTCACCCTGATCTCTCCAGTCCTATGATCCCAGCCTCTTGTGCATTACTTGTCCCATTGCCCCACCATTGGCGACCATGCCTTTCGCCACTCTCTGGAATTCTCTCCCTAAACCACTGTTCTCTGTGCTCCTTTAGAACATAAGAACATAATAATTAGGAGCAGGAGTCGGCCATACGCCCCTCGAGCCTGCTCCGCCATTTAATAAGATCATGGCTGACCTTCGACCTCAACTCCACTTTCCTGCCAGATCTCCATATCCCTTGATTCCCCTAGGGTTCAAAAATCTATCCATCTCAGTCTTGAATATACTCAATGATTCAGCATCCACGACCCTTTGGGGTAGAGAATTCCAAAGGTTCACAATCCTCTGAGTGAAGAAATTCCTCTTCATCTTAATCTTAAATGGCTGAACCCTTATCGTGAGATTATGCCCCCTAGTTCTAGACTCTCCAGCCAGGGGAAACAACCTCTCAACATCTACCCTGTCAATCCCCCTCAGAATCTTATGGCCTAGAAATTCATTGTAGCCACTTTTGGGGCGTTAAAGTCGGGCGGCCACTAAAGTTTGCGCCCGCCGCCAAATCGAGGCCACTTCTGCGATATTCATTAGCTTCGCCCTAAGAGTTTGCTCGAGCGCTAAAACTGGTGCTGGACACCTCTCTTTAGGCGCTAAGCCGGAGGTGCTGAGCGAGAGCGCCCAGGCCGGGCGCAGCGCAGGGGCGGCCATCTCGTGATTGACAGCAGACACCCTGGCGCCGGCCAGCTCTTAAGGGGGAAGGGTCGACTTTGTCTGCTGCCACGCCCTGGATAGTGGAGCCCTCCAGCTAGGCCTGAACACTGCTGCTGGACCCAAATAGCGCCTGAAGCCATGCAGAGGGCCCGGGAACGAGCGCAGCGCTTCTCAGAGCGTGTGCTGGTTGGTGGTGTGGAGAAGAGGCGCCATATTTTGTACCCGGACAATGGCAGGAAGGCGCCGCTCCGCGCCTACCGGAAAGCCTGGAGGCATGTCGCCAGCAAGGTGTCAGCCAACAGCGAGGTCCCCAGGACCGGTGTCCAATGCTGCAAAAAGTTTAATGACCTCACGCGGATTGTCAGGGTGAGTACCCTTTCCAGTGACCTCCTCATCCTTGCATGTGCACCTCACATTATGGGCAAAGGGACCTGAAAGCCCTAATGGCCAGCCCTCATCCAGCAGCTATGGAACAGGCATGAACATCAATTGCACATTCTGCACTTAACACACTGGCCAAGCTATTCCACCATGGGAGGCAGTGCACACAAGATCAGGGCGACACACTGGCCAGGCTCTTCCACCATGGGAGGCAGTGCACACAAGATCAGGGCGACACACTGGCCAGGCTATTCCACCATGGGGTGCAGTGCACACAAGATCAGGGCGACACACTGGCCAGGCTCTTCCACCATGGGAGGCAGTGCACACAAGATCAGGGCGACACACTGGCCAGGCTATTCCACCATGGGAGGCAGTGCACACAAGATCAGGGCGACACACTGTACTTAGAGGCCGTCCTTTCTCTTGCAGGCCAAGCTGGCTAATAATCGGAAGAGCCGGACTGCGACCGGGGGAGGCCGACCCCAGATCCAGCCGCTCACCGAGCTTCAACATCGCGTGGAGTGCATCATGGGTGCCCGGGTGATTGGCCCCGTTGCATGTGGAGATGCTGACCCTGTTCTGGGCACCAATGGTAAGGACATCCACGTTTGGACCTCTCTCGTCCCACTTGCGCATCAGATCTACATCCTTTGCCACTGTCCGACCAATGCGCTGAATGCCACCACTCATGCATCCCTCGCTGATGCCCTCTCCTCACTCTAAAGCTACTCTTGTGCCTTCCTGGTTTCAGATGGTGAGGAGGAGGTCCCTGAACTTGCCAGTGACAGCCCCTCAGAGGAGGAGGAGGAGGAGGAGGAGCAAGAGGAAGGCGGCCCATCAGGGGAACCCTCAGCCGTGGCAACCCATGCCAATGTAGGGGACACGTCTTCCCTGGAGGGGAGCGTCGCGGAAGTGTCGGAGGGGAGGGGCGCTCATGGGACCTGCGGCCTGCAGAAACGCGGGAGGGGGGTGCCAGCTCGGCGGCCTTCTCCCCAGAGGGAGAGTCCGGCCTCCAGTCCGGAGATGGTCTTCGCCGAGGAGATGGAACGCCTCGAGGACTTGTCCGCGGACTCGGAGCGCCGGCACACGGAGCTCATGGGGGTAGTGGCACGGTTGCCTGAGGCCATCGAGTCCCTCTCTCGGAGTGTCACCGACGTCGGGGCCTCACAGGCCATCAGTTTGGCGGAATTCGGGGCAGAGCAGGCAGCGAGTCGGGCGGCATTCGGGGCAGATCAGGTAGCGAGTCGTGCGGCATTCGGGGCAGCTCAAGCAGCGAGTGGGCAGCTGATCAGTGGTGCCGTCCAGTCACTGGGTGCTTTGATGAGGTCACTGAACAGGTCAACACGGGCACTCACTGCTGCCACACTTGCTGTGTCAGCCAGGCATCGCCTAGGGCACCCGGCGCGCTGCAGCAGCACAGCGGTCTGTCCCTCGGCAGATTGGTGCGCATGCTGCAGTGCTGGCCCGGGCGAGTGCCAGTGTCTCAGGCGACCAGCGAGCGCCTGCCATCCGCCAGCTTGCCCCCATTCCTCCAGCCGCCACTGCCACTCCCCCAGTGGAGCTGCCAGGAGCTGCTGCAGCGACTGATGCTGGCCAGCCACAGCTGCAGCATTCAACAGCCGCCCGCTCGACGGCCAGACCTGGACTAGGCCGACCCCCAAGGGCATCTGCCGTCACGACATGTGCCCCTCTGGAGCCTGCCCCCAGCCTTGCAGCAGCCAATGGCCTTACTTTGAGGAGGAGCAGCAGGGCGGGCAGGGGCCACACAAAGATGGCCAAGGCATCGACCTAGCGGGCCAAAAAGTCGAATGTGTGGCCAGTTGTGTTTGTTTTTTGAGGCCGAGAATTGGATGTGTGTTTTTTGAGGCCGAGAATTGGATGTGTGTTTTTTGAGGCCGAGAATTGGATGTTTGTTTTTTGAAGGCCGAGGATGTGATGTTTGTATTTTACGAAGTCCGAGGATGACGGCCATTTTAGTTGCACTGTTTTGTTAATCCGCTCCAGGTTGTGGGAGCGAGTAATGTGTTTGAGTGTTTTTTGGGGGTTTCGTCTGTTTTTGGTTTTCATGTGGGAAGGGCCCTGAGTTTGTACAATAAAGCATTTTATTTATTAACATTGTCCATGTTTGATCTTTGAAGTGTTTGTTGCCTTAACCGGCTGAGGGCTTGCGGAGCAGCTGCAATCATGTTCTTTCATTGGCACAAGCCATTCCTTGACAGGGGGCCTAGAAGTGACGTTCAATAAGCCGCCGACGGGCGGCCCTTGGACCTTGTGCCTCCCTCCTGGGCTGGTACTCCTCGTCCTCCTCCTCATGCTCCTCCTGCTCCTCCTCCTGAGGTGGGGGTCCAACGTGAGGTGGCAGTGCCTGAGTCCTGCGGATAGCCAGGTTGTGCAGCATGCAGCAAACGACGACGAATTGGGAGACTCGGTCCTGCAAATACTGGAGGGCTCCCCCGGAGCGATCGAGACAGCGGAACCGTTGCTTGAGGACGCCGATTGTTTGTTCTATGATGTTCCTAGTCGCTTGATGGCTCTCGTTGTATGCCTCTTCAGCAGGGGTCGTGGGCGCGCGGAGCGGGGTCATGAGCCAGGTACACAAAGGATAGCCTTTGTCCCCGATAAGCCATCCTCTTGGGGGAGGCTGTGCCTAGAACATGTCAGCCACAGTTGTCTGTCGCAGGATAAAGGCATCGTGGCTGCTGCCTGGAAAGCGGGCATTGACAGCTAGGATGCGCTGCCTGTGGTCACACACCAGCTGTACGTTGAGGGAATGGTAGCCCTTCCGGTTGCGGTAATCCTCGGCATGCTCCAGAGGTGCCTGCAAAGCCACATGCATGCAGTCAATGGCGCCCTGCACCATGGGGAAGCCCGCTATTCTTGCAAATCCCACTGCACGCTGCTGCTGCTTGTCCAGGGTCATGGGGAAGGAGATGAATTGATGTCTCCTTCTGAAAAGGGCTTCGGTCACCTGGCGGATGCAGCAATGCACGGCGAACTGGGAGATGTTAGCGATGTCCCCAGCAGCGGATTGGAAGGAGCCGGTGGCATAGAAGTTGAGAGCCACCGTCACCTTCACTGCCACCGACAGAGACGTCCTGCGCATCAGCTGTGGCTGCAGATCTCTCTGAAGCAGCTGGCAGATGTCTGCAACCACCTCCCTTCTGAATCGCAGCCTCCTTACACACATCGCGGCAGACATGGTCAGATAGGAGGACTGCTGGCGGTATACCCTGGGTGGGTAAGGCCTCAGTTGGCGACGCCTGTTGCCCCCTCTGCGTCTAGCCAGGGCTGCCACTCTCTCACGGCGTCTGTAAGCCCTTCTGGCAAAAGGCTGAAAGTCAGCGTTGGCACCCAATGCAGCCCCCATTATATGCTGGCAAACACTGAGCTCTCAATGAAGGCAAAGATAATTGCTAAGCTCTGGCCTGAGCCAAAAACACCTGTCCTAGTGTTGGTCCAAACCAGTAAGCTCTCCTCCTTGGTCTCTCTCCAAAAAACCATTGCACAAGAGTGAATGCTGCAAAATGGCTGCCCTTTATAGTGCAGGGTAAGTGCCCTTTAATTAGCGCTCCCCGCGGCCCGCCTCGGCTGTGTACCGTTCCACTTCACAGTCGTTTGGGCCGCCCGGCGCACAATGGGGCGGCGCGAGTGAAGTTCCGGTTCGGGGCGCACAAAGGGCGTTGCACTAGTAAATGACGTCATGATCTGCGCGCGCAGCAGGGCGCGCGCTAAGACTTTGCGCCGGCGCTAAATGTGTACTGAAGTTGGGGCGAGGCGCAGATCGCGCTGCGCCCGAGCGCTAAGCGCCTAGCGCTCGAGATCTACTCCTCCTAAGGCGCTAACGGCTGGCGCGCCCAACTGAATTTCTAGGCCTATATGTTTCAATGAAAACACCTCTCATTCTTCTAAACTCCAGAGAGTATGGCCCGATCTACTCAATCTCTCCTCATACAGCCCTCTCATCCCAGGACAGCCCTCTCATCCCAGGACAGCCCTCTCATCCCAGGAATCAATCTAGTGAACCTTCATTGTAGCACCTCTAAGGCAAGTATATCCTTCCTCAGCCCTCTCCTTAAAACCCATGACTTTGACCAACCTTTTGATCACCCGTCCTATTCTCTCCTTCTTTGCCTCGATGTCCATTTATTTCATTATACCTCTTTGGAGTGCCTTAGGGGCATTTTTCTACGTGATATAAAGGCTGGTTGTTGTGGTTGAAACTGCTGAGTTGAGAAATTCCTCGTGCTCCTGCTTCTGTTCATCCACTTCTTGCTAGCAGCACCATTTTCACCAGACAGAATTTTTACCCTATTAGTTGTGTCATATCACGCTTGCATACAGTCATTTTCAGGAATTAAAGCCAAATCATTTTACCTTTGAACTATCTTTGTGCAATTTTGAACAGTAAGAGATGCTGATGCATGGACTAGACAGGAAATACCAGAAATGTCAAACCCCATACACATACAGACTAATGTGCAACAGATCATACTGTAAGCAACCAAATACAAACAGTGATTCCTATGGCCGTTCTAGCAGCCACTCATTCAGTGAAAAGGGTATCAACTTGAAGCGGATTCAGACTACAGAAGTGCAGTGATTACAGATTTACTGTGCCATTGTATTTATCCCAGAGAAGACTGCTGTTTAACTTAATGTTTAATTATGGAACTGATATGTTGCTACCTACTATCTGTCATGGTTATCGAGCAGCATTTTTACATAATGATGTGATAATTTGGTTGAGCTTTTTAAAAATGGCAAGCACATAATCTTTTGATGTAACTGCTATTGAGATCACTGCAGTCGACCTGATAAACCATGTGCCCTGTACATCATATTGAAAGTAAGGACAACACAACCGGCCATAACGCAAAGAAGAAGGGAACAACGTTTTTTTTTAAAAAGATTATAAATCTTCTAAATATGTACCTAGGGGTAAAAAAATTCCCTTGCACACCAGGAGAACATAACACAAAAATGTACTCCTCGTCCGTGATTTCCTCTATATTAAAATTATATAGGATTACATCGGATATACGGCATAGAAACAGGCCATTCGGCCCAACCAGTCCATGCCGGTGTTTATGCTCCACACGAGCCTCCTCCCGTCTTTCCTCATCTCACTCTATCAGTGTAACCCTCTATTCCCTTCTCCCTCACATACTTGTCCAGCCTCCCCTTAAATGCATCGATACTATTCGCTTCAACCACTCCCTCTGGTAGCGAGTTCCACATTCTCACCACTCTTTGGGTAAAGAAGTTTCTTCTGAATTCCCTATTGGATTTCTTGGCGACTATATTGTATATTGATGGCCTCTAGTTTTGCTCTTCCCCACAAGTGGAAACACTCTCTCTGTATCCACTCTATCAAAACCTCTCATAATTTTAAAGACTGTCATTAGGTCACCCCTCAGCCTTCTTTTTTCAAGATGAAAATTAATGGATGCAAAATCACAGCTGGGAATGCAGAATTTCCTCTGTGCTCCTGGCATTTCGAGAAGTGCCGAACCAGAATTTTACCAGGGTAGATAATTAAGGGATTTTTTTTTTTGTTTAAGTTATCAGTTCTTGTTGAGTTTTTTTTTCTTTTTAGCAGCAAACTGCATTCAGCCTGTGAACTGACTTAATGAAAATATTTAACCAGCAATAGAAGTAAAGCAGCAATCTATTAAAAGGAAGTTATTACAATTGCAAGTATATCTATGATTTCAATGGATTTCCTGTGGCATTGCTTAGTGAGTCAGAGGATGCATTATTTTGTGACAATAACATTATACAATATAACACGCAATGCGCTGATCGCTTACAGAATGGCTGATGGCTCACCATTATAGGCCTGACTTTCTGGATTATGATGCAGAGGAGCCAGGACTGGGACTACAGCAAGAACAGCATCCACCAAATGTTGCAAAGTCAGTCCTGGCATTATTTTGTGAGGGTGACTCATTTAAATAATGAATGCAAGCTTCCAGCCTAGGTGGGAACAGGCCAAGAAAAAAAGGGGAGGAGGCAAGAAATTAAAAGGCTGCAGATTTACGGGATGTGGCTACTTAAACCTAAGTGGACACGTACTCAATCAAAAACGCTTAAACAGCGATGCTTGTTAGAGCCTTTATAAAGAGTGAGGCACCAAATAGGGCAAAAGCAAAATACTGCGGATGCTGGAAATCTGAAATAAGAGAAAATGCTGGAAATACTCAGCAGGTCAGGCAGCATCCGTGGAGAGAGAAACAGAGTTAACGTTTCAGGTCGCTGACATTTCAGAACTGGAAAAAGTTGGAGATGGAACAGGTTTTTAAGCAAGTGTTGGCGCCCCGTTAACGCCAACGACACGGCCAGTTTCCTTTTGAAAGAAGCCTGCCGTTGGGTGTCCGAAACGCCTGCCTTTTAATATGGACATGTTCCTCTGGGGCCCACAAAAAAATAACCTGGGCCGCTGCCACCCCGGGGCCGCCACCATCCGCGATCAACCCCCCACCACCCCCCACCTCCCGTCTCCCCTGCAACTAACGGCGCTGATGACCGCACCGACCAAAGTATCTAAATCTAACCCTATTGTGACATCATAAGGCCCTGCCCCTCCGTGCCACCTAATTTAAATGAGGCTGGGGCCTCAAAATCACAAGGAGCCTTTTTTGCCGTCGGAACGAGCGGCCGAACACCACACTCTGCCGGTCCAAAAGTCAAAATCGACCCCATTCTGTGTTGCAGTCCTGCCAGCACTGCGACCACATAATCGGCCCTTATATTTAGTCCTAGTTCCTTAGCAATTTGACTGATTGCAAATTAGTACGCTCCTTTCAAACTGCACCTTTGAGGTTTTCCTAAGCACCTATCTAATGCCAATGGTCCGTATATAAAAATAAAGGAGGAAATGCAAAGCCAACAAAACCTATACAAACCACAGCCTACTCTACAGATTAATTATTTATGATGAAAAGGTCAGAGTGGGAACCAGAGGAAGAATTCAAACCGGGAGCCGCAGGGAGGCCGGGGGTCATGCTTACAGACTAAATGGAGATGTTTGGCATAGCGATCAACCAGTTTGTGTTACGTTTCCACAATATAAAGGGGACTGCGCTATGGCCAGTGAAATATTTGTAAGTTCTGTGCGACTGACTGCTTGTGGCCGCAGAGTTCTTGGCATGTTGGTCAAGGATACCAGTGATGAATAGTATACTCAAAATTATCTTACTTGGGTTCGTCAGCACTACCACACCAACTTACAACAGAGAATTCATTTTATCATTTATAATGGCAGATAAATTTTAAAAATATACATGTCTTCCAACAGCTTTGGAAAGAAATCAGTAAAACCCCATTAACTGCACTACTAAAAGAAGTCTACTGCTCAAAGCACTGGAGAGGTACCACCAACACTGCCTCCACAAGATCCTGAAAATCCATTGGCAGAATAGGCGCACCACGTCAATGTTCTCGCTCAGGCCAACATCCCCAGCATCGAAGCTTTGACCACGTTCGATCAGCTCCGATGGACGGGCCACATCGTCCGCATGCCCGATACGAGACTCCCAAAACAAGCGCTCTACTCGGAGCTCCGACATGGCAGGAGAGCCCCAGGTGGGCAGAGGAAATGCTTCAAGGGCAGCCTCAAAACCTGCCTGAAAAAGTGCAACATCCCCTCCGACACCTGGGAATCCCTGGTCCAAGACCGCACAAAGTGGAGGAGAAGCACCCGGGAAGGCGCTGAACACCTCGAGTCTCTTCGCCGGGAGCAAGCAGATGCCAAGCGCAAGCAGCGCAAGGAGCGCACGTCAACCCAAGCACCCCACCCACCCGCCCCTTCAACCACCGTCTGCCCCACCTGTGACAGAGACTGTAGGTCCCGCATTGGACTCATCAGTCACCTGAGAACTCATTTTTAGTGTGGAAGCAAGTCATCCTCGGTTCCGAGGGACTGCCTAAGAAGAAGTCTTCTTTCTCAGCACGAAAATAATGGCCCCGATTTAAAAAAGGGGGGGGAATGGTAACAGTGCACTTGAGCCCCAAAGCACACGGCGCACCCGGAGAGTCCGGGGATGTGGAGGCTTGCCGATCTTAATGGCGGGGCCTCATTTAAATACAAGTTCCCAGAGTCCCTCCTGACACACCCGGCCAGATCCATTACCTGGTCGGCGGGCGGGAGGGGAATCTGTTGGCAGGAGGCTGCAGCCAGGGACCCATGGGAAGAGGTTAATTATCTTTCTGTAGGCTGCAAGTGGTAAGAACATAATAAGTGTACAATTAAAAAAGACCACTGAGCCTACTTGTTCTCATAGATTCCCCGCCCTCTGTAGTTATGCTGTCACTTTTACATCAGTTGCAAAGAAATTTTCGATGCATTTCTACTTGAAAGTCAGAAGTCAGGAAATGGTTTAATTCCCAAGTTCAATGAAGCTAGAAAGCATAAGGTCAATCACCTTTAGTTAGCAGCCTCACACTGCTGGGGCTTCAAAGTATAATTCTAGTCTGGTGTGCAGAGCCTTGTGTTAAAAGAGGCCAGACAATCTGTTAGAGGGAAATAACAACAGAAAATGCTGGAAAAACTCAGCAGGCCGGGCAACATCCGTGGAGAGAAATTAGAGTCGACGTTTCGGGTCGAAACCCTTTTTCAACCCGGAACGTCAACTCTAATTTCTCTCCAGGGATATTGCCTGACCTGCTGAGTTTTTCCAGCATTTTCTGTTGTTATTTCGGATTTCCAGCATCTGCAGTATTTTGCTATCGTGATCTGTTAGAGGGTCTGAGTACAGTATAAATTTATGTAAGAAATTACACAACACCAGGTTATAGTTCAACAGTTTTATTTGAAATCACAAATTTCAAATAAAACTGTTGGACTATAACCTGGTGTTGTGTAATTTCTTACATTTGTCCACCCCAGTCCAACACCGGCATCTCCACACCAGTATAAATTTAGTACATGTTATGAGAGAAGCAATGCTACTGCCCATACGTTCTTCATTTTAAAAGTAAATAGCCACCAAAGGTCTAGAACACTGCTTTGTGTTTTTTTTAAATGTGCTTGTCGGATATTGGTGACACTGACAGTATTGTCTGGCACCAGCCTACCATTTACCAGATTTTGAGAGCTCATGCCCACTGCTTGTCTTAGTGGGAGTTGAACTCATGTGCCCTGATATTTACGGAGAGGCAGGGAGGGTGTGGGGGAGGCCGTAAAGGGCCGAGGAACCTGGCAAGGTTCGGGGCGGGGAGGTCCTGCCATTAAATTCGGCCTCATTATAACATTTTTTCTTCCGTTCCTGCCCGGCAACCGGTCAAATTGACAGCCTGGCCGGCCGCCGGGCGAGTAGACCGGCAGCAGGAGGCTGCAACCGTGGACCCTCGGGGACGGTACCCAGCATTTGGGGTGGGGGAGGCGGAGGTCGGCTGGACGGAGGGAGACGCACCGAGGGTCGGGAGGGGAGGCCAGCAATCACAGCCGGGAGTGGAGGGAGACCGGAATCTGCAGAGGGGAGGCCGTAGGCTTCCTTGAGGGGCCAGGGTGGGGGAGCACTCCTGCTCCTCCTGGCCCACAAGGAGTGCTATAAAAGGCACTTACCTTGTGGAGCTGGCAGCTCCCGTCTCCCTTTCGCTGCCGGGTTTCCCGAACCCTGGGAAACCTGCGCAGCAACTCTGAAATGTAAATCGGGCTCCCAATTGTACTGTGGGAGCCCGATTTAAATATGTTAATGAAGTGTCCCGCCTCTCCATGGCAGAACACATGAACGCCACAAATCCCGTTGCCTTAAAAACAGCAATGGGCGCGTACATGGTGGGTTGGGGTCACGTTCCCTGTTTTTTTGATTCTTAACCCGCAACCCCCAACACTCTCCTGTCCATCTTGGGGGGCGGGGAGTAGGGGTTAATATCGAGGCTATGATTTCTGGGCTGCTGCTCCACTACTATAGCTATTAGGCTACCATCCCCCTTCCTTTGTCATTAATCTCGCCATGAGGTGCAGCCGGCAACATAACTTGGAGCTGCCAGATGTGCATAACGTTCTGCGGAAACCGTTTATCTGTAGAAAGACAACACTGAGGGAGGTGAATGCTACAAACTAAATCTCTAAGAAAAATTAGCTATGAGCAATGTTTCCCTAAATCCTTTGACTCATCCTCTCTCCCTGGCACTGTAATCAAACAAACGCTCTAGAATATAAATCTAGTATTACAGTCTACATTATTCAACACTAACTGATTGAATCCCACAAAAGCCACATCCACCATCCCAGCCTTTACCCTTCCTGACCACAGTCTGGTATTTAAAGCAAAGTAAAATATTGCACTGCTCCCGCTGCTAACTTAGAGGTGTTTCCCACTTTGAAAAAAACATTTTAGGTTTACTTTTTGACTTAACAAGATTTAAAATATTTAAGGTGATGGTGACATTAAAAGAGAAATCTCGCAACAGGGGGACAAAAATTCTGAAAGCTTTTGGAAAGCCTCAAAGGCATCAACCCAGACTTTGTCAAGGAGGGACAGAGGACTAACAAGTCAGCTGTGGCTCAGTGGGTGGCACTCTCAACTCTGAGTCATAACGTTGTGGGTTCCAGTCCCACTTCAGAGACTTGAGCACATAAATCTCCAGAGCAGTACTGAGGGAGTGCGGCACCATCGGAGGTGCCGTCTTATGGATGAGGCGTTAAACCAAGGACGCCCTCTCAGGTGGATGTAAAAGATCCCTATTTGAAGAAGAGCAGCGGAGTGTCTCAGTGTCTCTCAACCAACATCACTAAAACAGATTATCTGGTCATTATCTCACAGATGTTTGTGGGAGCTTGCTGTGTGTGAATTGGCTGCCGTGTTTCCTACATTACAATGGTGACTACACTTTGAAACTACTTCATTGGCTGTAAAGTGCTTTGGGATGGACTTGGCACACTACATTGTGTGGGGAGCATTACACCCCCCTTTTGCAGGTTTTAATGAAATCCCTGCCTGTATCGGGTGCAAGCTTCCGCTGCCCACCCCAATCCTGACCAGAGACCTGAGCATGGAGAAAACATAGAGGCCATTCGGCCCCTCGAGCCTGCTCCGCCATTCAATGAGATCATGGCTGATCATCCAAATTCAGTACCCTGTCCCTGCCTTCTCTCCATATCCCTTGATCCCTTTAGCCTTAAGAAATATATCTAACTCCTAAAATAGGCAGAAATCATCCTGTTACACCCTGGCTGCACCTGTTTTCAGGGTGTAAAGGAAATGTCCTTGGTGTCCTAATATAACATGTAACACATTTCGTTTGTTCAGCATTGATTATGTTCAACAATTATGTTCATTGATTATGTAAGAGAAGAGATGTTCAACCATACTTAAAGGTGATTGTGACAAATTGAAATTTACCATCAAGTAGGTAGCGGGTACACCTATGAACAAAAATTAAATTATCTATGCATTGATGAAGTTAAATCAATTCTGTCAATAATCCCATGTATAATAACTATAACCTCTATTTGTAATCTAATACAAAGTGACTTGCTGTGGGTTTAGATATACAGTTAAAACATCCAATAACTTGGCTGAGTGTGAAGCATACTGAAAGCCATTGGAACGCACGGATGGTTTTTTTATGAGCGCATTTTCTTCCTTAATGTTATCCATCGCTTAAAATCCAGCTCGGTCCCATCAAAAATGTTTTTTTCCCCCCTGACGTTCCTTACAAACTAGGAAAGTTTATTACAGTCAGAGCAAAGCGTTTACGCTGAGAACTGATCTTTTCATTGCATGCAGAGTTCTGCTTCATAAATATTGAAAATCACATTCTAGACTCTTGTGAAACAACAGGTCTTTGTATAGATGCCTAAAAAATAATAATGGAGGCCTATGACAAAAGTGAATGTTTTCAATGCACATCTCAAAGAAGTAATATGGGAGGTATGCATGCCAGATGAATTATTCATGTCATGTGATGACAAACAAATTTGTTAAGTGTTTGTTTCTTGTTTACTAAAGTGGTTTTAGCATGCCACGTGTGCAAAGCATGCATTTTTTATGCTGTGTCACTTGCCAAAGGCAAAACATGCATTGTTCGGTTTTCAGATGTTCATGTAAAGTTACACTACAATTATGTTCAGCAAAGCAACTTCAAAGCTTCCAAAGAAAATACTGACTCTGTGACTTAAAATCTTCATCTGTCAAAGCTAATTGGTCGGTTGAATAGAATGTCAAAATATGAATAAATCTTGACAAAATATACAGTACTAATCAAAAATAACAAAATATCAGGAGAATAAAAGAAAACATTAAAAATGAAATGGGATTGCATACAGTAGGACACTGTAAACCTGAACCCTGGAGGTTCGAACTTGCTCTTAAAGTCCAAGCTATATTCTGTCTCCCATAATAGTCAGACAAGCTTGCAGAGACTGTGTGATTCCAACCAGATGTAAATATGTTTAAGCTATGTTGAGGCTGTGGAAAATGGTGTGATTAAGGGAGTATTTATACTGCAGCTACCAACCTGAGACTGGTAGCTGCCATTCAGGTTCCAGGCACACGGAACTCGTTTAACATGGCTTGGCTGCTGCGTGGCAGGAGCTTTATCCGTCCTGTTTAAACTAGAAATTGGTTCGAGCTGGCCTGCCAGGCAGGGAGTCGATCCCTGCGCCGGAACGGGCGGGCCCAAGGCACAGACGATATTGGCCCTCGGGCCTCATTTAAGTGTGATCAGCGAGCTGCAGACGTCTGCTGGGCAGCGGTAGCTCCCAGGAAAGGGGGCGAAAGCGATCAGGAGAGAAGGGGGATACTTTGGTTGAAGCCATTCCTGGATGTTAGATCACTTGGCGCTCTAACCACATAACCAAATGTTATTGCACCTCTCTGCCTATCTCTTTGGACTCTGGTTTGGACTAAAAGCTCTGTGTGGACTCAAAATCTGAACTGGAAGCCTCAGTCAGAGCCGAATTGTACTTGGACTTCACACATCAAAACCGGCTGGTGCATGCTGACCTGAACCAAACCCAGAACTCGCACAAAGGGCAGCGGGCTCGGTGTTTGGGGCACTTCTCACAGGGCACATGGTCCTAAACTCACTGCCAGTTTAGCATTGGTGCACCAGTGCTGAAGTTGTAATGTAAATGCAAACGAAAGGTCTGTACAGGAAACTCTCGATTTACCGGCACCTAAATAACCGGAAATCTCGGTTAACCGGCAAAATTCAGGAGTAGGTTCAGGTAAGTTTTACTTCATATTACTTGCCTTCCTCGATCTGTTGCTGTGCAATGGGTGTGGCTGCAGCTGTTGCTAAGCTACAGAGACGCTTGGAACTTGTGGCCATTGTTCTGCACCTGTTGCTAAGCAACAGGGTTTGTTGCTTTATACGGAGCTCTCAGTTCTCCGTGGGGGAGAAATTGGGTGAGTAGCGCCACCTGTTAGCGCCTAAAGAGGCAGTCAGTGGCTGTAGCGCCACTGGCTGCGTCTCCCGCGATATTCAGTAGGGGCGCTAATGGTGGCGTTAGGCATTTGCGTTGCGCCGCTACCGATGACGTCATCGGTGTGCGCAGCGCCCCATTCGTGCCCTGTTCGCGATATTTGGTAGCGAACGCCGCAGTTGCACCGTTCGCTACCCGCGCCCGGTTCACGGGGCCTTACTGTGCCGGCAGCGGCGCAAGTTAAGGTGGAGGTGCGGGGCGGCCGCTTTTTCGGCGGCCGCCTGCCAGCACCTCTGTCCCCGGCCTCCTAACCCCCCCCCCGCGGCATTGCCGGCTGTTTCCCGAGAGCCCGGCACTTCTCCTTGATGCCGGGCTCATTTGCCGGCACTCGCGAGCGGGGATCGTGCTGTTGCAGGCACCTCCCCCTTAACAGTGGGAGGAAGGTCTGCAGTACCGCAGCATGCCGTGCCGCAGCATGTGGCGCTGCGGCACGTTGCGCTGCGATAATCAGTTTCAGCGCCCTAAGAGGGACGCGGAGCGCCTTGAGCCTCGCCCCATGCCCCTCGAGGGGCACTGAAACTGAATTTCTGGCGATCGGTATCACTCCGATCGCTGCGCTAAATCCTGCGCTCAGGCGACTTTTGCGCCATTGGCGCCCCAACCCAATTTTTAGGCCCGTATCTTTTAACTATAGCTCTCGGTTATCCGGAATTTTTGATGAACCCGCACCATGTCGGTCCCGTCGGTGCCGGATAAAAAAGAGTTTCCTGTACTGTGTTAGTTCATATCCACTGGGGCAGTAACGGTGGTGCTGCAACTGACTTCACTACCTCCATCTACTAATGGGAAACACCAGCCAGGGTTCCTGATGTCCAGTAACACTTGCTGGGGAGTCTGCATGTACGGATCTTGGCTGCACCAGTTTTGTATTTGGCTACCATGCCCTTCATACACTCTGCTGTCTCATACATGAAGAACGAGCAGCAAAAGGCAATTGGAAGAGGACTAATCTGCAGAGTTATGGGGAGAAAGCTGGGTTATGGGGCTAAATTGGAGAGCACTTATCAAAGAGCCGGTACAGGCACGATGGGCCAAATGGCCTCCTCTGTGCTGTAAAATTCGATGGTTCTATGAAGAGTCAGCATTTTAAGGAGAGGGTGGGAAAAAAATTGGCGAAGTGGTTATGGTACTGGATTAATAATCCAGAGGTGATGAACTCAAATCCCACCATGGCAAACTATAAAATTGAATTCAATAAATCTGGCAATTAGTGGGCTGGCACCATGGAAAATGACCACGAAAGTGGCTGATTGTGCTAAAGAACAAATAAAAAGAAAGACTTGCATTTATATAGCGCCTTTCACGACCACCGGACGTCTCAAAGCCCTTTCCAGTCAATGAAGCACTTTTGAAGTGGAGTCGCTGTTGTAATGTGGGAAACGCGGCAGCCAATTTGCGCACAGCAAGCTCCCACAAACAGCAATGTGATAGCGACCAGATAATCTGTTTTTTGTTATGTTGGTTGAGGGATAGATATTGGCCCCAGGACACCGGGGAGAACTCCCCCTGCTCTTCTTCGAAATGGATCGCTAATGTCCTTCAGGGACGGAAAACCTGCCACCCCAGTCAGTCTGACATAGATATGGCTCTCGACCAACACCACACAGTTAATCTTAATCCATTCTGATATGACACTCAGTTGTAAGAACAATTATTATGATTCAAGAAGAAGGGCCACCACCACCTAATCAGGACACCTAGAGACGTGCACTAACTGTAATCCCGCCAGTGTGACTCACATCCTGAGAACATGGGAACAATAAATCTCAACCGCAAATTTGCCTAAATCTCTACCATCCAATTATAGCTATATAATAAAATGTATTCTCTATCTAATGATGCTATTTTGTTTCCCAAATGTATGTCAACATTACGAAGAATTTTCAAATGAAAATGCATTTTATGAAAATGCTGTTCAAAGTTTTACAAGAAACACTATCCACTGCAGTATGCCAGCATATTCCCAGCAAGTACACAATGTAAATCACTTTGATGTGCACCAGTGAATGATAAAGAATAGTTTTCATTCCCAGTGCACACTGGTATAATTAATTACATGCAAAACAGCTGGATAGACACATGCAGAAAATTGGTATTGATGGTCATCTTGGAACACTGCAGTAGGGCAAAAATACTCAAACATCCAGAAGGAAACCAGATAAGTACAGGCCATAATAACAACAGAAAATGCTGGAAAAACTCAGCAGGTCAGGCAACATCCGTGGAGAGAAATTTGAGTTGACATTTCGGGTTGGACCCTTCTTCAAAAGTACAGGCCATTTCCTGTCTTCAAGAACAAAAAAATCCACTAAGCATGATCTGCTTTTCTCTCTCTGTTTAGGGTCTTACACAGCAATAACCGTTCTCTGGTCATGCCCTGAACAGCTCTATCTCTCTCTGTCTCTCTCACGCACACACTTTGGAGGGAATTTTCCGGGGGGGTCAGCAGGCGCGATCGGCGGGTCATGTGGGAAAGCGTTTTTTTTTGACTGCCGTTGGGGTCCCGCTGTCAACCCGCCACCACGCGCCTTTACCAAATGTTGGGTCTGTCAGCACTGAGCAGACCCAACATGCAGCGGTGGGGGAGGCAATTCAGGTCATAATGACCTTGTTAACAGAGGATTAACAACAATTTTGAGCTCACTTTTAGAATTTACCAGCTCGCCAACGGGGTCCTTGCTGCTCGGGGATCACGTCTGTTAAGTTGGGCGGGAGTTGAATGGCCATGGAATCATCTCATTACTTGACAGCTATTTACTTTTCAAGTTCAGAAGCTGTTGCTTGCTGCACTTGGAAGACAGATTGAGCTTTATGCAGGTTGCAAGAGTTTGGAGTAAACTCTCTATCCAGTGTCACCTCATTGGAACAACTTCTCTCACCATTGACAGATTGCTTCTGTCACCTCAAGTTCACCTGCCATCTATTCCATCAGCACGGGTACAGTTTATACACTCTCACCTTGGGCTTCAGACTTTGACCATGATCAGCCGCAACACCAGCAGCACCAGGCACACCAACAGCACCAACAACCACA
The DNA here is from genome assembly GCF_052327205.1 of Somniosus microcephalus. NCBI lineage: Eukaryota > Metazoa > Chordata > Chondrichthyes > Squaliformes > Somniosidae > Somniosus > Somniosus microcephalus. Next base: position 29,816,014 of record NC_140993.1, on the reverse strand, counting down.
CCAACCTTCTCCGCAATCACCTGATGCTGCACAGGACAGAGGGCATAAGCACCTGATCACACTGCTGCCTGGGATGCCAGGGATGGCCTCACCATGGCCACATTTACTTCACTTGACGCTGCATACCCTGGCTGCCACATGATGTGCCAGGTTGGCAACACCCCACACCAACACCATAAAGCATCCCTACAATGCCCAAGCCATTCCTTTCACACTCATCAGCATTGCGGGGGGTACCATTATGTCTCACCATTCACTGCAACTCACTAAGCCACTTCCAAAGGTGCACACACATCTGTCCAAGAACGCAAAGTGTTGAATATAAAGATTTCAATGTTTAATAGCACATGAACAGAAACTTCACATCAACATTGGCTAAAACACCCAAGTGCCTACCCTTGTGTGTTGTTAGTTGGTATGATTGGACTAAGGTGAGGGTGAGTGTGAGGGGTGGCTAGTGAGATGGGGAAGTGATAATGTAGATAGGGAGGGATGGGTGGAGGTGCAAGGTAAGTTGGTGTGAGTAAGGATGTGCAGGAGTAGGGTAGGGAAGGCAGAGTGATGGGGATGTGATGAGTGGCACAGCAGGATGAGGTTGAGTGTGGCTTTGCAGTAACATTTCATCATCTATTGAGAACATTGAAAGGTTTGCGCCAATGCAGCCTGGTCCTCCTGACGACATCCCTGCTTCTGTCCTCCTGTGCAATGTGCAACCAGGCTTTGTTGGTCTCCTGGGGAGGTCTCTTCTGCCCATTGGCATATGGAGGTAGTCATGGGAGAGCCTGGGTGCAGCCATGCACCTTTGTGCAGTGCTTGTCAGTGCTTGCAGTACCTCAATGCTGCAGAACACTGACAGCACAAATGTCAAAGTAAATTTGCACCTGGTCCCTTTAAGGAAACCGGCTGATGACGCGTCGTCATCAGACCCGCTTCCTTCAATTGGACCGAGAAACACGCTGGGCAGGCTTAACAAGCCCAATCAGGGGAAATTCATTCTTCAGAGTGGGCTGGAGCCAGCAGCGGGGTCGGGACCCGCCACCGACATCGCCCGCCACAGACCCGTTGAGGTAGGGAAAATCGCGGCCTTTCTTTCTGATATCCCTTCTAATGGTTGACCCCCTTAGCTCTTCTATTGCACTTTGTTAAAATCCCGAAGTAGCAACAGTTTTTCAATCGGTATCTCAGTGTGCTGCAACAGTTAACTCAGTTATATTGATCCAACTGAGAGTCTCACGATAAAACCAAACACAAATAATTATACTTAACGTTAACATCCCATTGTGCTTTTTTGGGGGGGAGTTCAGTACCTGTTTGAATATGTTATTTAAATAGAGACAGTTGATGACATCGTTATTGTTACTTACTTAGAGGGGTTACTGAGGTTGATAGTGTGAAGGAGCTGAATCAACAGAGTCGGTGCTGTATCTTTCTAGTGTTTATAACAGTATCTCTGATAATGAAAATTCAGCTTGTTAATAGTTGGCCTTGCTAAAACCTTCAAGCCAGTATCCTAATGGTTTTATTAACATCTTACTGTTTATAAGTAAAAAAAAAGTTTAAAATAAACAACAGATATCGGAAGAACAAAGCAAAGTGCTCTTAATGGTAAACGCAACTTTTTGCAATTGATTCTTTTAAGTTGTCCTAATGGTAACCAATGAAAGAACAAGGAACATGCTTTTATACTTTGTTTAATTAAATAATTTGTGAACAATGAAACAAGGTGAAAGAATTACGGAAAAAAACTTGTTATGCTTGACAGTGATAATGATTTAGTTAATTTGGTTGTAGTGCGAGAATAACTTTCATTTATATAGCACCTTATCGCCCTTTCTTGCAAACGTGTCAAAGCACTTCATATGCAATGAAAAGTAGTGCCTGTTGTTATGCAGTTTCAAAAAAAACAAAATCCAAATAAAGTCTGAAAGCCAAAATAAAACACAGATGGCTGAAATAAAGAGTTGCACATGCTTAGCAGCTAGTGTGACATTTTGGCCATGATTTAGGAATTTGATACTGAGACACTTCAGGTGGTCAGCATAATCTCAAGTGTGTGTTGAATTCTTAAAATTGATAAAAGTTGCAAATGTTCTGACTTGTTGAAATTAAATTGGATCCAGGATGATTGACTCATCAGTCATTTGGCTGTGGCAATTTATTAAGCTGTTTTCTGCAAATCGCTTGAAATGAAATAAAAATTAATTTAGGGCACTGATTTAAGGTGACTGGCAAAGGAACCAGAGGTGACATGAGGAAAAACTTTTTTATGCAACGAGTGATTTTTTTTTTTATTCGTTCATGGGATGTGGCCGTCGCTGGCAAGGCCAGCATTTATTGCCCATCCCTAATTGTCCTTCTGAAGGTGGTGGTGAGCTGCCTTCTTGAACCGCTGCAGTCTGTGTGGTGAAGGTGCTCCCACAGTGCTGTTAGGGAGGGAGTTTCAGGATTTTGACCCAGTGACGATGAAGGATCGGCTGATATATTTCCAAGTCAGGATGGTGTGTGACTTGGAGGGGAACTTGGAGGTGGTGGTGTTCCATGTGTCTGCTGCCCTTGTCCTTCTAGGTGGAAGAGGTCGCGGGTTTGGGAGGTGCTGCCGAAGAAGCTATGGTGAGTTGCTGCAGTGCATCTTGTAGATGGTACACACTGCGGCCACGGTGCGCTGGTGGCAGAGGGAGTGAATGTTTAAGGTGGAATTTGGAATGCACTGCCAGATAGGGTGGTGGATACAGATTCAATAGTAGCCTTCAAAAGGGAGTTGGATAAATACTTCAAGGAGAAAAAAAATTGCAGGGATATGGGGAAAGAGGCAGGGAGTGGGACTAACTGGATGGCTCTTTGACAGAGCCAGTGCAGACTCAATGGGCCGAATAGCCTCCTTCTGTGCTGTACTATTCGATGATTCTATGAATTTTAAAATTGGGCCAGTGAAGTAGGGAGCATAATATTTTCAATGATCTGCTTCTACTTGTTTTAATATTGTACTGTTCATGTGATTTTACTTTAGCTTCACAAAACATAGTCACAAAAATTATTACATTTAACATTATTTTGTTTATTGTCTTTTTTACTGGTGATTTTTTTTTTTGACTGCTGATGATGTCATCAAGAGTGCTGATTTTCAGCAGTGACTAAAATCACCGGAGGTACAACCATTAACCTTGGGTACTTACTGATTGTATAACCCCAACTGTGCTTGCTAATTCATCTCCCTCGTACAGTTTGTTTCGGTAACTCCTGTAAGTTCCCAATTATGTACTTGGTACTCAATGCAAAAACATTTTACAAAAACTCAACAAAAGTAAGACGAAGGTAATAAGTTAGTGCACTTGTGTGGTCATATGTACACAAAATACAATTCTACTTGAGTGTCAAATGGGTACTGTGTCAACTACAATTTTTGACATGCATTTTAACATTTAGTGAAGAAAAATCTCCAAAAAAAAGTTAAACGAATGGTTCCTTTTTGTTTCAATTTAAACCTAAAGCAGCAAATTTTACTTCAAGGTAAAGAAGTACATATTAGACAATGAAATGCTTGGTACAGATGATTTGAACACAAAAAATCTAGGCTGACGCTCCAGGGCAGTACTGAGGGAGTGCTGCACTGTCAGATGAGACGTTAAACCGAGCCACGTCTGCTCTCTCATAAAAGATCCCGTGGCACTATTCCGACGAAGGGCAGGAGAGGTTCTCCTCGGTGTCGTGGGGCTAATATTTATCCCCCAATCGACATCACCAAAAAAAACAGATTATCTGCTCATTATCACACTGCTGTTTGTGGGAGCTTGCTGTGCGAAAATTGGCTGCCGCGTTCCCTACGCTACAACAGTGACTACACTTCAAAAGTACTTCATTGGCATTGAAGCGCTTTGGGAAGTCCTGAGGTCATGAAAGGCGCTATATAAATGCAAGTTTTTTTAAAATTACATCAATTTATCTGAGTTCATTTTACCTAATCAGGACAATTATCCTCAGCTTCCTGTAAGGACTCTATTCCATTCTCCCAGTCTCCGCCGCATCTGCTCTGACGATGCCACCTTCCATATTAGTGCTTCTTCCTCAACCGAGGATTCCCCTCTACCGTGATTGACACGGCCCTCAACTGTGTCCGTTCTATTTCCCGCACTTCTGCTCTCACCCCTTCCCCTCCCTTCCAGAACCATGATAGGGTTCCCCTTGTCCTCACCTTTCATCCTACCAGCCTCCACATTCAACGGATCATCCTCCGCCATTCTCCAGCGTGACCCCACTACCAAACACATCTTCCCCTCACCTGCCCTTTCAGCATTCCGATGGGACCGCTCCCTCCGGTCCACTCCTCTATCGCCCCCAACAGCCCTTCCCCTTTCCATGGCACCTTCCCATACAAACACAGGAGATGCAACTCCTGCCCTTTTACACCCTCCCTTCCCACTGTCCAGGGCCCCAAACACTCCTTCCCGGTGAAACAGCGATTTACTTGTACTTCTCGCAATCTAGTATACTGTATTCGCTGCTCACGATGCGGTCTCCTCTACATTGGGGAGGCCAAATGCAGATTGGGCGACTGCTTTGCAGAACACCTCCGTTCAGTCTGTAAGCGTGACCCCGAGCTTCCGGTCGCCTGTCACTTTAACTCTCCGCTCCACTCTCACTCTGACCTCACCGTCCTCGGCCTCGTACACTGTTCCAACGAAGCTCAACGTAAGCTCGAGGAACAGCACCTCATCTTTCGATTAGGCACTTTACAGTCTTCTGGACTCAATATCGAGTTCAACAATTTCAGACTATATCCTCGGCCCCTATTTTTTTTTCTTTTTTTTTCCTTTTCTCCCCTTTATTTTTCTCTCACATGGCAGCTGTCGATCATTCTGCCATTGCCATTTACACCTCATCTAGACCCATCTTTTGTTTCTTAGCTTGTCCCATTACCATCTCCTTTTGCCTCGCACCATCATCCCTTTTGTCTTTTAATCTCTCCTGCCTCCCATCCCATCACAGACCTTCCCTTTGTTCTTTCCTCCCCTCCTCCCTTTCACTGCATTTGCTTAAAAATCTGTTACATCTCTAACTTTTTCCAGTTCTGATGAAGGGTCATCGACCTGAAACGTTAACTCTGTTTCTCTCTCTACAGATGCTGCCTGACCTGCTGAGTATTTCCAGCATTTTCTGTTTTTATTTCAGATTTCCAGCATCCGCAATATTTTGCTTTTGTTTCAATTATCCTCAGCATTGTGTTACCTGATCCGTTAGTCAAAATACTGCTCTACTCAATTTGAACACTTCTAATACTGCAGCTGAATTCATGTTTATGTTTAATTATTCAATTGCTTTATTAGTCAATAAAATATTTTCTGGAACTGGTTCTAAATTACATAATTTTATCTCAGCAAGTTACCAAATTTATACTTAGCATTGCGTTACTTGTGTACAATATTATTGAAACATTGCTTTACCCACTTTTAGCATTTCTAATGTTGTGCAATGCTTAAACTTTAACTCAAAATTATTCTCAAATGCTGCAGAAATAATCTCAAAAATATGCATCATTTTTGTGTTATTGTACGTTAACCTATGCCTCTACACAATTTAATGTTTTCCCTTATTTTTCTGCATCAAAGGACCACATTTTTTTTATCTCTTGACTAATAAACAGTAGTCTCGGCCTAGCTTTTCAAAAGACTTTAAAAAAAAAATCTAATGTAAACCGGACGGAAATATCCACATGTGTATCCGCAGTTTCTGTATAAATTCATGACGATCTCTACATTGTATATTGTTCTTGCCATTTGCTGTTATGGTTAGGAATAGTTCAGATCTGATAATTATCTAAAACTTACAAACTATCTAGCAAGTTTATAAAATTTAGAAAACATAGTTGTGGGTCAGAAGATAATTTAAGTGCTGTACCTGGAACAGATAGTTCTGGGTAATTAAGCTGTCAACTATCTATCTCAATACTCAAAAAAGGGAATTGTGCTGCTCTCTCTCTCTCTTGCAAATATTGAGACCACCATTATGGTTAAATAGCAGATCTTTTTTTAATCGTTCCTGGGATGTGGCCGTCGCTGGCATTTATTGCCCATCCCTAATTGCCCTTGAGAAGGTGGTGGTGAGCCGCCTTCTTGAACTGCTGCAGTCCGTGTGGTGAAGGTACTCCCACAATGCTGTTAGGGAGGGAGTTCCAGGATTTTGACCCAGCGACGATGAAGGATCGGCAATATACTTCTAAGTCAGGATGGTGTGTGACTTGGAGGGGAACTTGGAGGTGGTGGTGTTCCCCATGCACCTGCTGCCCTTGTCCTTCTAGGTGGAAGAGGTCGTGGGTTTGGGAGGTGCTTCCGAAGAAGTCTTGGTGAGTTGCTGCAGTGCATCTTGTAGATGGTACACACTGCAGCCACGGTACGCCGGTGGTGGAGGGAGTGAATATTTAAGGTGGTGGATGGGGTGCCAATCAAGCGGGTTGCTTTGCTCTGGATGGTGTCGAGCTACTTGAGTGTTGTTGGAGCTGCACTCATCCAGACAAGTGGAGAGTATTCCATCACACTCCTGACTTGTGCCTTGTAGATGGTGGAAAGGCTTTGGGGAGGCAGGAGGTGAGATCCTCATTGTAGAAAAACCAGACTCTCACCTGCTCTTGTTGCTACAGTATTTATGTGGCTGGTCCAGTTAAGTTTCTGGTCAATGGTGACCCCCAGGATATTGATGTTGGGGGATTCGGCGATGGTAATGCCGTTGAATGTCAAGGGGAGGTGGTTAGACGCTCTCTTGTTGGAGATAGTCATTGCCTGTCACTTGTGTGGCACAAATGTTACCTGCCACTTATCAGCCCAAGCCTGAATGTCATCCAGGTCTTGCTGCATGCCGGCAGAGACTGCTTCATTATCTGTGGAGTTGCAAATGAAACTGAACACTGTGCAATCATCAGTGAACATCCCCACTTCTGATGTGATGGGGAATTGGGACATGTTGTTCATCCAATGAATACAACAAAGGTTCATTAGATTAGTTCCTAGGATGAGAGGGTTGTCCTACGAGGAGAGATTGAGTAGAATGGGTCTATATTCTCTGGAGTTCAGATGAATGAGAGGTTATCTCATTGCAACATATAAAATTCTTAGAGGGCTTGACAGAGTAGATGCTGAGAGGCTGTTTCCCCTGGCTGGAGAGTCCAGAACTAAGGGTCATAGTCTCAGGATAAGGGGTCAGCCATTTAGGACTGATATGAGGAGAAATTTAGAGTCCTAGAGTTATACAGCACAGAAAGAGGCCCTTCAGCCCATCGTGTCTGCGCCGGCCATCAAGCCCAGTCTATTCTAATCCCATTTTCCAGCACTTGGTCCGTAGCCTTGTATGCTATGGCGTTTCAAGTGCTCATCTAAATGCTTCTTGAATGTTGTGAGGGTTCCGGCCTCTACCACCTTTTCAGGCAGTGAGTTCCAGATTCCAACCACCCTCTGGGTGAAAAAGATTTTCTTCAAATCCCCTCTAAACCTCCTGCCCCTTACCTTGAAACTATGCCCCCTGGTTATTGACCCCTCTACTAATTTCTTCACTCAGAGTGAATCTTTGGAATTCTCTACCCCAGAGGCCTATGGATGCTCTTTTGTTGTATATTCAAGACTGAGATCAATAGATTTTTGGGCACTAAGGGAATCAAGAGTTATGGGGATAGGGCAGGAAAGTGGAGTTGAGGTCGAAGATCAGCCGTGGTCTTATTGAATGGCAGAGCAGGCTCGAGGGGCTGTATGGCCTACTCCTGCTCCTATTTCTTATGTTCTTACGAATAAGGAGGACCCAGTGAGTGTCTGCACCAACCATGAAATAAACTGTATAGGTGGCTTTTCTTTTCTGTGCATCCTTTATATAGTTCCAAGGTCAAGATGGCTCCTGGACAGGCAGCTCTCTAGGGATCTCCTTGCTGGGCACCTCTATCCTTGGCCATCCATTGTCATCCTTCGCCCTTCCACCCCCAATATCCTCCCTTCCACTGGTTAAGTTCCCCCCCGGCTCTAATATAAATGCAAATGTAATATTTAAATAACTTGTATTTTATGTAGTTTCTGAATGTTCTACTTTTACAGTATCCATGAATGTTTAAGGGTGTATTCACCTATTCCAAGGTCCCATCAGGAAGCCACAGTTAAAGGAAGCATGGGTCGGAGATAGAACTATAATTCTGTAGCCCTTACTACAGCTCCCCCAGTGGAGTGTGGAATCGGTGAATTTATCCTTTAGTTTCTTGTGCAAAGAAGAATTGTGTGCAAAGCTTGAACAACAGCCTAGATATGTTTGTGCTGATATTGGTAGATATGCACTTAAGCGCATCCCTGGTTTTCTTCGTTCCACCATTGGCGGCCGTACCTTCAGCTGCCTAGGCCCTAAGCTCTGGAATTCTCTCCCTAAACCGCTCCACTTCTCTACCTCTCTTTCCTCCTTTAAGACACTCGTTAAAACCTACCTCTTTGGCCAAGTTTTTGGTCACCTGCCCTAATGTCTCCTTATGTGGCTCGGTGTCAAATTTTGATTGATAATTGCTCCGGTGAAGCGCCTTGAGAAGTTTTGCTACGTTAAAGGCGCTATATAAATGCAAGTTGTTGTTGTTGTGCTCCTACAATATGCCCACTGTCCGCTATTTTACTACAGGTATTAACCAGTATGTTTTAAATGGTTTAGTGCTTGCGCTAAGATAGTGGACAAGAGTTTGTCCAGCAATATTGGCAACAGTAATTTCTAGGCTAGAGATTCCACTACAAGAAATCAGAATTTTATTAAAAATAAAAGTACCACCTGGTTATAAAAGTATGTGATACTTTTCCAATACCAATGGCTAATTCTGTGAAGATAACATCAAAAGCTAGAGAAAAGCTGATTCTAGTCAAAGCAGACTGTAATATCTTCCTGCACATTTTTTTTCATTCTTTCCCCATCTATTAGATTTAGTAGAGGTGTTCAAAATCATGAAAGTTTTTGACAGAGTAAATAAGGAGAAACTGTGTCCAGTGCCAGAAGAGTCAGTAACCAGAGGACACAGATTTAAGGTAATTGACAAAAGAACCAGAGGCGGAATGAGGAGAATTTTGTTTACGCAGCGAGTTGTTATGATCCGGGATGCGCTGCCTGAAAGGGCGGTGGAAGCAGATTCAATAATAACTTTCAAAAGGGGATTGGATAAATACTTGAAGGGGAAAAGTTTGCAGGGCTACGGGGAAAGAGCAGGGGAGTGGGACTAATTGGATAGCTCTTTCAAAGAGCCGGCACAGGCATGATGGGTCAAACGGCCTCCTTCTGTGCTACATTATTCTATCATTCTATATTGATCACTGTTGATTTCACCTGATCGAAGGAGCACTGTAAACCTACTACCATTTGTACTTGTACACCGTTACCTTGATCATAATGTCTAGCAATTAAATAAATTACCTCTTGCCACCAGTTGGTTTTCTAAATCAATTATTAAAAATTGAATCTGAACAGAAAGACTGAAGGGATGTCTTTGCTTGATATCAAGTACCATTGGTACTCATAGGCTCATGTTGAGTAAAGGCCATTGCTAAGGTCCCTTACAACAAGGTAAACAGAAAGGCCTAGAAATTCAGTCGCGCCACTTTTGGGGCGCTAAAGTCGGGCGGTCGCTAAAGTTAGCGCCCGCCGGAAAGTGTAGGCCACTTCGCCAAAATTCAGTAGATTTGGCCAAGGAGTTTGGGCGAGCGCTGAAACTGGCGTTGCACTCCTATCTTTAGGCGCTAAGCCGGCGGTGCGGACTGATAACGCCGAGGCCGGGCGCAGCGCAGGTGCGGTCATGTTTTGATTGACAGCAGACACCCTGACGCCGGCCAGCTCTTAAAGGGGGAAGGGTCGACTTTGTCTGCTGCCACGTCCTGGATAGTGGAGCCCTGCAGCTAGGCCTCAACACTGCTGGTGGACCCAAATAGCGCCTGAAGCCATGCAGAAGTCCCGTGAACGAGCGCAGCGCTTCTCAGAGCCTGCTTTGTGGGTGCTGCTTAAGGGTTTGGAAAAGAGAAGAGAGATCTTGTGCCCGGACAGTGGCAAGAAGGCTCCCAGGAGGCAGTTCAGGAGAGCCTGGAGGGAAATCGCCCACAGGGTGTCAGCCACCAGCGATGTCCCCAGGACTGGTGACCAATGCCGCAAGAAGTACAACGACCTCACTCGGTTGGTCAAGGTGAGTAGCCTTTCCAGTGTCCTCCTCATCCTTGCATGTGCACCTCACATTATGGGTAAAGGGACCTCAAAGGCCTAATGGCCATCCCTCCTCCCGCAGCTATGGCACTGGCATGATCATCAATAGCACTTTCTGCAATTTACACACTGGCCAAGCTATTCGACCATGGGAGGCAGTGCACACAACAACAGGGCACCACACTGGCCAAGCTATTCCACCATGGGAGGCAGTGCACACAACAACAGGGCACCACACTGGCCAAGCTATTCCACCATGGGAGGCAGTGCACACAACAACAGGGCACCACACTGTACTTAGAGGCCGTCCTTTCTCTTGCAGGCCAAGCTGGCCCAGAATATGAAGAGCCGGAATGTCACTGGGGGAAGCCGTGCCCAGTTCCAGGAGCTCAGTGAGCTGGAGGAGCGCGTGGCTCGACTCATGCGTGGCCGGGTGGTTGGCCCCGTTGCTATTGGTGATGCGGACCCTGTGCTGGGCCCCAATGGTAAGGACATGACCGTTTGGACCTCTCTCGTTCCCCTTGCGCTTCAGATCTACATCCTTTGCCACTGTCCGACCAATGCGCATAATGCCACCACTCATGCCTCCCTCGCTGACGCCCTGTCCTCACTCTAAAGCTACTCTTGTGCCTTCCTGCTTTCAGCTGGTGAGGAGGAGGTCCATGAAGCTGAGAGTGCCAGTCCCTCGGAAGAGGAGGACGACGAGGACCAAGAGGAAGGCGGCACATCGGGGGAACCCTCATCCGCGCCAGGGGATGGCAATGGAGGGGAGACGTCTTGCCTGGAGGAGAGCCAGGGGGAAGTGTTGCAGGGGGGTGTAGCTCCTGGGCCCAGTGGCGTCCAGGCACGCGGGAAGGGTTGGGCAGCATGGCTGCCTTCTCCCCAGAGGGGGGAAGTGTTGCAGGGGGGTGTAGCTCCTGGACCCAGTGGCGTCCAGGCACGCGGGAAGGGTCGGGCAGCACGGCGGCCTTCTCCCCAGAGGGGGGAAGTGTTGCAGGGGGGTGTAGCTCCTGGGCCCAGTGGCGTCCAGGCACGCGGGAAGGGTCGGGCAGCACGGCGGCCTTCTCCCCAGAGGGGGGAAGTGTTGCAGGGGGGTGTAGCTCCTGGGCCCAGTGGCGTCCAGGCACGCGGGAAGGGTCGGGCAGCTCGGCGGCCTTCTCCCCAGAGGGAGGGTCCGCCCTCCAGTCCGGAGACGGTCCTCGCCCAGGAGGTGCACCTCCTTGATGAAATGTCCGCGGCCTCGGAGCGGCGCCACAACGAGTTCATGGGGGTTGTGGGACAGATGCCTCAGGCCATTGAGTCCCTGGCTCATAGTGTGGCCGCTTTCGGGGACTCACAGGCCAGGGGTGTCGACCAACTCACGGCAGCACAGGCCAGGGGTGTCGACCAACTCGCGGCAGCACAGGACGCGAGTCGCGAGTTCATGAGTGGTGCCGTCCAGACACTGGCTGATCTGATGCGGGCACAGACCAGGGCAGTTCGGGCACTCACTTCTGCCACACTCGCGGTGTCACGGAAGCATCGCCAGGGCACCCGCCGCCCTGCTGCAGCACAGCGGTCTGGCCTCCACCAGATTGCTGCGCTTGCTGCAGTGCCAGCCCGGCCGAGTGCCAGTGTCTCTGGCGACCAGCGGGCGCCTGGCATCAGCCAGCTTGCCCCCATTGCTCCAGCCGCCACTGCCACTCCCCCAGCCAAGGTGCGACGAGCTGATGCAGAGACTGATGCTGCCCAGCCACAGCTGCAGTAGTCAGCAGCCGGCCCCTCCAGGGCCGGACCTCGTCTAGGCCGACCCCCAAGGGCATTTGCCGTCACGCAGTGTGCCCCTCAGGAGCCTTCCCCCAGCCTTGCCACACCCACAGGGCCCAGGTTGAGGCGGAGCAACAGGTCGGGCAGGGGCCGGAGAAGCCTGCACAAGGACTCGCCCTCTCGGCACACCAAGTGGAGTGTGTTGCCAACTGTTGTTTTTATATGGGGGTGTTTGTGTTCGGGGGGGGGGGGCTTATTTTGGGAAGGCCGAAGATGAAGGCAAATGTTTTTTTATATGGGGGTGGTTGTGTTCTGGAGGGGGGGGCTTATTTCGGGAAGGCCGAGGATGAAGGCAAATGTTATTGACAAGTTTTGTTATTCCTCCCCAGGTTGTGGGAGTGAGAGATGTTTTTGACTGTTTTTTGGGGGTCTTGTCTGTTTCTCTGTTTCATGTGGGAAGGGCCCTGAGTTTGATAAATAAAGCTTTTTATTTATTCAGCTTGTCCAGGTGTCATGTTTCAAGTGGTTGTTGCGTTAACCGGCTGAGGGCTTGCGGAGCGGCTGCATTCAGGTGCGTTCATTGCCACAAGCCATTCCCTGACGGGGCCTAGAAGTGCCGTTCAATAAGCCACCGGCGGACGGCCCTTGGACCTTGTGGCTCCCTCCTGGGCTGGTACTCCTCCTCCTCCTCCTCCTCCTCATGGTCCTCCTGCTCGTCCTCCTGAGGTGGTGGTCCAACGTGAGGTGGCAGTGCCTGAGTCCTGCGGATAGCCAGGTTGTGCAGCATGCAGCAAACGACGACGAACTGGGAGACTCTATCCGGCGAATACTGTAGAGATCCGCCGGAACGATCCAGGCAGCGGAACCGTTGCTTGAGGACGCCAATCGTTTGCTCTATGATGTTCCTTGTGGCTTGATGGCTTTCGTTGTATGCCTCCTCCGCAGGGGTCCTGGGCGCGCGGAGCGGGGTCATGAGCCATGTACACAAAGGGTAGCCCTTGTCCCCAATAAGCCATCCCCTTGGTGGAGGCTGTGCCTCGAACATGTCAGCCACAGTAGTCTGGCGCAGGATAAATGCATCGTGGCTGCTTCCTGGAAAGCGGGCATTGACAGCTAGGATGCGCTGCCTGTGGTCACACACCAGCTGTACATTGAGGGAATGGTAGCCCTTCCGGTTGCGGTAATCCTCGGCATTGTCGATAGGTGCCCGCATAGCCACATGCGTGCAGTCAATGGCGCCCTGCACCATGGGGAAGTCGGCGATCCTGGCAAATCTGACTGCACGCTGCTCCTGCCTCTCTAGGGTCATGGGGAAGGAGATGAATTGGTGTCTCCTTGCGAAAAGGGCATCGGTGACCTGCCGGATGCAGCGATGCACGGCGAACTGGGAGACGTTCGCTATGTCCCCAGCAGCGGCTTGGAAGGAGCCGCTTGCATAAAAGTTCAGAGCCACCGTGACCTTCACTTCCACTGACAGAGAGGTCCTGCACATCAGCTGTGGACGCAGATCTCTGTGAAGCAGCTGGCAGATCTCTGCAACCACCTCCCTTCTGAAGCGCAGCCTCTTAACACAATGCGCGGCAGTCATGGTGAGATAGGACACCTGCTGCCGGTATTCCCTGAGTGGGTAAGGCCTACGTTGCTGACGCCTGATGGCCCCTCTGCGTCTAGGCATGGCTGCCCCTCTCACACAGCGTCTGCGAGCCCTTCGCACATAATGCTGGAACTGAGGGTTGGAACCCCATGCAGCCCCCATAATAAACTTGCAAACAGTGAAATCACAAGAGTCAAATTTCCAAGCTCTGGCCAGAAGCCAAAAATACCTCTCCTATGTTGTCCCAAATCAGTAAGGTCTGTTCCTTGGTCTCTGTACAGAAATCCAAAGCACTGAAGTCATTGCAGCAAAATGGCTGGCCTTTATAGTTCAGTGTAAGTGCCCTTTAATTAGCGCTCCCCGAGGTCCGCAGGGCCTCTGCTGCGTTCCACTTCACAGTTCTTAACAGCGCCACGCCCACATTGGGCGGGTGCCACTGAATTTCCGGTTTGGGGCGCAGAAACAGCGTTGCACGACGAAATGACGTCAGAAGCTGCGCGCGCAGCTGAGCGGGCGCAAACACTTTGCGCCGGCGCTAAATGTCAACTGAAGTTAGGCGTAGGCGCAGATCGACCTGCGCCCGGGCGCTAAGTGCCTAGCGCTGGAAACCTACCCCTCTTGTGGCGTTAACGGCTGGCGAACGCAACTGAATTTCTAGGCCAAAGTGTATTACATGAGTCGAAAAAGGGAGGGACGAATATGAGACAGATTAAAAGAAAAAAGGGAAGAAAGTAAAATGAAAGCGACAGAGGTAATAGCCGGATGAAAAGATAAAAGTTAAAGTGAAATGAAGAAACAGATCAGAGGCTGAGAAGAGTATCAGAAAGAAAATGAAAAGGTAACTTAAATGGGAGAAAATGTACGAAAGAAACAGGACAAAAAAGAAATGAACAAGGAAATTCCAAAGCTCATGACAATTACTTTTAAATTCAACATGGAAGATCAGCAAGTAGGGCAAATAAAGTACTTTGATAGTAGATGCAAGCTATATAATGTTTTGAAGAATTTGAAAAGAAAGAAAGACTTACTTGCATTTATATTGCGCCTTTCATGACCACTGGACATCTCAAAGCGCTTTACAGCCAATTAAGTACTTTTGAAGTGTAGTCACTGTTATAATGTGAAAAACGCAGCAGCCAATTTGCACACAGCAAGCTCCCACAAACAGCAATGTGATATTGACCAGATAATCTGTTTTTTGTTATGTTGGTTGAGGGATAAATATTGGCCAGGACACCGGAGATAACTCCCCTGCTCTTCTTCGAAATAGTGCCATGGGATCTTTTACGTCCACCTGAGAGAGCAGACGGGGCCTTGGTTTAACGTCTCATCTGAAAGACGGCACCTTCGACAGTACAGCACTGCACTCCCTCAGCACTGCACTGGGAGTGTCAGCCTAGCTTTACGTGCTCAAGTCCCTGGAGTGGGACTTGAATCCGCAACCTTCTGACTCTAGAGGCGAGTGTGCTACCCACTGAGCCACAGCTGACACTTTGGTATTAATATTTATATTGTTTAATGTTCAAGTGAGGTGTAAGTATCTGGGGTAGAATTTCTGCAGGGGTTCTCCCAATCTCCTGGTAGCAACTCCGGAGAAACAGTGTAAATGGCCATTCATGCCATTTCTCTGCTGTTGCCGCTGATCTTCTGCAGAAGCTATGGTGGGAGACCAGGAGATGTTCTGACCCACGTATTTCATATTTACTGGTAAATCTCTTACTGCTTTTCACGCGGGTAATTTGGGGTGCGGAGCGAGTATTCCATATACGTTACCTGATGTCATTGCTTCACTTCTTATCAAGGCACGGAGTAATCTGCCTGTGTTTGCCTTTGGTGCTGTGAATGTGTTCTTCGTGTTGGGCTTTGGGATGCCAGGCCTGAGTTGGGCTGGACCCAGCAGCACAGGGATGTGCTGCAAGCGTACACACAGAATCAATATTTTTTTATTTTTTTATTTTGTGAAGATTTCAGAATGCTTGGAAAGTGGGATGAAGGTGCGAGCATTTAATTAATGGCCTAAACTGTATAAAATGCTCAAAGTTTATTTTGATGTTTATTTTCTGCACCTCAGTTGTTCTTTGTAAATTGTCTGTCTGGTTCTGATGTGGGTTGTTGAAGTGGACTCTGGATATTGCAGTTCCACAGGAGCAGGGTGAAACCGGAAATTCCCAATTTTTCACTCACGCTCAAATTAGTCCACATGAACTAGGATACGCTGGGACTGGGATCCTGGCAACAGAAGACATCACCAGACATGTCACCTTGGAGCCACCTCAACCTCAAAGAGACTCCACCTACTCCTCTCCCTCCCCAAGGAGGACAGATATTAATATAAAAAGAAAATACTGCAGATGCTGGAAATCTGAAATAAAAACAGAAAATGCTGGAAAAACTCAGCAGGTCAGGCAGCATCTGTGAAGAGAGAAACAGAGTTAACGTTTCAGGTCGATGACCTTTCGTCAGAACGTCGGATGCTGCCTGACCTGCTAAGTATCTCCAGCATTTTCTGTTTTTATTTATTATTGAGGACAGATATTAATTGATTATTAGACAACTGACAAATGGGGGCATGAGCCCATATGGAAAGCAGCTAACAGGAGCTCCTCATGACGGTATGTTGCATTGCCACCATTCTCCTGATCACAGCATGGACCCGCGCCACATCTTGTCAAAGGGTAGTGCCATCAGTTGAAGTTTCCAAGCATTGGGAATGAAGCAGAGGTTAAACCCCAGGCTCCAGAGGTAAGGTCAGGCCTTTATGAGAGAAACTGTGCGGAGACATTCCGAGCAATAAATGATTCATTTTATCGATTGGTGATTTTTTTTCAGAATCATGTGGGGTTTTTTTTTTAATGTGTTTATGACACATATAAATGTTATCCTTAGCTGTATGTTGGGAAGGAAAATGGCAGTCAGAAGCAATTTAAAAAAAATTATTTGAGCGATTTGATTTGTGTGTTTTGTGGGAGTCGCTGGTTCCAAATTGATAGCTTGAAAGAAATATTGAATGATTATTCGATTGCTGTTGTGCAGGGTGCAGGTTGCTGGTTCCTGATTGATAGTGGTGACTTTTGTGACCTGTCTAGTGTTACGTCCGTGTAATAATAAGAAAAGGACTGCAGAGAACAGTACAACAGGTGTTTACTCAACGTGGTTCAAACTGCAACTGAAACAACAGATTATATACAGCGTTATATACAGGTGTGGTCACTGCCGGTACTACAGTATACATGAGCTGTAGAAAGTAGGTCCCCCCTTAAAGGTACATACATTACAATTCCTCCCCTTTTAGATTAACAGTACCATAACTCTCATTTAACAATTAAATATCAAACTAATTACAATTAACACTTTTAACATGCAACATTAGCTGAAAATAGTCTATTTATAAATTCAGTCTTTGGGGAGGCTTCCTGATCCTTTCTGGATAGCGCATTTCCCGAGTGTCTTTCTCTTGGTGCAGAGGCGATTCTGGCCCCTTGTCGTCGGTTGGTTCATCAGCTTCCGATGCTACTGTTTCTGGGGCAGATGCTACCTGTACGTCGGGTTCATCACCAGGTACGTATGGGCGAGGCATGGGGTTGACTCGTTCCTGTGACTCTAGGATCTGGTCAGCATGGCGTCTCACGATGCTCTCCCCAACGTCCACTGTGTACATTAGTGGCCCCTGCCGTGTGCATATCGTTCCTGGTTGCCATTTCTCTGTTCAGTAGTCGCGGGCCAAGACTGGTTGCCCTACATTGAAGCTCCTTGTCGGCTTCTCATTGATGTGCTGGAATTGCTTACTCTCAATATCTCTTCGTACATTTGGTCTGAGCAAATCCAGACGAGATCTCAACCTTCGGTTAAAGAACATCATGGCCGGGGCCTGGTTGGTGACTGCATGTGTCGCATTTCTGTAGGCTAACAGGAAATTGTCCATCTTATGCTGCAGTGGAATGTCGTCATCGCACATGGCCTTTACTGCTTTTTTAAAGGTTTGTACGAACCTCTCAGCCAATCCATTTGTGGCTGGATGATACGGGGCGGATGTGTAATGCCTTACCCCATTCCTTTTCATAAATCTTCGAAACTCTTCGGACATAAACTGTGGTCCGTTATCAGAGCAAATCTGCTCTGGCAAGCCGTTCCTGGCAAAAATGGTCTGTAGGACTGCAATAGTTTTCTCCGTGGTGGTGGAGGACATTTTGATCACCTCAGGCCATTTCGAGTGCGCATCCACGGCTATTAAAAACATTGAGTCCATGAATGGACCAGCAAAATCAATATGCACATGTTGCCATGGAGATGAGGGCCACTCCCATGGGTGTAGAGGGGCATGTGGTGGTGCATTTTGGACCTTCTGGCATCCTGAGCAGCTCTTTGTCAGGTCCTCGATTTGCTGATCGATCCCCGGCCACCACACATAAGCCCTAGCAAGGCTTTTCATTTTCACCCCTCCCAGATGACCTTCGTGAAGCTCATTGAGCACTCTCTCCCTTAACTTGGGTGGAATTACCACTCGGGATCCACACATCAAGGTCCCCTGGCATACTGACAGCTGTTCTCTTCTGGATGAGAAAGCTGGCAACAGTGAGTCGCCATGTGCTGGCCATCCCTTCACTGTCAAATCAAATACCCGAGACAGTGTCGGGTCATTTCGGGTCTCCTTCTCTATACCAGCGTTAGTTACTGGCAAGCATTCAATTATAGTCGAATGAAATATTTCGACAAGATCCACTGCTGGTGCTTCCTCCACAGTAGGCAGTGGCAGGCATGATAGCCCATCAGCGTTTCCATGCAGTTTCGTGCCCTTATACTCGATTTCATATTGGTGCGCCCCTAGAAAAAGGGACCATCTTTGTAGCCGTTGCACAGTCATCACCGGAACGCCCTTCTTTGGATTAAAGATGGAGACAAGTGGTTGGTGGTCAGTCAGCAAGGTGAACTTCTGCCTGTGCAGATAGTGATTGAACTTTTTCACTCCCCACACTAGGCTGAGGGCCTCCCTGTCAATCTGGGCGTAGTTATGCTCGGCTGAGGTTAGTGACCGAGACGCAAAGGCTACTGGCCTCTCCGAGCCGTCCGGGAATTTGTGCGACAGCACCGCTCCAATGCCATAGGGTGATGCATCACACGCCAACCGAATTGGTAGTGCTGGGTTGAAATGAGCCAACACCTCTTTTGATGTGATCAATGCTTTGCTCTTCTGGAAAGCTCGTTTACATTCGTCACTCCACTTCCATGGTACCCCCGTTTTGCAGTAGGGTGTTCAGTGGGTGTAGTACTGTAGACAAATTCGGCAAGAACTTATGGTAGTAGTTCACCAGCCCGAGGAACGACCTCAGTTGCGACACATTTTCCGGTGCTGGAGCCTTGACTACTGCCTCAATCTTTTCAGGGGACTTATGTAACCCCTCTTTATCAATAACGTGGCCACAATACGAGATCTGCTTCTGGAAAAACTCGCATTTGTGGCGATTAGCTCGGAGCCCATATTCCTTCAATCTAGTGAGCACCTGCTCCAGGTTGGCGAGGTGATCACTGTCATTTTTGCCCGTGATCAGGATGTTGTCCAAATAACACTGGGTCCCTGGAATCGCTTGCAGGACTTGTTCCATTGCCCTTTGCCAAATAGCCGGAGCTGATGCTACCCCAAACACCAGCCGGTTGTATTGGTAGAGACCTTTATGAGTGTTGATCGTGAGGTACTGTTTCGAGGCTTCTTCTACCTCCATTTGCAGGTACGCCTGGGCCAGATCAATCTTAGTGAAGCGTTTCCCTCCAGATAGCGAGGCGAAAATATCTTCAATCCGTGGAAGCGGATATTGTACAGTGTGAAGGACTGGGTTCACTGTCACCTTAAAGTCCCCACAGATGCGAACCTTCTTTGGTTCCCCAGGCGTATTACTCAACGACCTCTTCATTACAGGAATGATGGGTGTAGCCCACTCGCTCCAGTCCACTTTGGACAGTACTCCTGAACGTTCCAAACCTTCCAGCTCTGCTTCGACGGCTGCGCGGATCGCATAAGGTACCGGTCTGGCCTTAAAAAACTTTGGGCTTGCATTTTCCTCTATTTTGATCGTCGCTGTTATGCCTTTTAGTGTTCCGAGTCCCTGCTGGAACACTTCTTGTGCGTCAGTTAGCATTTTTGACAGTCGTCCAGGTGTGACGTCGTCATCCTTTTTGGCATCTACAGTCAGTGCTTGTATGGAATGCCAATCTAGCTGTATCTTCCAGATCCATTCACGTCCTAGTCGTGGTCGTCCTCCATCTGGCAATACATATAGGTCCATTTTTGGTGTTTCCTTGCCGTTATATATAACGTTCACCCTTATTTTTCCTTTGGGGTAGACTTTTTGCCCCGTGTATGTCTTCAAGACAATCTTTGTATCTCTCAAGGGTATATGTGAGAGTAGCTGCTTGTAGTCCCTTCGGTTTATGACTGTTAGGGCCGATCCTGTGTCCAATTCCATTTTCACTTGGACTCCTGCTATCTTGAGCGTGACCCAGATAGTTTGGTAATCCTCCGTTTTGATCACATTATGTAGTTTCAGACAACCCAGCTCCTTGCTTCCGGAGTCTGTATCACTCTTCTGTTCATCTGAACTACTCTCCGTCACCTTATGTACCTTCTTGTACTTCTCCTGTGGAGATTTCTTGCTGCTGGTTTTCTTTCCCGACCTGCAGACTCTTGCTATGTGTCCTACTTTTCCACACTGTCTGCACACTTTGTCCTTGAACCAGCAATCATTATGGTCGTGTGTTGTTCTGCCGCAGCGATAGCACTTCACTGTTCCGTATGACATTTCATTTGTGCCATATTCTTGCGGTCTCCGTTGGAGCTCTGCAGCGCCCCGTGCAGCTGCTTCGTGTGATACTGCAATGCTGAAAGCCTTGTCCAGCGTAAGATCCTTTTCTGATAGAAGTCGTTTCTGGGTTCCTTCACTTTGAAGCCCACACACAAACTTGTCCCTTAAAGTATCTGCTAGTCCCGTTCCAAATTGGCAGTGTTTCGATCACTTGCGCAGTTCCGTTAAATACTCAGCATTACTTTCATCTTTATGCTGGTTCCTTTTGTGAAACTTAAATCTTTCTGCTATCAGCAGCGGTGTGGGGTTTAAGTGGTCCTGTAGGATTGACACTATGTTTTCAAAATCCTTTTCTACTGGCTTCTCTGGGGTTACTAGGTTTTGTAGTAACCCATACGTTTTTGCACCCATTGAATTCAACAATACCAGCACTTTCTTGTCATCTGGCACTTCATTCGCCTTGCAGTATACTTCTTTGCGTTCGACATATGTCGTCCAATCTTTGACTTCATTGTCGAACGCTGTGATACTGCCACTCTTCGGCATTTTTGGGTGTGGTTAGACTGGCTTAAAATGGCGTCTCCCGCGCTTTCCTTTCTTCCCCGCTGCGGCTTTAAATGGCGTCTCCCGCGCTGCTGCCAACGCCGCTCTCGGCGGTCCTCGTGGCAAATGGCGACGCCCTGTGGGTTTCATGCGCTGCTCCTGCGCTGCTGCCAACGCCGCTCTCTGCTGTCCTCTTGGCAATGGCAGCGCCTCGCATTTTCCTGCGCGCCTCTCTCCCCCGTTGACGCTGCTCGGCCCTTGACCACCGGCTGCGCTCTGCTCTCTCTCGCCTCTCTGCCCCGTTGATGCCGCTCGGTCCTGAACACCGGCTGCACCCTGTGCGCTCTGCCCTCTCTCTCTCCCCCGTCGATGCTGCTCGGCCTTTTTCTGTGCCGCTCAGTCGGGCTCTAGCCCGTTGCTGTCTGGGAAGGGTCTGCGCAGTACCTGTTGCCAGCCCGTTTCGCTGGACCACCGTGACTGGAAAGCCAAGCCTGGCTCTCGACAGCCTCCCCTGCGATGCTCAAATCTCCACTGGATGACTGGGCGGTTGCCCGTGGTTGACGCCCGTGCTTCTGGACTCGACCTTCTTCCACTGTTCTCCAAGAGCGAATCCCTGGGAGGTGATGCAGAGTTGCAGGTAGGTTCGAACTTGCTCATCTCCACTATTATTTCCGTGTAATAATATAAAAGGACAGCAGAGAACGGTACAACAGGTGTTTACTCAACGTGGTTCAAACTGCAACTGAAACAACAGATTACTACTCAGCATTATATACAGGTGTGGTCACTGCCGGTACTACAGTATACATGAGCTGTAGAAAGTAGTTCCCCCCTTAAAGGTACATACATTACATCTAGTAGCTTTTCCTAGCTGGCAAATGACAATAAGATCGTTGTTCCAATCAGCACGGTGAACTGAAAAGCTACAGTTATTTAAGCCAATCAAATTGATTATGCACACATTTTAAAGTGTGGCAGATCAAGCTATTTAAGATTGGATGGCTGACAGCATATTACAATCCAGTAATTCTTTTAACTTGTACTGAGCATCATACAGCAGGTAAGTGTCTTTATAGATAACGCTTTGGTCCATGTGATCTCCTGGATTGGTTTCGATCACCTGAGAGGGTCGGAGAGGAATTTTCAAAAGGATTTTTTCCCTTAATGGCCTTGGGTTTTTTCTTTGATTTTTTTGCCTCTTCCAGGAGATTACATGGCTGCGGGGGTGGGTGGGAGGTGGGAAGAAGGGAAAAAGTGTCTAGTCACGATGCTCCAGCCATCATGGGAAGCTCAGCGTAAGCTCGAGGAACAGCTCCTCATCTTTCGATTAGGCACTTTACAGCCTTCCAGACTCAACATAGAGTTCAACATAGAAACATAGAAACATAGAAGATAGGAGCAGGAGTAGGCATTCGGCCCTTCGAGCCTGCTCCGCCATTCAATGAGATCATGGCTGATCATCCAAATTCAGTACCCTGTCCCTGCCTTCTCCCCATATCCCTTGATCCCTTTAGCCTCAAGAAATATATCCAACTCTTTCTTGAATATATTTAATGAACTGGCCTCCACCGCCCTCTGTGGCAGAGAATTCCACAGGTTCACCACTCTCTGGGTGAAGAAGTTCCTCCCCATTTCAGTCCTAAATGGCTTACCCCTTACAATTTCAGATCATAACCTCGGCCCCTATCCTATATATATTTTTTATCCATGCTCTTTGTCTGTCTTTTTTTCTTCTCCCCCACATGGCAGCTGTCTTTCGTCCTGCCAGCGCAATTTACACTTCATCCAGAGCCATCCTTTGTTTCTTAACCTGTCCCATTACCATCTCCTTTTGCCTTGAATATCTCTTAATGTCTCTTAACCTCTTCCGCCTTCCATCCTATCACAGACCTTCCCTTTTGTTCTTTCATCCCCTCCCCCATTTCCCAGCCCCTACACTTGCTTAAAAATCTGTTCCATTTCCTGCTTTTTTCCAGTTCTGACGAAAGGTCATCGACCTGAAACGTTAACTCTGTTTCTCTCTTCACAGATGCTGCCTGACCTGCTGAGTTTCTCCAGCATTTTCTGTTTTTATTTCAGATTCCAGCATCTGCAGTATTTTTTTTAATGGTGTGGGCAGGCTTGGGTGACCAGCTGGTCTTTTCTTGCCCATCAATTTTGTATGTTCCTATAATATCAAAAACCATGAGAGCAAAGCCTAATAAAGCCAGCGTGCTGCCAGTTATTTGTTATTCTTTATTATTCGATGGTATAAAGTGTACTTTTTAAAGTGTTTTTTTTTTGGTGTAAAGTGTAATTTAAAATTAAAATCGCAAAACAAAAATTGTGTTTTACTATACTGGATAGTCCTTTATTTTACTGTTAATAAAATTCCTGCGATTGGATGGGAATGTTACCCCGGGATAAACCTACAGCCCAATAATTTGAGGTCAGGACCAATAAACTTTATTAAATACTGTTTTTGGATCAATAAACCTAAAAAAAAAATCCTTCAAAAGTTGTTCTAACAATTTATTCATTGTTGTGGTAATCAGCATAGCTCCTAAGTTTGATTGTATCTCCCCCCTGATTCTGGCTCAGCAGGTTCAGGCAGAAGCCTGGAAATTTTTCCACACAACAACTTATAATAAGACATTCCAAAAGGTGAACTGAATATTGCTTAAGCAGTTTCAATGTTATCAAGCGCAGTCGTAAACCCCAGAGTTTGTATTTTTTTTGTTCAGTCCAAGATGCCATGCACTGTGACGATTGCCCAACGGGGTACTCGATGAAATAGCAACTGCTGTAATCATGTCCAGCACTTGTTTAAAGTGCTAAGCAGCTACTTAGGACTTTGAAATAGTGCATGAAACAAAACAGCTGTTTTCTGAGCAACTGCATTGTGGAAATGGGCCTCGCTAGGTAGCAACTGCATTTGATGCCCAGGTACTTAAAGCTCTGATCCAGGAAGTAAAGAAAGAAAGACTTTCATTTATATGGCGCCTTTTTTCACGACCTCAGGATGTCACAAAGCACTTTACAGCCAATGAAGTACTTTTGAATTGTAGTTATTGTTGTAATGTAGGAAATACAGCAGCCACATTAGGCACAGCAAGCTCCTACAAAATAGCAAGGTGATAATGACCAGTTAATCTGATTTTAGTGGTGTTGATTGATAAATATTGGCCCCAGGACACCGGGGATAACTCCCCTGCTCTTCTTTGAAATAGTGCCATGGGATCTGACATAAGAAAACTACTAGGCACTTGGTCTAAGCGTTAAACAAAGCTTTAATCAACTGTTTTACAACATGGAGGTCTAGTTGTGTCCTTCACTAGTTCCTGTTAAGAATGCCCTGCGCAAGCTGGGCCCATGCCCGAGTATTTATACTCTCCCTGGACAGCGCCACCCGTAGGCCGCTCAGTATTATTTCATAAGTCTTTCTTTCATGAATGACTGATTCATGTCAGGATCTTTTTACATCCACTTGGTTTGACGTCTCATCTGAAACGACAGCACCTCCAACAGTACAGCACTTTTTGTGCTCAAGTCTCTGGAGGGGGACTGTGAACCCACAACCTTCTGACTCAGACACGAGAGTGCTGTCCACTGAGCCATGGCTGACAACAGGACAGAGCAATACCATCCAGACGACGGAAGGCCACTCCCTCCAATAGTGCCTACTTCACAAGTTCAGCATGGGATGAAATCACTGGTCACTTTGTCGCAAATCTGCCGAACATGGAAACTTAATGAGAAATGGACGTTAATAAATCATCTAGGGTACGTCAGGTATTGCACACCTTCCAAAAACGGAGACAAAAGAAAGCCAGCCCGACAATCCCCTCACCGTGAGCTGCTTCTCCATGAAAACTAGTATGAGCAAGTTAATCCGTTCATGTTTTCAGAAAATCAATGAATTGATTGGCACCTTAAACATTCACTCCCTCCACCACCGGCATACTGTGGCTGCAGTGTGCACCATCTACAAGATGCACTGCCGCAACTCGCCAAGGCTTCTTCGGCAGCACCTCCCAAACCCGCGACCTCTACCACCGAGAAGGACAAGGGCAGCGAGCGCATGGGAACACCACCACCTGCAAGTTTCCCTCCAAGGAAATATATCGGCCGTTTCTTCATCGTCGCTGGGTCAAAGTCCTGGAACTCCCTCCCTAACAGCACCGTGGGAGTACCTTCACCACACAGACTGCAGCGGTTCAAGGTGGTGGCTCACCACCACCGTCTCAAGGGCAATTAGGGATGGGCAATAAACACCGGCCTTGCCAACGACGCCCACATCCCAGGAACAAATTTTTAAAAATGGAAATAAAATCTGAGAGATATGCTGACTCTATCACCCATTTTACACTATTGCACAAAGTCAGGATCCAGCCCCTGGAGTGCTGCCTAGGCTCTCAGTCTTGCATTGCATCTGCCTCATTATGTCATGAAAACATGGTTTACAGGAAGAGGGAGCTGAAATTTCTTTACTCGCAGAAAAATTTAACTGATTGTCTCCAGTCGGGGATTAGCAATCTACATTTCTATTATTAACATCGCTCACGTTCCCCCCATGGATTTTTGGCCACTTTAATACAATGCAGGAGGCAGTAACAAAGTTATTACGCAGTAACAAAGAGACCTTCACCATGTACATGTAAACCAACTAAAAGCAGCTTTCAAAGTTACAGAACATAACCAGGTCAAAACAACTTACCCATAAACAGGTCAATGGTCCATCACACATCACAGTAGCAACTCTCGTTAGCAGACACCTAAATATGGAAATCTCAATTTTTCAAATTAAGTGAAATTCATCACCGCTCCAACACCAATGCCTATTTTATTTGCAAACCCCAACAATTTCACAAGTGCTCAAATGAAGCCTTTCAAGAGAGCATCCTCCTTAACTCAAAAATATGTCTGCACCCTGCTTTGAGGAAAATAACGCTTCACAAAAGACAACAGCCAGTACATATGAGGAAAATAAACTTCTGTTTTTTTCAGTTTGTGTGCCTTCAACCTAGCTGTCTATGCACAGCGCGGTGGAGCATAAAAGTATTAAGGAAAATTGTGTTAAGCTGCATTACCAAAGAAGCCTTTTGTCATTTATTTTTGCTACCATCAATAAAACGTGCCATCAGCGCAAGGTGTTTTATGCTTTCATTGTAAAGCTGTGGGAAGTTATTACAATATAATCATTGTAAATCTTTCACTGTAGTTCTTTGTCAGTTATTTGCAGATGATATCAGTTTACTACAGCTGCAGCTCAAACCCCTCAAACTAGCACTCCTGTAAGTCGTACAAATAATAAACCACACAGACTTTAAAAACACGCTAATATATACACACAAAATGTCTTTTCCTAGAGCTTTCTTTAGCAATACAGTGGCTTCATACTGTTTCCAGACATTTTTCAACAAAAGACTTATTACAGTCTTCCCAATCACTCAACAACTGTAATATATTTTCCATACACCGGATGGGCAGCTGTTGGGCACCAGATAATCAGCAGAAGCTGCAACGTGGTACAGTAGCTGAACAACCTAGGTAGTTTGACCTTTGTTAACATCACACTTCACAATTTTTGATTGTTATTTAAATGGAAAGCCTAAAGGCTAAGTCCCAACTTTGAACTTAAACAGGAGAAAGCATTACATCTTAATCAGATCATATTCAAGTTACTCATTGAAACATCACGTTATTTACCCCTTTTATAAATACAACGCCCAGGCTTAGGATACACAGTGGGATTTGAACTCATTAAAATACATTAGCAACAGTGTCAAGCTATTATTAATTTTGATTGCAACATCATATTCCCTGTACACAATGTAACACGTCAGTAATACGAGACAATTTATGTCAATACAAAGTGGTTTCAGCCTCACATCACTGCAAACTGGGTAATATAACTCAGGTGTGAAGCTGCCCAAATCAAATTTAGGGCAAACTCTGTAAGACAACCTCCAGGAAATCATCATTGCGCATAACTTCAGCGCTGTGCCCGTTGCAGTACAACTGCAGTAAGTGCAAAGCAGAATTTAAATATAACTTTTCTCTCGTCAGTATCAGGAACATTCAAATGTAATCAGTATTCATGAATCCAATAAGCAGTTCAGGGGAAACCTGTTTACCCAGAGAATATGGTTAGAATGTGGAACTTGGAGAATAGCATAGATGCATTTAAGAGGCAGCTAGGTAAGAAAGGAATAGAAGGATATGCTGATAGGGCGAGATGAAATAAGGTAGGAGTGGATCATGTGGGGCATAAACACCATCGTAGACTGAATGTCCTGTTTCTGTGCTGTAAATTTTATATAATCTATGTAATTCTACTCCTGCTCTTATTTCTTATGTTCTTAAAAGGCATGTGGAGATCGGGCAGGAAAGTGGAGTTGAGGTCGATGATCAGCCATGATCTTATTGAATTGCGGAGCAGGCTCGAGGGGCCGTATGGCCGACTCCTGCTCCTATTTCTTATGTTTTTATGTTCTAATTTGATGTAATGTTGATGAGCTTTGTTTTCACTGGCTGGAGCACTTTGCAAAGCTAGGAGCATAACTTGAGTTTGCTAGCCCCACCTTACCCTATGACTTTAGAGGGTGAATTCACCAATACTATGCGGGAAGCAGGGAGAATACGCAAAGGAGGTTTGGGAAACAGCATCGGTGCTAGTGTTGTAACCGTGGAGGTGATTTCCAACTACCGGCCGCACCTTTCTCAACTGAAAAAAACGGGCAGCCAGCAATTGAAAATTGTGTTGGAGGGGGTCGGTGTGGGTGGCGGGGGGGGGAGGGTGGGGGGGGTGGGAGGGGGATGAAGCAGCTCTGCTACCTGGTGACACCCAAAACTCGCCTGATGTAATCTTCAGATGGCGCTGCCGACGGAAGTGGTGGAAGCGGAGACACTCGATGTTTTCAAGGGGAGACTGGATAGGCACTTGAGGAAAATAAACTTGCAGGGATACGGGGATAGAGCAGGGGAATGGGGCTGACTGGGTTGCTCTACAGAGAGCCAGCACGGACTCGATGGGCCAAATGGCCTCCTTCTGTGCCGTTATGACTCTATGGGCAGGAATTTAACTCAGGAGTCGGGTTGGAGGCGGGACTACAACTTTTGGGGTTGAAGTCCCGCCTCCATCGAGATGCGGCCAATCCACGCGATTTTCACTTGATTGACCTTGTTGAGCCCGCCCAGCAGGCTCAGCAGGCCAATTAAGGGCCACCCTGCAACAGGTGACATCACAGACTGAATTTTCATCTGTCAAGAGGTTTTGACAGATGAAATATCAGTGTTTCACAGCTGTTTGAAGCTGTCAAACACTGACAGTCTTACTTCTAACCTGAGTTCTTCTACACAGTCTCAGTTAGAAATTTCTCCTGCACAGAAAGCTGAAAACTGTCACTTTTGACAGTTCGCAGCCATTCTGCTTTCTGTGCCGGTGAGATGAGGGACTCCCGAGACCTGAAGGAAAGAAGGCTGTAAAGGTAAGTACATGTAAGTAAAACTTCTTTAAACACTTTACACAGCCCAAACACACTTAGCTCTGCACTCATGCACCCATCACTCACCTGAACACCGGACATCTCGACCCCTCCAAGCCCTTCATCCCGACGGCCCGCCTCACTAACTTGGCGTGGTTTGGGGCCGTCAGGAATCCCACATTTCACCAATGAAAATAGGGATTAGGCTAAAAACTGCCTGTTAACTACCTGTTAACAGGCAGTTAATTGTCACTAATCCCCTTCGCGCCTTGGGGAGGCGGGTCCCAACACAGGTCGGGTATCCGCCTCCTTTGAAACTGGCATGGAGGCGGGTTGGGGGCGGGATGGGTTCAAGCCCCCCGATTTCAGGATTTTAACCCCCCACACACCTCCAATCCCGCCTCCACGGCCCTATGACTCTAAATGTGCGAGCAGGAGGCTACATAAATATGCAAATCGGAGTCCTATGCTGGTTGTAGGATAGTGGGATAGTGCAGGAAGGTGGAGTTGAGGTAGAAGATCAGCCTTGATCTTATTGAATGGCGGAGCAGGCTCGAAGGACCGAATGGCCGACTCCTGCTCCTATTTCTTATGTCCTTGTATTCTTATGTCAGAGCTCAATTCCAATTTTCAGGTACGAATGGGCAGACACGATGCCATGCATGCTTTCCCTACTTGTACCAGGCGGTGAACGGCCTACCCAGCGGTCCTTAGAGGGAGCCCACTCACAAAACGGCCCAGCAAAGTTCTACTTTTTTTTTGGTGAAAACCAGGAGGTGGGCAGGAGTGCTCCTCCTGGGCTCACAAAAGAAGTCTGGGTTGGTGCCGGCTTGTAAGAGGCCGCCCCCCACCCCCGGCCCCACCCCCCCCCAACCATGCGCTCGCTTCTCCCTAACTCCACCTCCCAGACTCCAACCGTTGGCCGGCTCAGCATGGGGAACCGGATGGTTTCCCGCCATATCGGAACCGGAGAGCTGCAGTGGGGGAAGTCTGCTGGGCGGCAGCTGCGCTTAAATGAGGCCCAGGCCTCTAAATGGCTCGGGCCTCAGGCCAGCAAGAACGGGCGGGTAGATTTGCTGTAAAAACACAAAATGCTGGAGATACTCAGCATGTCAGGCAGCAGTTGTGAAGAGAGAAACAGAGTTAACGTTTCAGGTCGATGACCTTTCGTCAGAACTGGAAAAAAGCAGGAAATGGAACAGATTTTTAAGCAAGGGCAGGGGCTGGGAAATGGGGGAGGGGATGAACATAGAAACATAGAAGATAGGAGCAGGAGTAGGCCATTCGGCCCCTCGAGCCTGCTCCATCATTCAATAAGATCATGGCTGATCATCCAAACTCAGTACCCTGTCTCTGCTTTCTCCCCATACCCCTTGATCCCTTTAGCCTTAGAAATATATCCAACTCCTTCTTGAATATATTTAATGAATTGGCCTCTACTGCCTTCTGTGGTAGAGAGTTCCACAGGTTCACCACTTTCTGGGTGCAGAAATTCCTCCTCATCTCTGTCCTAAATGGCTTACCCCTTATCTTCAGACTGTGACCCCTGATTCTGAACTCCCCCCGCCATCGGGAACAAAAGGGAAGGTCTGTGATAGGATAGAAGACAGGAGAGGTTAAGAGACATTAAGAGATATTCAAGGCAAAAGGAGATGGTAATGGGACAGGTTAACATAGAAGATAGGAGCAGGAGTAGGCCATTCGGCCCCTCGAGCCTGCTCCGCCATTCAATGTGATCATGGCTGATCAGAAACAAAGGATGGCTCCAGGTGAAGTGTGAATTGCGCTGGCAGAATGAAAGACAGCTGCCATGTGGGAGAGAAGAGCAGAAGGCACAAACAAAAAGTGTGGATGAAAAATATATATGTATATGATCGGGGCCGAGGTTATGATCTGAAATTGTTGAACTTTTGCTGCCCCACCTACTTTGCGCCTGTTTCGAGCTCCATTCGTGCCTGGCGGGAGCATCAAATCAGCGAATTTACCTTCATAAGTTTTCAACAACTCAAACTCTGGATAGTGCTCATGTCTTTTTACTTTGCGTTTTGATCAAGTTCGGGATTTTTTAAAGGGTGAAAATTCTGAAGTTATTGGATTCGGGGCACTTTTGAACTAAACTTTGCCTTTAGAAAAATGTATGGTTATTGTTGCCCAACAACATAAACTCCAACTTCCAGTTATATTTCCCTTTGTTTAATGATACAGTTCATTTGACAAATACCTAATGTTGCTTCAGGTTTTTCTAATTGAGGAATCAAGGTAAAGTTCTGAAGTTGTAACTATCATATTGAAATAATATGTATATTAACTTTTGGAAATTTAAATCCAAAATATGTAATCTGAAAATCCTGGAATTTTTGCAATATAATTCCAGTGGAGCAATAAGGCACTAAAAAGATTGAAACTTGTGCACTCGATCAAAACTCCTCGGCAAATGTTTTTCTTAATTTGTTAGATTCAAGCAATTTCTGTTTGCATGGTATTCCATACATTGCATATTTTGCATATCAATGCCAGCTGTGGCTCAGTGGGTCGCACTCTCTCGTCTCTGAGTCATGAAGGTCGTGGGCTCAAGTCCCACTGCAGAGACTTGAGCGCAAAATCTAGGCTGAAACTCTTATGTAGTACTGAGGGAGTGCTGCACTGTCGGAGGTGCTGTCTTTTGGCGCGTGACCTCATTATTTATCCCCAAATTGCCTGTTGGAAAATAGGGAATGCGGTGAATTAATTGTGCGAGGTCCGGTTCCCGATTTTCCAACCTGTGCCCACTGACCATAAAGCCCAATACCTCACACAATTGGGGCTGTCAAGTGAACAGGAATCAGAAAGATTGATCTTAATTTCAGGTAGGAGACCAACATCTGTTCAAAAAAGTCACGACCAGCAACATATGGGGCAACTGGCAAATATATCATGGCTGGTTCCTTGATCAAGCAATTGCCAGTAGTGCTGATTGGGACGTAATATCCTTTCTTTTTCCTTTGTCCCTGTTACTTTCCTTTATTGCCTTCTGCTTTTCTCCCCTCACTAATCCCTGGGCCACACTGCTTTTGTAGCTGAGAAAGTAGGCTCAGCTGCCTGCTCTCAAATGACTCTGACCACTAATGCTGCTCTCGACAAGCTGGCGTGAGAACAGCCCGGTGAAAATCACTCAGCAAATGTTGAATTTTCTCATTAGTCTGCAGGGAGGCACCTGTTCTCCAAGTCATCTGGTACACTTTACAGCAGCCCGCCGAAGACCAGCGAGAGACCAAGGGGGAAAAATTCAGTATCGCCCCGTTTGGGGCTCCATTATCGGCCGTGCGCAAAGTTTAGTGCCTGGCGCTAATTATCGCCTCTGACAGCAAACTTGGCTTTTATCGCCCCTGGAGGTGATTGGAGCGCTAAATCAGGCGTTTCACATCTGTCTTAAGGCGCAAAGGCCGAAGAGCGAGGCGCTACCTCAGAGCGCTGGCGAAGCAAGGAAGGGCAAATCAAAATAAACCTGCAAAGTGCTGCTCAGTACTCAAAACTCCTTCACACAGCGTTGAATATCTCCAGAAGTCTCTCTCCCTCTCTCTCAGAATGCGTGGTGCAAAAATGTCACCGGCAAAAAAAGGCAGGAAGCGGTCATCTTTAAATAGCGCTCCCCCAGTCCCTTTCTGACAGCAAAACGCTCCCCTCAACCTGTCGTTGCTAGCGGCAGGCGGTAAGGCAGGGGGCGCCACTCAATATCTGGTCCGGGGCGCTAACGGGGCGTTGCGCACTCGACTGACGTCACGATCTGCCGGCGCAGGAGATCGTGGCAGTAATGTTTAGCGCCGCCGCAAAATGTCTAGTTAATTTTGCGAGCGGCGCAAACATCGCCGCGCCCGGGCGTTAGTTGCTTTGCGCCCCAATTGGCTCCCTCTTAAGGCACTAACGGGAGGCTCAATCAACTGAATATTTCCCCCCATGAGTGTAGAATCATACCGCACAGAAGGGGGCCTTTCGGCCCATCGTACCTGTGCCAGCTGTCTGAAGGAGCTCTCCAATTAGTCCCACTCCCCCTGCTCTTTCCCCATAGCCCTGCAAATGTTTTCTTTTAAGTAGAGATCCAATTCCCTTTTGAAAGTTACTTTTGAATCTCCTTCCACCACCTTTACAGGCAGTGCATTCCAGGTTATAACAACTTGCTGAGCAAAAGAAATTCTCTTCATTTCCCCCCCCCCTCCACCCACCCCCAACCCTCGGCTTTTTTGCCAATTACCTTAAATCTGCATCCTCTGGTTCCCGACCCTCCTGCCAGTGAAAACAGTTTCTCCCTATTAATCCTATCAAAACCCTTCACTCTACCATCAGTAGAAGACCTGGAAACTGTTCTCCCGCCCATTCTTTCAGTCCATGGATAGCACATGATGAGGGTGGACGGCAAACAATGATGGTGAGAGTAAAGTTATTGATCAAATAAAGGGGCAAGAAAAAATAAATTAGTGGCCGTGGTGAAGAATTCCTCGGTGCAGCAAATTGTTAATCCATTCTTTGCAGACGAGTTTTCAATTTTGCTACAACTAGCAGACAGAGGAAATCTCCCTCCCCCCCACCCCCATATTGTCGAATCCGCTCTGCAGAAGTTAGGAACAGTGTCTACGATGCAACAGAATCTGAAGTAGGTTTCTGTATGTATTCAGTCAAATTTAATACTAGCCACTTATCTAAACACATTTCTAAAAAATTACATTTTGGAATGCTTTAAGCTGTTTCGAGGCTCACTAAATCATCAGAAGTATCCCTTGAGCGTGCTTTAAATAGCATTTTGGAATATATTGAAACTTAAGCCATGCTTGCAGGAAAGCAAAAATTTAGTCTCCAACACATCTACTGCTATTTTGCAATTGTACTGTGAAGAATGAGCTTTGTAGCTCAAGCAGTCTCATGCTTGGCAACCAACCAAAACAAAAAAAAAAATCACACTCCTGATCCCACAACTACCTGTCAGTTGAGCTAATTTGTTTGGTTGGGTAAATGCTGCCAGCTCTCAGCCAAGTTGCTGAATGGAATGCCATGTGGTAACAAGATGTTCGGTTGTCAGTGAGAGCAAGAAACCAGCAGAAACTCGCCCTCCCTGTTTAGCCTGTGCCTTCTGTTGGTCAATCGCGCAGTGGCAGGACAATGGGGGTGAAGCGTAACGCAAAAAAACACGGTGGGAAATAATGAACCAGCAGCCTGTTTTACACCCCACCCCATTTTCTTTTCCATTGACTTCACTAGTTTTCTTAAATACAGATGTACTTGATACATTATATAAATTATGAAAGGTTGTAGCTCCTTCAAATACCCCCAAATAAAAAAAACAGTGCAGTTCAAAAGATTGTTTTAACATTTTGGCCCGGATTTTGCAGTCAGCGGCAAACGAACGGCACTAGCCTTTCAATAGTTGAATGTATTCAAGGCTGAGATCGATAGATTTTTGGAATCAAGGGATATGGGGACAGGGCGGGAAAGTGGAGTTGAGGTCGAAGATCAGCCATGCTCGAAAGGCCAGGTGGCCTACTCCTACTCCCACTTTGGCCCAGAAATTCGGGTCTCCACGGGTGAGTACGCGCTGGGTACTTGCCCGTAGGCCCAATGGAAGTGCCGGTTTCCTGCATGCACTGCGCATGCGCGGGAAACCGGCACTTCCGTTCCCCTGAAAGCAGGGGTTCAGAGGTCGAACGCGTGCGTGGGGGAGGCTGCGCATGTGCATCGAACTTCGTTTTTTTTTTACAGGTTTTCCCGGGAGGGTAAGTTTGCAGAAGTTAGAAATGTAAAAAGCAGGCATAAGTGGTGAATTAATTAAAATTAAAACATTTTTTCCACAGGTTTATTATTTTTAAATACTTTAAAGCAAGGTAAGTTTATTTTTAGCCCCATTAGAAAATAAAATTATTGTTTTCAAAAATTTAAATTATTGTTTAAAATAGTTATTGTAGTGTCCGTGTGTTGATAAAGACACTGAAGACAGGAGTTGGTTCATAGATATTTACTAAGCAAAGTCTGGGGGGGGGGGTTCTAAAGGATATACACAATACACAGGCTTATATAGCCCAAGTGGCAATTACCGGTATTACACACACCTGGGGTCTCTTAAAGGCACATACACCACAATTCCTCCCCTTTTAGCTAACCAGTACATCATATTTTAAGTAATTATTAATTACATGTTATATGCAAAATAATATACATTGCTGTAATTAATTAATTATAAGTTAGTCTCTCAGGAGGCTTCCTGACTCGGTCCAGATAACGCCTCGGGGGTGTAGTAGTTTCTGGTGGTGTAGTAGGTTCTTCTGGCAAGGCTGATTCGGCTTGAATGCCAGTGTCGGGTTCATCGGGTTCCAGTATCACCAGATCAGAGGTAGATATGGGTATCTCTACTTCATCGTTAGATGTATAGAGTGGTGGTGTAGGTTGTCCCTTTTCGGATGACTTTATGATTTGGTCAGCATGGCGCCTTATTATGCTTTCTCCGATGCCCACGGTATACATCAGTGGTCCTAGTCGTGTGCAGATAGTTCCAGGCTGCCATTTCTCGGTACGGTAGTCCCGGGCCAAAACTTGTTGACCTATCTGGAAGGTTCTAGTTGGCCTTTCATTCATGCCTTGAAACTGCCGGTTCTCCACGTCCCTTCTGATGTTGGGCTTGACCAAATCCAGCCGGCATCTTAGGTTTCTATTGAAGAACATCATGGCGGGAGTTTGGTTGGTAACCATATGTGTTGCATTCCTGTATGCGAATAAGAAGTTATCCACCTTGTGCTGAAGTTTTATGTCTTCATTACTCATGGCCTTTATGGCCTTCTTGAAGGTTTGGACAAACCTTTCAGCCAATCCATTGGTGGCGGGATGGTATGGGGCGGACGTGTAGTGCTTAACCCCATTGTTTTTTAAGAACTTTCTGAATTCTTCGGACACAAATTGCGGTCCATTATCAGAACAGATCTGTTCTGGTAGCCCATTCCTGGCAAATATGGTCCTTAATACTGTGATGGTTTTTTCCGTGGTGGTGGAGGACATCTTTATTACCTCTGGCCACTTGGAGTGTGCATCAACCGCGATTAAGAACATTGAGTCCATAAATGGACCAGCAAAGTTGATGTGTACCCTTTGCCAGGGAGATGAGGGCCACTCCCATGGATGTAGTGGGGCTTGTGGTGGAGCATTTTGGACCTTCTGGCATCCTAGGCAGCTCTTGGTCATTTCTTCGATGTCTCCATCGATACCTGGCCACCATACAAACGCCCTGGCTAGGTACTTCATTTTCACTCCACCCAGATGCCCCTCGTGAAGCTCCTTTAGCACTTTATCCTGGAGTTTGGGTGGAATCACCACTCTGGATCCACACATCAAGGTTCTTCGGCACACTGACAGCTGTTCTCTTCTTTGCGAGAATGCTGGCAACAGTGGTTCGCCATGTGCTGGCCATCCCTTCACTGTTAAATCGTAGACCTGTGAAAGAGTCGGGTCATTTCTCGTTTCCCTTTCAATGGCAGAATTTGTTACTGGTAGACATTCCACTATGGTAGGATGGAACATCTCCATTGGGTCTACTGTAGGTGCCTCTTCTATCGTTGGCAACGGTAGGCGCGATAAACCGTCAGCATTCCCATGCTGTTTTGATCCTTTGTATTCTATGTTGTATTGGTGTGCCCCTAGAAAAAGGGACCACCGCTGTAGCCTTTGTGCTGTCATAATGGGAACACCCTTTTTAGGGTTGAATATGGAGATGAGGGGTTGATGGTCAGTCAACAAGGTAAATTTTTGTTCGTGTAGGTAATGGTTGAATTTATTTACTCCCCATACCAGGCTGAGTGCTTCCCTGTCGATTTGGGCATAGTTACGCTCAGCTGAGTTCAATGAGCGTGACGCAAAAGCTATCGGCCGTTCCGAGCCATCAGGGAATTTATGCGATAATACTGCTCCTATGCCGTAAGGGGATGCATCGCACGCCAGTCTGATTGGCAGTGATGGGTTGTAATGAGCCAAAACTTCTTTGGATGTGATTAAGTCTTTGCATTTATGGAAGGCATTTTTGCAGTCTTCGTTCCATTTCCAAATTACTCCTGTTTGTAGCAGTTCATTAAGAGGGTGTAGAAGAGTTGATAAGTTCGGTAAAAATTTATGATAGTAATTTATTAATCCCAGGAACGACCTTAATTGTGAAACATTTTCAGGTGCTGGGGCTTTTATGACCGCCTCAATTTTTTCAGGTGACTTATGCAACCCTTCCTTATTTATTATGTGGCCACAATATGATATTTGATTTCGGAAAAATTCGCACTTGGGGCGATTTGCTCGTAGGCCCCGCTCTCTCAGCCTAGTGAGCACCTGCTCTAAATTGGCAAGGTGCTCGTTGTCATTTTCTCCTGTTACAAGGATGTCGTCTAGGTAGCATTGAGTCCCCGGAATCCCTTGGAGACTTGCTCCATAGCTCTTTGCCAGATAGCTGGAGCGGATGCTACTCCGAAAACCAGTCGATTGTACTGGTACAGACCTTTGTGTGTATTTATCGTGAGATATTTTTTAGAGGCCTCTTCAACCTCCATCTGTAGATATGCCTGTGCCAAGTCAATTTTGGTGAAACGTTTCCCTCCGGACAGTGAGGCGAAAATATCTTCTATTCTCGGAAGAGGGTACTGTACCATGTGAAGGACCGGGTTTACAGTCACCTTGAAGTCTCCACAGATGCAAATTTTTCTCTGTTCTTCAGATCCATCACCCTTCAATGCTTTCTTCATGACTGGGACGATGGGTGTTGCCCACTCGCTCCAATCTATTTTAGATAATACGCCTGCCTTTTCCAAATTCTCCAGCTCTGCCTCGACTGCTGGACAAATTGCGTATGGCACCGGTCTTGCCTTAAAAAACTTGGGAATTGCTGCATCTTCCACTTTTATTGAGGCGGTGATGCCTTTCAAGGTTCCTAGTTTCTCTTGAAATACTTCCTTGGCGTTGGCCAAGATGTCTTTCAATCGTTCAGGTATGACGTCATCATCATTTTTTTCCTTACTGGTCACCGTCAGTGCCTGAATGGAGTGCCAGTCTAAATGTATTTTTCTGATCCATTCACGTCCCAACAGCAGTGGACCACCATCTTGTAGAACGTATAAATACAACTTCTGTATTTCCTTGCCGTTGTATACAACAGGCACCCTTATTTTTCCTTTGGGGTATACTTTCTGCCCCGTATATGTTTTCAAGATAATGGATGTATCTTTTAAAGGTATATGCGGAAATAGCCGCTCGTAATCCCGTCGATTTATGACGGTCAGAGCTGATCCTGTATCTAGCTCCATTTTAACTGGGGACCCTGCTATTGTGAGGGTAACCCAAATGGTCTGGTAATCTTCTTTGGCAATTACATTATGTAATTTGAGAGAGCTTAGTCTCTTGTTCCCGGAGTCACTATCGCTCTTCTGGTCTTCGGAGCTACTGTCCGTCATCCTTTGTACCTTTCTGTGCTTTTCCTTATTGATTCTTTTCCCGTTAGTGGATTTTTTATTTTCAGATCGGCACACACGTGGAATGTGTCCCATCTTTCCGCATCGCCTGCATGCTTTTTCCTTGAACCAGCAGTCCCTCTGGTCATGGGTGGATCTGCCGCAGCGATAACATCTCTCGAAACCCCGTGTCATTTCGTGGGTGCCGAAGTCCTGTG
Organism: Somniosus microcephalus; assembly: GCF_052327205.1. NCBI lineage: Eukaryota > Metazoa > Chordata > Chondrichthyes > Squaliformes > Somniosidae > Somniosus > Somniosus microcephalus. The sequence continues at coordinate 29,778,034 of NC_140993.1, read as the reverse complement.
GCCTTTGCTGTATCTTTGCAGCTCCTATTGCACTGAAAGCCTTGTCCAGTGTTAAATCTTTCTCAGAAGATACCTTTTTTTGTGTTTCTACACTTAGGGGATCGCAGATGAATTTGTCTCGCAGAGAATCTGCCAGTCCTGCCTCGAATTGGCAGTGTAGGGTATCAACAATCTCCTCAAAATTCTTGTCCATCGGTTCGGCTGGAGTGATTAAGTTTCGTAACAGCTTGTATGTCTTTGCGCCCATTAGATCCAGAAGCACTGAAGCTTTTTTTTCATCTTCTATTCCATTTGCGGTGCAATATACCTCCACTCTTTCCACATATGTGGTCCAATCCTCTATCTCGTTATCAAAAACATCAATATTGCCAGACTTAGGCATTTCAGAAAAGATATGGCGCGTCCCGCGCTTTTTTTTTCTTTTCTGTAGCAAAGATATGGCGCTTCCCGCGCTTTCCCGCCGCTGCTGCCGATAACAACGCTGTTTACTGCGGTTTCCGTTCTCTTTATTTTTTTAAAATTTACTGTTGGAGACTCGTTTCCGCCGGAGGTCTGAACGCTGACCTGCTTGCCGCGCCGGCCGTCTCCCGAGTGCTCCCTCCCAGTCCGTTATTGCTTGCCTCCGATTTCGCTGCCTGTCTCAGCTATAGAGCCCGCCGCTGGAGCCCCAGCCTGACGCCCAGGAAGGATTAGCGCAGTACCTGCCACCAGCTTGGCCAGCTGGTGAAACCACAGCTTCTCTCACTTCCTTGAGTCTTCTGGACGCCGGAGGAATCGATGTCCTTGAGGTGCTGCCGAATTGCAGGTAAGTCCGTTTCCACTTCGTCGCCACTGTAGTGTCCGTGTGTTGATAAAGACACTGAAGACAGGAGTTGGCTCATAGGTATTTACTAAGCAAAGTCTGGGGGGGTGGTTTCTAAAGGATATACACAATACACAGGCTTATATAGCCCAAGTGGCAATTACCGGCATTACGCACACCTGGGGCTCTTAAAGGCACATACACCACAGTTATTTCATGTAATTTATAGATTATTTTAAAAATGTGGTTTTTTAAAAATTTATTTGAAGATTTAGTGATGTTTTGTAAGAAGAAGGGGCCCGTAGTATTTCTAAGTTTGACAGCACTTCCTGTCAGACTTATGAATGGAGCATTCCCTGCTCCGATTGGCTCCCCATGGCCCACGTGATCCCAGGGGATGCATCGAACTAACTGCGCCCCTGGGATACGCAAGCACTGCGCGCCGGCAGCTGGACCAGGCCCCGGATCGGAATTCCATGGGGGCCCACAGCTCAACGGCCGGCGCGCAAGGTAAGTGCAGGTCAGGGGCTTGCACCCGCGGGAAGCCCCCGACCCGAATTTCTGGGCCCTTGTGTTCTTATTACACTTACACTTGCCCACAGAATTTCTGTGGAATTTTGGACTGGAACTTTGTGGTGATTGGAAAGCCATTTTGGCGCAGCGCCCTCTACAGGGGACCTGTGTGAACAGGGCAAGATGCTGTGCTTCTCCTTAACCAATCAGATTGAAGATTCCATACTGAGGCACGCAGAGTCCGAACCAGGAAGTGTAAATTAGAATATTTAATTCAATGCCAAATCCTGTGCAGCAAGCAAAATAAAGAGAGGGAAGGAAAGACAGAATTAAGAGAGAGAGATAGAAAGAAAAAGTGAAAAGAAAAAGTTATATATTTTTTTTAAATCTCCATAATTAAAATCTGAAGGAATGAGACTCCACACTTCTAAAAAGTTAATTTTCCACGCCAGAGAGGTTGTTTGGCAGTAATTAAGACTTGCACGCCCTTAAAAATCCACTTACACTAGAATGGGCAAGGCTGAGCTTTATCTGGCATGTTTAGTGGCTATCTAGCGGGTAAGTACCGCAACTTCAAGCCATTCCATGTATTTCAATCGCAAGTCTCTGGGCGAGATAACCAACATAGCGAAGCTTCTAGAGGAGCAGGGCACCTCGGTCAGCAATTTCCCGATCTCCGCGTTTAACTGCGCATGTTGTGGTCGCCGGAGGTTGCTGTCCGATTCACTCTTTAATAAGCCTCATCATTATCTTTACTGCAAATTCTGGGCCATTTTGTTTGCCTTAGCGCTAAAATTGATTTGCACTACGTAATTGTATCATATGTCTGCCTTTAGACCCATCACAAATAATTTAAAATTTGGCCCTATATAAAAAAAAATCAAAAAGCTATATGGAACCATAGAACACTTCTTAATTCACCGTGAAGAAAGGATTTTTTTCTGGTTGCTTGCTATGTTTTAACCATTGTAAACATGGGGGGAGGATTTGCTCTCTTGACTATTTCTAGCCATATCATAATCCATTCTTTCAGAAAACCTTTGCAATTTTTGCAGGAAATAACAAATATAAAAGAGACTTCTGATATGTTTATGTTAATCCATCAAACAAAATCTTCTGCACAAAAGTGGAAGACGTAAAATGGTTACTGTTATTTTTTTTTCACGGAGCAATATTCCATATACTCAAATATCTAACTGATATGCCAACTGAACATTGTGGAGCGAATTTTCCACCCAGCAGGATCATTCCTGTCGGCAAAACACATGCGCAAGGACTGGACATCATGCAATCTTGCGTAGTTCCCACAGGAAACCCCTCCGCAAGTCATTTTACAGTCGATCTTAATGTGGCCATAAATATAAGCGCAACACAGAAGCGAGCTCTTAAAAGCACAGGCTTTCCTTAACTGAATATTTTCCTTTTGTCAATGGCTATTTACTGCACTTTGCTTAATTTTTTGTATCTTTTTCTGTTTTTTCGCTCTTTTTTCTTACCCCTCATTGACATTACAGCATACTTTGCATCTTAATGTGAAAGAGGGTACCAGCCGTCAGATTTATGTATGGCTCCAGCTCTACTCTCCCCCGATCCAGCTATGCTCACAACAACAACAACTTGTATTTATATAGCGCCTTTAACGTAGTAAAACGTCCCAAGGTGCTGCACAGGAATATTATAAGACAAAAAATTTGACAGCGAGCCACATAAGGAGAAATTAGGGGAGGTGACCAAAAGCTTGGTCAAAGAGGTAGGTTTTAAGGAGCGTCTTAAAGGAGGAAAGGGAGGTCGCGAAGTGCAGAGGTTTAGGGAGGGAATTCCAGAGCTTAGGGCCTAGGCAACAGAAGGCACGGCCGCCAATGGTTGAGCGATTATAATCAGGGATGCTCAGAGAGCAGAATTAGAGGAGTGCAGATATCTCGGGGGGTGGGGGGCGGTTGTGGGGCTGAAGGAGATTACAGAGATAGGAAGGGGCGAGGCCATGGAGGGATTTGAAAACAAGGATGAGAATTTTGAAATTGAGGCGCTGCTTATCCGGGAGTCAATGTAGGTCAGCGAGCACAGGGGGTGATGGTGAACGGGATTTGGTGCGAGTTAGGACATGGGCAGCCGAGTTTTGGATCACTTCAAGTTTTCAAGTTTACGTAGGGTAGAATGTGGGAGGCCAGCCAGGAGTGCATTGGAATAGTCAAGTCTAGAGGTAACAAAGGCATGGATGAGGGTTTCAGCAGCAGATGAGCTGAGGCAAGGGCGGAGACGGGCGATGTTACGGAGGTGGAAATAGGTGGTCCTGGTCGGAAGCTCATTTCAGGGTCAAATATGACACCAAGGTTGCGAACAGTGTGGTTCAGCCTCAGACAGATGTTAGGGAGAGGGATGGAGTCGGTGGCTAGGGAACGGAGTTTGTGGCGGGGACCGAAAACAATGGCTTCGGTCTTCCCAATATTTAATTGGAGAAAATTTCTGCTCATCCAGAACTGTATGTCGGACAAGCAGTCTGACAATTTAGAGAACATGGAGGGGTCAAGAGAAGAGGTAATGAGGTAGAGCTGGGTGTCGTCAGCGTACATGTGGAAACTGACGCTGTGTTTTCGGATGATGTCGCCAAGGGGCAACATGTAGATGTGAAATAGGAGGGGGCCAAGGATAGATCCTTGGGGGACACCAGAGGTAATGATGCGGGAGGAGGAAGAGAAGCTGTTGCAGGTAATTCTCTGGCTACGATTAGATAGATAAGAATGGAACCAGGCAAGTGCAGTCCCACCCAACTGGATGACGGTGGAGAGGTGTTGGAGAAGGATGGAGTGGTCAACCATGTCAAAGGCTGCAGACAAGTCAAGAAGGACGAGGAGGGATAGTTTACCTTTATCACAGTCACAAAGGATGTCATTTGTGACTTTGATGTGAGCCGTTTCGGTACTGTGGCAAGGGTGGAATCCTGATTGGAGGGATTCAAACATGAAATTGCTGGAAAGATGGGCACGGATTTGGGAGGCGACAACACGTTCAAGGACTTTGGAGAGGAAAGGGAGGTTGGGGATGGGCGGTAGTTTGCAAGGATGAAGGGGTCAAGGGTTGGTTTTTTGAGGAGAGGGGTGATGACGGCAGAGTTGAGGGAGAGGGGGGCAGTACCTGAGGAGAGAACCGTTAACAATGTCAGCTAACACGGGAGCCAGAAAAGGAAGTTGGGTGGTCAGCAGTTTGGTGAGAATAGGGTCGAGGGAGCAGGAGGTGGGTCTCATGGACAAGATGAGCGCGGAGAGGTCATGAGGGGAGATCGGAGAGAAACTGGAGAAAGATGTGAGTTCAGGGCTAGGGCAGGGGGGAACCTTAGAGGAAGTTTGGCCCGGTGGGCTAGGGGAAGGAAGGGAAGTGGCAGAGGCAGCTGAACGGATGGTCTCAATCTTAGAGACAAAGAAGTCCATGAGCTCCAGTCCCAATGATTTGTAAAGTAGCCTCCTTGAAGGCATTCGAAAGATTGTAAGATAGTCTGAGTGCTCTGTATGGGGCTGCAGTCAAAGTTCAACAGAGTCCATGGAAACACTTTGCCCATCTATTTGGTAAAAGACACTGGTAGAAAGCCTTACCTTGCCCGATCTCTTCAGGTCCACAAGTTTTTTTCTTTTTATGATACCACCCCTTCAGATCTCAATGACCCTCTGGATCATGACCTGCCAGGCATTCTGTCCCTCTGCTCTGCAGATAATACCAAACAGGGCTACTTTCCTTTGTTCCACTTCTTGCAGCAGCAGTTCTGTTGCAGCATCAGAAAATCTGAGGGCTGTATCTCATCCCTATATCTGCAAGTTCCCTCAAACTACCATTTGCATACCTGGAGTTCATAAGGAATATATAATTAGGCCCAACCCCAGAAGATTCATCGTTCTCTGCCATGTACTACTTGGGTGAATGTAAAGCCCACACTATAATGTTTCCCACAGTCCACAAACGTTGTGGAAAGTTTCCCCATATGCACATGTTCCCATCTATCAAATGGATAAGCTTCAGCATAGCACAGTGACAATAGGCGGAATAATGAGTGAGAATACTATCCTTTCACACTCAGGTGTAGGCTTAACTCAAGCCATGGCCCATCAGCAAGAAGATATATGGTAAGCATCTTAAAATAATCAGGAATAGCAGAGACTTTCAAATTTTTGTCTCTGGCCAACATAATGGATTCATTACTCTCAATTATTTAGAACCAGCTTACAGAATGGCTGCATCAGCTTTCACTGTATCAGCCCCTTTGGTGGCGCTGCTGCCTTTAAGGCTGAAATTACTCCTGAACTTCCTCTCCTCACTAACCCTGCGCCCAATAGTGCACCTCAACATGTGCCCAAATTATTCCCTCAGGTAAAAGCCCACAGGAAATTCAAGCACTAATTCCTTCCTCCAGGTACAGCAGATTTCTGCTGCGTCTTGCCTCCATTGTTCTGGACAGTGCCTGCCCATAAGAGGTTGGCCTAATGTTTGTGGAACCAGTTTAATAGATGGAGCTGACACTTCAACTCCAGGTGGATTTCCCACTCAGGCCTGAGTTTAAAAATACAATCGGGTCTCAATGATTTCACTGGACCCCAACATGCCTGTGTAAAGAAGGGCCCTGTTGGCTCCGGGCGCGTGTCCCAGCTACCTGCTGAGGAGAGCAGGTTAAAATTGCACATGCTGGGATCATGGCGGTTTTCGGGCAGGTAAGAGCCAGGGCGATTTTAACTGCCCACCCGCCAGCTTTCTGCCGAGGGTTAAAATTGCCCCCCAATGTTCCAGAATACAGTGCATTTCACAAAATGATGACATGCATTGAGTCTTGAGTCTTTATAGTATTTACAGGAATAAATTAGAAATTTACAACATTCAGGAAAGCCTAACAAATGTTAGGTGTAGCGATTTACTAAAGTAATTCATTATTTCACCAGTTGAGTTCACAAAGGAATTTTCCGGTTAGCAGCACGGCATCACAGAGTTCCAGTCATCACCTACCAATTGCTCTGATGTCTGTGTTTGCAGTGTGAACTATATAAAATAATAGAAGGAATAATTCTCCCATTGCCTAATCAAAATGTGTGTTTAGTTAAATTCAATTATCTCTTCAATAACTGAAGGACTGCTTAATTTATAAAAGAAACATTTCCCTTTCAAAATGAAAAAGTAAAATGAAAACGGGTTAATAGACTGTCACTCTTTTTCACATCATGATATTCTAATGTTCTCACAACAACCTAAAAACATGTTTATTAGTGGTGAGCTCAACATTTGAGCTGGCCACATTTGACTGCTTGACTGCAACTAGACTGGATACACATAAGATACTGAGGGGGATTGACAGGGTAGATACTGAGAGGTTGTTTCCCCTGGCTGGAGAGTCCAGAACTAGGGGGCATAGTCTCAGGATAAGGGGTCGGCCATTTAAGACTGAGATGAGGAGGAATTTCATCATTCAGAGAGTTGTGAATCTTTGGAATTCTCTACCCCAAACGGCTGTGGATGCTGAATCGTTGAGTATATTCAAGGCTGAGATCGATAGATTTTGGAATCCAGGGGAATCAAGGGATACGGGGATCGGGCAGGAAAACGGGGTTGAGGTCGAAGGTCAGCCGTGATCTTATTGCATGGCAGAGCAGGCTCGAGGGGCCATATGGCCTACTCCTGCTCCTAATTCTTATGTTCTTAAACAAATTCTCAACCATTTAATGCTGGAATCGCCACATTTTTATAGCATTTCAAGGATACTCAATTGCTTCCAGCAAAACAGGTAAAATTGAATCTGTTGTGTTTTATTTGGGGAAACCATACAGTCAATAATCGTGTTAGGAACAGTAATGTTGGGAGGGAAGGGGGAAAGAAGAGTGCTAATGAAAAGCTTAGTTTAAGCTCTGGTGTGATGGGATTTATCTGGTTTACTTTAAACGTAAACCAATTTATTCATCTCAAACTCCTAACCGGAAAACCACACTGAATGCTAAATGCTTTTTCTTGTAAATAAATGGGTGCACAGTAAACATCAAATTAAGTTGATTTGTGAAAGCTAGGCAAATGGCCCTAGTCTATTATTGACCAAATATGAAATCTGCAGGTCTAGATGACAGTTGTGAGGACAAAGAAAAAGCTAAGAATATGCAGTAAGTAAAGGAAGCCTTTAAATAAATATTTTTTTTTAAATGTAGAGCTACAAAAAAGATTAAAAATACACGTATAAAGAAAGCAATACTTAGAATTCAGCTAGTATGATTTTAAAGTATGCTGATGGCAGTAATGTAGTACCCATGATCTATAACTTCGTTCTTTATGTACAGATTATTTCTGTTATAATCTCATTAATATTGCATGGAGTTTGCATTCTAACGAGTATTTCTTGTGATGAAGCATCTTGCTTTACAACAGTGACTATGCTTCAAAGAGTATTTCATTGGCTGTAAAGCGCTTTGGGACATCCTGAGGTTGTGAAAGGCGCTATATAAATGTAAGTTCTTTCTTTTTTCTTTCTTTACTTAATATGCTGAAATCAAAGCCACCTTCATCTGACAGTTGAAATAGCTTCATTTATAATAATCATAGATAGATATAGGGCTCGATTTTCAGTGTGCCATGGAGTCGGGATTGGAGCCGTGTGGGGGGTTAAATTCCCGAAATCGGAGGTCTCGACCCCATCCCACCCCCAACCCACCTCCATGCCAGTTTCAAAGGAGGCGGGTACCCGCCCCGCACTGGGACCCGCCTACCCAAGGCGGGAAGGGATTAGTGCCAATTAACTGCCTGTTAACAGGTAGTTAACAGGCAGTTTTTAGCCTAATCCCTATTTTTAATGTTGAAGTGTGGGATTCCCGACGGCTCCAAACCACGCCAAGTTGGAGGAGTTGGGCCGTCGGGTTGAAGGACTTGGAGGGGTCGAGATGTCGGTGTTCAGGTGAGTGATGTGTGCATGAGTGCAAAGGTAAGTGTGTTTGGTGTGTCTAAAGTGATTAAAGAAGTGTAAATTACCTTTACTTACCTTTTCAGCCTTCCTTCCTCTAAGTTCGGGGAGTCCCTCATCTCACCGGCACAGAAAGCAGAATGGCTGCGAACTGTCAAAAGTGACAGCCTTCAGCTTTCTGTGCAGGAGAGATTTGTAACTGAGTCTGTGGAGAAGGATTCATGTTAGAAGTAAGACTGTCAGTGTTTGACAGCTTCAAACAGCTGTCAAACACTGATATTTCATCTGTCAAAACTGGGCGGGCTCAACAAGGTCAATCAAGTTAAAATTGAGTGGATTGGCCGCATCTCGATGGAGGCGGGACTTCAACCCCAAAAGTTGTAGTCCCGCCTCCAACCCGACTCCTGAATGAAAATCCAGCCCATAGAATCATCAATGGATTGGCGATCTCTACTACTTCCTTTAAATAGTCATGCATATTTTTGAAAGTATTTTGTCCTAAAAAAAAAGCAACAATTTGCTGTTATTTATTTAATTCTTCCTGTTCAATAGGGATAATAGGGGTAGAAACATAAACAGGGCTGTCATTTTGACCTCCTGTCTGGTATCTGAGTTGTCCAAATAGCAAACCATCATTTCAGCAGTCTGGCACAGTAAGTGATCATGGGGAACAGCGGCAGCCTATTTCAGCTGTGCGCCGAGATCCTTGGGGCTCAATTTTCATTCTTAGCATTTTTATGTGAAATTACAGTACAGTGTGCCTGTGGATTGTATTTTTCTTTCAGTCCAGGTCAGCTCCGCAAAGTTCTTTTTTTAAAACTCATTACCAGACAGGACAGAGAAGATGTTGTAGGGGGTGGGTAAGCAGTTTATTTAACTTGCAAAGAACTAGAGGAAACACATATAAAATTAACAGACTTCAAAGCAAGAATTAAAAAAAAACTGCCTCAGAGTTGATGCTGTGTTCATTACCTCCTTGATAAAAGAATAAATAGCTGTTTGGGAATAGATTTAGTAGTTACAGGGATAGTGCAGATTGAGATGATCAAATGTGCCACAAGCTACAATGTTGCTGGTACAGAAAGATTTTGACATGGCCTGGGTTCAATAGCACTGATACAGAGAAAGAAAAATAATTCTCGAGTTTTGCTTGTTTACCTTTAAACCCCTGTGTGCCTTTATGCAGGAGTTTCAAGAATTTAGAAATGGAGGATAAGTCCCATCATGGTAGGATAGAACATGCAAATGGCAGGCTTGATAGGTCTTTTCTCGGTCCATACTTTCTTATATTCTTAAATGCCCAGAGTCAAGATGGGCCCATTTGCAAATACTGTATATGCACACTGTATAAACCTGTCATTCCGCCAATGAAAATATTCCACAAGATATTTGTATTTGAATTAAATGGCCTGGGCCCTCCCTTAGACATCAGTCTGAAATACGCCAACTAATTCTGCAACAACTTTATCAAGTTTAAATGGAACACGATTTCTGAAAATGAAGCTGATTTTAACCCTTTAGATACCGTGGCAGAATTAAAGAATTCACAATACCATGTGAATTCTTTAGAAAGAAATGCTTTATTTTTGTCACTCTTTGTACTTCACTCAATGTATTTGACTATTTGTCACTATTCTATGACCGTTGCTTCATATTGATCTCTGTTCTTGCATTAGATCTTAATGAAGTATCCATTCGTGTTGTGAAAGCATTTGGCATTCTCATTTCGGGAACCAGGATGATATTGGATCACCATTTGTCTCTGTAGTGTGATGCTCCATTACAATGATGTGTATTTTTGTCATGAGTCCATTGTAACTACACTAAAGGATTGTGGGCAGAATACACAGTAAATGAAGTCCCGTATAATTATAGCTTCTGCAATTACTAGCATTTAAACATTCTTTATCAATTTCTGAATAAGTGATTTCTTGTGGCAAAATCCTGCGACTCAAGTAATTGACTCTGTGTCCAGCCCCCTGGCTCAGTACAGCATTACTGCATCTATCCAATAGCCAATATGGGGTCTAAAATGGGCATACCTCAGCTGCACAGTACCTTGAGTATCAATAAAACAGCTCATTTGATTGGGCTCCACCTTCCGTGTCAAATCAGTTAATGCAATCATCTCAGGCTAAGAGGGGTCGGCCATTTAGGACTGAAATGAGGAGAAATTTCTTCACTCAGAGGGTTGTGAATCTTTGGAATTCTCTGCCCCAGAGGGGCTGTGGAGGCTCAGTCGTTGAGTATATTCAAGGCTGTGATCGATAGATTTTTGGACTCTAGGGGAATCAAGGGATATGGGGGTCGGGCGGGAAAGTGGAGCTGAGGTTGAAGATAGCCCATGATCATATTAAATGGCGGAGCAGGCTCGAGGGGCCGTACGGCCTACTCCTGCTCCTGTTTCTTATGTTCTTATCAGTCTGCTGTTGTTGGGATTGAATCAAGGAATGCCTCTACCTGTTTCCTGATGATGGAGCGGGCTCAGTGCACCATGGTGCTCATCGTCAACTGGTCGGGGCCTCCGTCTTACATGGCAACTCAAGTGTGACAGCTCAGTCGTGCTGATATTGCACTTTGAGCCTTAACAGCAAACCTTCCTTTACTCAACTAAGTTAGTATTTCAGTGTTGTGGGTGATGTGTGCCAGGTTGTAATCCTCAGCCCATCCGAACAGAATCCAGTAGCCATTGGAATGCAGCAAGTGCATACTTCATTCTGAAAGGCATGACTGTGACCTGTTAGTTTTAAAGGACGAAAAAATCATGCAATGATCTGCTGCTGGAGTGCTGAAGATGAACTTTTATCCTTAACGGTTAATACGATGGCGGCCTCCCACTCAATTTCTACTTTGTGAAATAATGAGATGTGCGCTGAGGACTATTATGCAAGAAGGTTTAGTCACAGTAAACTCTTAAAGAATCTTGAATTCAGTTCATGTAGATAACTGATGCTGTCAGCCACAAATGGTGTTTCACTCGAATCCTGGCTAAGTATAACACGGCCACAGTGTGATTCTGCAGTATGGACACTTGGACTATATGAATATAGAAACATTTGGCCCATCAAGCCTGCTCCATCATTTTGTAGCCAGAGAAAGTAGCTCTTTATCTTTATAATAATCCAAATTTCCAACTCTTTTTACAAATCCTTTAATACCCTTGCCTCTCAAGTAAACATCAATTCTCCTTTTCAGCTCCTCAACTGATTTGACATCTGTCTTTTTTTATTTGTTCCCGGGATGTGGGCGTCGCTGGCAAGGCCAGCGTTTATTGGCCATCCATAATTGCTCTTGAGAAGTTGGTGGTGAGCCGCCTTCTTGAACCGCTGCAGTCCGTGAGGTGAAGCTACTCCCACAGTGCTGTTAGGGAGCAAGTTCCAGGATTTTGACCCAGCGACGATGAAGGAACGGTGATATATTTCCAAGTCAGGATGGTGTGTAACTTGGAGAGGAACTTGCAGGTGATGGTGTTCCCATGCGCCTGCTGCCCTTGTCCTTCTAGGTGGTTTGGGAGGTGCTGCCAAGTTGCTGCAGTGCAGCTTGTAGATGGTACACACTGCAGCCACTGTGCGCCGGTGGTGGAACAGTGGCAGGAACAGTGAATTCAACATTCTTGTAACCCTTTGTCTGGTATATTTTCTGAATTTTCTTTTAACTGGCTTAGTGCCAAGTTTAAGATTGTGTCCCCTTGTCGCAGATTCTCCTAATAGAATGACAAATCTGTCTTTATCCATCACACCAGGACCACCCCGCACCTCTAAGGAATACAATGCAAGTTTACAGTTTATCATAATAGCTAACTCACCTGATCCCAGGTATCATTCTGGTGAATTGTCACTGGACTTTCTCCTTCCTAAGGTGAACATAATAAGTACTCAGAAAAGTCTGAAATTCAGTACCGACCAGGACCATGAGGGCTCAAGTTGAAATTCCTCTTTGTTGCATAGAATTATATAGAATGTACAGCACAGAAGCAGGCTATTTGACCCAACTGTTTACGCTCCACACGAGCCTCCTCCCACCCCTCTTCATCTATCCCTATCAGCATTACTTTCCATTCCTTTCTCCCTCATGTGTTTACCTAGCTTCCCCTTAAATGCATCTATTCTATTCGCCTCAACTACTCCCTGTGGTAACGAGTTCCACATTCTAACCACTCTCTGGGTAAAGAGGTTCCTTCTGAATTCCCTATTGGATTTATTAGTAACAATCTTATATTTTTGGCCCCTAATTTTGGACTCCCCACAAGTGGAAACATTCGTCTACCCTGTCGATCCCTTTCATAAACTTACAGACCTCTTCTCTTTTCTGGAGAAAAAAGACCCAGCCTGTTCAATCTTTCCTTATAGGTAGAACCTTTTAGTTCTGGTATCATTCTTGTAATTTTTGTTTTTGCACCTTCTCTGGTGCCTCTATATCCTTTTTCTAATATGGAGACCAGAACTGTGCACAGTACTCCAAGTGTGGTCTAACCAAGGTTCTATATAAGTTTAACATAACTTCTCTGCTTTTCAATTCTATATCTCTAGAAGTGAACCCCAGTGCTTTTTTGGGGACTTATTAACCTGCATTGCTACTTTTAATGATTTGTGAATGTGTACCCTTAGATTCCTTTGCTCCTCTACCCCATTTAGACTCTTTTTCCAAGGAGTATATGGCCCCCTTTTTCTTCCTACCAAAATGCACCACCTCACACTTATCGATATTGAAATTAATTTGCCAATTACACATCCATTCTGCAAGTTTATTAATATCTTTGTGTATTTTGTCACACTCTTCCTCAGTATTAACTATACCCCCCAATTTGGTGTCATATTCGCAAATTCTGAAATTGTACTTCCGATTGATAAGGAATCTCAAAATCTGTTAGATCATGCTTTGCCACCATTTTGAGAGATAATTCAATGAAGGGCCTGTAGTACAGGGATGACTCACACCACTGATGACCACTTTGTCAAGCTAAAAGAAAAAAAGAACAGACTTGCATTTATATTGCGCCTTTCATGACCAGACGTCTCAAAGTGCTTTACAGCCAATGAAGAACTATTTGAAGTGGAGTCACTGCTGTAATGTGGGAAACGCGGCAGTCAATTTGCGCACAGCAAGGTCCCACAAACAGCAATGTGATAATGACCAGATCATCCATTTTTGTTATGTTGGTTGAGGGATAAATACTGGCCCCAGGACACCAGGGATAACTCCCCTACTCTTCTTCGAAATAGTGCCACGGGATCTTTTACATCTCATCCGAAAGACGGCACCTCCGACAGTGCAGCACTCCCTCAGCACTGCACTGGAGTGTCAGCCTAGATTTACGTGCTCAAGTCCCTCGAGTGGGATTTGAACCCACAATCTTCTGATGCAGAGGCAAGTGTGCTACCCACTGAGCCATGGCTGACATTGAGAGAACTTTGTATTGGTAGTTCACTCTCTCTATATTGAATCTCAAATATTTATAAATTGACCACGTTTGGAAGTATGGTTCTTTGATGTTTTCAGCTGCTGGACAGCCAACCGGACTCACCAAATAACACGTGGGCCTGGAGTTTCCGCTAGGTTGTGCAATTTGCCCCAAAATTGGCCAAACTGGCGCAAAAGACTGAGGAATTTCAAGGGCAAGTTACGTCCAGCGCAAAGTGAGCTTCCGCGATATTTTGCGCTGGTTTAAAAAAACATTGCGCTAGAAGCCAGCCCCGCCCACAAAACTGACCACTCCCCCCAGAGCGAATTAATTACCATGGCGAGTTTCCGCTAATTGCGCGTATTTGCAGGCCTTCGAGGAGGCTCTTAAAATTAAGCTGCTTTTTTTTTTAGGCGCAACGGCATCAGTAGGCTCCTTTTAAAAAATGTTTTACTTTTTTTTTAAATTAGTAAAGAAACTGACTGCTGTACACCAATGTAACTATTAAATGGTTCTGTATAGTTTTTTAAAGTCATTTTCAGTTATTTAAAATCAGGTTGAATGTAGCTTTCTACTAACGTTTCGTGATCTACTGAGATCATTGAAATGTTGCATTCTTGGACAGATTTGAGTGCACCTTTGGAAGTAGTTCAGTGAGTTGTAGTGAATGGTGAGACGTAATGGTACCCTGCCCCACCCCCGCAATGATGGTGAGTGTGAAAGGAATGGCTTGGGCATTGTAGGGATGCTTTATGGTGTTGGTGTGGGGTGGTGCCAACCTGGCACATCATGTGGCAGCCAGGGTGTATGGCATCAAGTGAAGTAAATGTGGCCATGGTGAGGCCATCCCTGGCCTCCCGGTCAGCAATGTGCTCGGGTGCTGATGCCCTGTGTCCTGTGCAGCATCAGGGTGACAACACTGCAAGACAGGCCCTCTACCCACAAGGGCCAGGATGCCCTCCAGAAAGAAGGATGTGGGAGTACATCACCGAGACCATCACTGCCAGCAGCGTTGCCCCCCCTCCCCCACCATCTGGCTCCTGTGCCCAAAGAAGTGTCATGACCTCGCACCACTGGTCAAGGCCAGTGATTGCATCTTCAAAAGCCATCTCCTACCAAGTGCACCACTAGCGTCACACACTGCTCAAAGCACGACCCCCAATCACTCACCTACCAACAATCTGCACCAATCACAAGGCACTTCTCCCATTCCTAGCCTCACCTCACCCCCTTGGAGGAGACGGTGCAGGCCATTCTTGGCAGGGGCATGGCTGAGCCCTTGGCCAGCAGTGGGGCTGAAAGAATACAAGATGCTGGTAACCTAATATGTTATCTTCCTTCTGGCATGTGGTCGCTGGGACCAGAGGTGGATGATTCCATCCTGGATATCCCAGCCACAAAGGGGCTGTCTGGGATTCATTCTTCCATCTGATTCCTCCTCTTATGCTTCCTCCTCTTATGCTTCCTCCTCTTACCTCTGCAAGCAGATGCTCTAAATGTGAAATGACAGCATAAAATGCTGGAAATACTCAGCTGGCCAGGCAGCATCTCAACCGGAGACGTGCACTCTACTTTTCTTTCCACGGATGTTGCGTGACCTGCTGAGTATTCGCAGCATGTTCTGTCTTCTCAAAGGCCTTCATTTACCATCCGAGTCCTTGCAAGCGTCCAGCAGCACTCCCGACATACTTAAAAAAAACTTTTCACATCTATTGCAGTAAGCCACCACTTCAATAAAATCAACAACAAAAAAGTCCAAAACCATGCATTCGAACTTACTTAACGATGTGTGTATCCCTTTAAGAGGTGTAAACATCACCACAGTCAGCCTGCTTGCTGAACGAATTATTCAGCGCTAGGGTCGAAGTTCACATTGGTGACATTAAGTCGGCGTTGCACACCGATTGACATCACCACGCCACCATTTTTTCTTCCAGGGCGCTACCAGTTACCGGCACGCAACGGGGGACACAAATATGGCGGCCGCCGCGGGTCCCACCACCAGCTGGCGAAAGAGCGGCAGCTGGCATTTTATCGCCGTTTCATGGCGCTACAGAGTGACGCCAAGTAGATGAATTTCTAGCCCCATGACTCTCTAGAAAAGTTATTTCCATGAAACATCGAAAAGGTTGTGAAAATAAAAGAGAATAACGCACTGCTCATCCTCAACCATGTGATAGCACAGCATCCCACTCAACTGCAAAATGTAAAATATTATTATTTCCTACCAGTAAATCTCTCAGCATTGGAGAAGTAGTGATAGTGAATTACTATTGGTCATTGTCATGAGGGTGATCAGTGAGAGATGACTTCCATCAAAGCCACTGATGCTAATACACTTAAATCCAGTTGTGAAAAATGCTTTGAGAGAAACCTGATCTTTCTTGATAGAATCATAGAAAGTTACAGCACGGAAGGAGGCCATTAAGCCCATCGTGTCCGCGCCGGCCAACAAAGAGCTATCCAGCCTAATCCCACTTCCCAGCGCTTGGTCCATAGCCCTGCAGGTTAGAGCATCCCAAGTGCACATCCAAATACTTTTTAAATGTGGTTAGGGTTCCTGCCTCTACCACCCTTTCAGGCAGTGAGTTCCAGACTTGATGCCCACCCTCTGAGTTTCATACAACAAATTATTCAGACCTCTCATGTGTCATGCCCTGGATTGTTTTGACATTCTGATAGTGTTTCTTGAAACCTTCAAGCATCATCCAAACTTGTTTCACACACTGAGATAGTTCTCTTTAAAGAAAATTGCTAATAGCTTTGCTTGTAGTACAGTAAGGAAACCTGATATTCCTAATCAAATGTGGCAGTGGAACAAGATGTTCTGCGCTGAAGTCGACATCCCTACCTCAAAGGAATCAATTGCAGATTTTTACAAGAGTTTAGCGATCTGCATAATGTTACCCTCAGAAGCAAGTGAATTGTCCTCGACAGAGGCAAGTGCCTGTCTGACCCCCATCAGTAATCTGTACCACCTGCCGGTGGGGAAAAAAAATAATCCAGTGAGTTTAGCAAACGGATATCTTCATTTGGCAAGTAGCCTTTTCCCCCCCCAGGCATCTAATTTTTGGACTCGGAGAATTGCACACTTGCCAGATTTGTTTTCACTTTGTGGAATAACGCACATGGTATTTGGGACATAAAAGATCCCAGGGATGTGTGAAAGGTAAAGTAAGAAAGCATCATTGTCATGGCCCTAGGGTCTCTGGGCTAGAAATTCATCTACTTACCGCCACTCCGCAGCGCCATGGAATGGTGAAAAAATGGCGACCCCCGCACTCCCCCCCCCCCCCCCCCCGCCACTCTCTCGCCAGCTGGTGGCGGATTTCAGCGGCCGTTAACTCCAGTTGCCGGTGACACCAGCAACTGTCGTGGCGCGCACGGATTTCCAAGCCCCTGCCTACTAAAGCCACTTTGAGCAGAGCTAGTAAAAACTAAGGTAAACTTTCCCACACAATTTTATTGGAATTCCTCATTGGAGAAAGGGTTAAGAGCACTGGAAATATCTAAGCCAGATTTAGCATACCCACTTGCCTCAGGCAAAACTGGTTTTGAGATAGAGGGATCAGTAGTGATAGTTGGGATCAAGACTTGTAGTTAAGTAGACTAAATAATTCCAGACGTGAAGTTGTTATACCTGCCACAGTTGAAATCATGCCTTTCTATCAGGAAAGCATTAATAAAGAATTCCTTTCTCCCTCATGTGCCCACTCAGCCTCCCCTCCAAATGCATCTATGCCACTCGCCACAACCACTCCCCGTGGCAACAAGCTCCACACTCCAACCACTCCCAAGGCAAAGATGTTTCTCCTGAATTGTCCACGTTTAGCACAGCTCTGGGCATTCTTACTCCCAAAAACACTCAAAAATGGCAATGAAAAATAGGGATAGAAAAGGGCAATTTGAACATCTGAGATGTAGGCTCACAACGCTAATGCAATGATGCAAAGGGCAGATTTTCATACGCCAGTACACGCACCCACCCCCCCCCCCCACCCACCCCTACCATGGCACTGCACAGAAGCAAGACACTCCATGGTTCGGGGACAGTCCAGGCACAGTCCCAGCCCCTGACAGGGTTTGGTGCTAGCAGAAGGGGAAGAAAAGTGTGGGGGAATCAAAGGTTACAACCTTCTGCCTTGCAATAGAGATCAGCAGCCTGATGATTCCAATTAATCGTGGCCATACTTGGAGGGTTCAAACTAAAAAAAAAGACCTTAAAGTCTTGCAGGCGGTTGAGGGGTGATTTGATAGAGGTGTACAAGATTATGATGGGTTTGGATAGGCTAGATGGGGAAAGGCTGTTCCCACTAGTTGATGGTACAAAGACTAGGAGACACAGATTTAAGGTTTTGGGCAAGAGATACAGGGGGGGATGTGAGGAAAAGCTTTTTTACGCAGCGAGTGGTGAGGACCTGGAATTCGCTGCTGACGGAAGTGGTGGAAGTGGAGAAACTCAATGTTTTCAAGCGGAGACTGGATAGGCACTTGAGGGAAATAAACTTGCAGGGCTGCGGGGATAGAGCGGGGGAATGGGACTGACTGGATTGCTCTACAGAGAGCCGGCACAGACTTGATGGGTTGAATGGCCTCCTCCTGTGCCGTTATGACTCTATGGGGGAGAAATTCGGTTGTTAGCGCCACCGATTAATGCCTAAAGAGGCCGAGAAGTGGGGCGCTAGCCAATTTCCGCGCGGGCGCAAGGCGCCTAGTGCCTCACCCCATATTGAGCATGCATTTAGCGCCGGCGCTAAATCTTAGCGCCCGCTCATGGGCGCAGGCTGATTATGACGTCATTTGAGTGTGCAACGCCTTTTGGGCGCCCCGGACCGGAAATTCAGTGGCGCCCCCCTCCGTAGCGCCTGGCACTAATAGTGACAGCTTACCTGGGCCTTACCATGTCTCTCTCGGGCTGGAGGAGCGTTATTTAAAGGGGACTGGTGTGGTTTAAAAGCGGCAGCCATTTTTGGATCACAACTTCCTCGAGAGCCACAAAGAGTTGCTGAGCTGCACACTGAGAGCCATTTCACCACTGAGCCAGCATAGGCAGATGATCTTCAGCCTTCTGACCATCACCTTGCTGTTGGTGAGCCTTGACAACGGGGAACCTTCCTGTGGGCACTTATTATGGGGGCTGCATTGGAGGGGAGCATCCTGCTGCTGAATCATCTGGAAAGGGCACTGAGACGCTGGGAGAGGCGGGCGGGCATGGCCAGACGGAGGAGGGCCAACAGGCGTCGCCACAGCAGACCTTACGCTGGCAGGGTTATCCGACAGCAGTTTTCCTACATGAACATGCCGGAGGAACAGTGTGTCAGAAGGCTGCGATTTAGAAAGGAGGTGGTGACTGAGCTGTGCCAGCTGCTTCAGCCAGATCTGCAGCCTCAGATAAGGTGCAGGACATCTCTGTCGGCGGCTGAGAAGATGGCTGCTGGCCTGAACTTCGACGCGAGCGGCTCTTCTCAGGCTGCGCGTCAGAGGCTGATCAGAAGTAGCTTCTAGGCCCCTCTCACGGAATGCTTACTGCCATTCCAAGAACAGGAATGGAACCGGTCTGATACCCCCAAGCCTGTGAAGGGCAAGATGCATGTAAATAGCAGGCATGGCCATTGTAAATGAAGAAAATGTTTCATTACACAAAATGTGGTTCCTTCAAACATGAGAAAGCTATGGCAACAGAAAGCAAAACTAATACACTGACACATAACTGACTCTCACACCCGGGAGACTGTCCAAAACATAAATCACATTCAGACCATCTTCCTTGGCCTTGATTCCACTGCGCCAACCAAAGCATCCAATGCCCAATCAGTGAGGCGTTCCACCCTCTGCCTTACCCTTTCCATGTCTTGCTAGGCTGGTGCGCCACAGGTAGGCTCCCACCGCTTTGAAGGCCTACAAGGCAGTGAGTGTGTCTGGTGATGCCAATTGACCTGCCCCTTAAAGAGCTGGCCGGCGCCACTGTGTCTCAGGGAAAGTGATTATTGACAGCACCCTCGCTGCGCCCCACCGCCTCAAAATTGGGTTGCGCCGCCGGGTTAGTGCCTTAAGAGTAGTGTGCAGCACCTGATTTAGCGCCGCAATCACCTTTAGGGATGCTGCAACCCAATATCGCGCTAGGTGGCGCTAAATTGCGCCTGGCGCTAAACTTTGCACATCACCAGGACTGGCGCCCCAAACGCGGCGATACCGAATTTCTAGGCCATATATGACTCTTCAGCCAAACCCCCCCATGCCCAGGCCCCCACAGACTCGAGATCACAGGGGTTCAGGTTCAGCCACAGTGACGTGTTTTCTGTGTGTTGTGCAATGGGGGCCCTGCAAGTGTTCATCCCAGAAAATGAGGTGGGAGCTCAGGGAAACCACCCACCCCAACCCCCCCCCCCCCACCCCCAACTCATTGGAATGACTCCAACTCAGCAGGAACCTTCCAGAAATCTCAGAGCCAAGGAGACAGAAACAAACCAGGACTCTGGAACATAGGAACAGGAGTCGGCTGTTTAGCCCCTCAAGCCTGTTCCACCCTTCAATGAGATCATGGCTGATCTGTGATCTAACTCCATGGGGAAAAAATTCAGTATCGCCCCATTTGGGGCGCCATTATTGGCCGTGCACAAAGTTTAGCGCCTGGCGCTAATTATCACCTCCGACAGCAAACTTGGCTTTTATCGCCCCTGGAGGTGATTGGAGCGCTAAATCAGGCGTTTCACACCTGTCTTAAGGCGCAAAGGCCGAGGAGCGAGGCGTTACCTCAGAGCGCTGGCGAAGCAAGGAAGGGCAAATCAAAATAAACCTGCAAAGTGCTGCTCAGTACTCAAAACCCCTTCACACAGCATTGAATCTCTCCAGAAGTCTCTCTCTCTCTCAGAATGCGTGGTGCAAAAATGTCACCGACAAAAAAAGGCAGGAAGCGGTTGCCTTTAAATAGCGCTCCCCCAGTCCCTTTCCGACAGCATAACGCTCCCCTCAACCTGTCGTTGCTAGTGGCAGGCGGTAAGGCAGGGGGCGCCACTCAATATCCAGTCTGGGGCGCTAATGGGGCGTTGCGCAGTCGACTGATGTCACAATCTGCCAGCGCAGGAGATCGTGGCGGTAGTGTTTAGCGTCGCCGCAAAATGTCTAGTTAATTTCGCGAGTGGCGCAAACATCACCGTGCCCGGGCGCTAGTTGCTTTGCGCCCCATTAGCGCCCTCTCAAGGCGCTAATGGGAGGCGCAAACAACTGAATTTCCCCCCCCCCCCCCCCCCCCCCCCGTATACCCACCTTTGCCCCATAGCCCTTAATACCTCTGGTTAACAAAAATCTATCAATCTCAGATTTAAAATTAAAATTAAAATTTTATTCTCCTTTGTGCCAAGGGAAATGTGTGTTCCCTGGGGGGCAAGGTGTCAAGGAGGCAAAGGTCAGGAGAATTAACCCTTAATCGCCTTAAAAAAAACTGTTTAAAAAAATGTAATCTAAGACCGTAGGTATACCAGCCATTACTAGACATATTACGAGTTGGAGGAAAGGGAGGCCGAGGAGCGCAGAGAGCATCAGAGGCTCTGGAGTCAGGCCAGACACTTTGCCCAGCAATGGGTCTACTGAAATATAGTCAGCTCTCTGGGCATGGCAGAGGATATCCCTTGTTTGGATGATAGTCTATTGATTTTGCCTATGTAGGCTGATCAAATGAGCAAGAATTCTTTTTACAGCTAGCTCAGCTATCTTAATGAAGACCAAGGAAAGCAGAGGTGGCAGAAACTCTCCCTGAGGTAGTCCATTAGTCTCTACTTAACATTTTTCCATTTACACTTAATTTGCAATGTCCTCTGAAATTTCCGTAACATCTTTCATAATTTGTTTGTGTAGAAACTCATAAAACTATTTTGTGAAAGCACTGTCTGCACATATCGATATCATTACTGTCCAATGCCCTTAACCAAAAACAACACCCTCAAAGCAGTCCAATAAATTTCTAAAACATTATAGGCAAGATTTTCCTCCTTTAGTTCCTTGGCTTTACTGAAGCAGAAAATTGGGTGGGGACATATTCCATTAACTTCTAAAGCTCATAATAGTCTCCTAATAATTTCTTTATTTGGTACTGTGCTGACCTGAAAGGTTACTGGCTCCAGAATAGTTCTCGTGTGAATACCAATAAGAAAGAAATAATTTTTAAAAAATCATCCATGTGTTGTGGCCTTCTAATATCAGACTGCCTGGCTCAACCTTCAGTTTAATTTCTTCTTTCATGCTGGGATCACTACAAGTATGTAATCAAAATGTATTTGCTTTCCTTTAATTACCCAGAGTATGTTATTTAGTTATGCATGCTGTGTACAATAAATAATTCATATGTGTGTCTGTATAATAATTGCAAGATTGTCACCAAATTTATTTTCATACTTCTTCAAAACCTTTTTGAATAATGAAAAACACCCCACATAATGATGACAATGTTCAAATATATTACAACAGACCCTGACAATTTCAATCTGCTTTTAATGCACCTAGAATAGAACAATATCTATAAAAAAAACTCTGTATACTGTTACATTTTAAGAACATAAGAACTAGGAGCAGGAGTAGGCTATATGACCCTTCGAGCCTGCTCCACCATTCAATAAGATCATAGCTGATCTTCTATCTCAATCCCACCTTCCCGCACTATCCCCATATCCCTTGATTCCCATAGTATTTTGGGGGTTTCTTTACTCTAGATATTTTTGGCTTCCATGTTGCAGTCAGAGGTAAGCACTAACTCCCTGTGCTTTAGAGAGAGTGCTTTCACTTGCTCAAATATCAGATTCAGATTCAGATTCAGATTAGATTTATTTGCCATATGTAACAAGTACAATGGAATGCTTGTTCCCCGTAGGGACGCGTCAGCTATACATACAGCGCCGCGTTCAGAGTCAATACAATGGCTTCCCGTGGCAGTGGGAGCACGATGTCCCTCACGTGTGGTGGCCTGCTTCTCCCGCTCTAGCCACCATGCCCGGCTCCCCTCCTCCCATCCGGACTGCGAGTTACCCGAAATGGAGCTGCCGGCCGACGTGCTGCAGCGTGTCGTGAGTCTGCTGCTGCTGCAAGGTTAAGTCATGGGATAAATTTTCAAATTGCTGCCAGGGCTTGCAGCTTGGCTGGCCATTATAGAAACCGGCCAATTTTCTTTTAAGAACATAAGAATTTTCTTTTAAGAAAATAAGAATTCGGATCAGGAGTAGGCCATACGGCTCTGCCATTAAATACGATCATGGCTGATCATCGACCTCAACTCCAATTTCCCACCTGATCCCCATATCCCTTGATTCCCCTAGAGTTCAAAAATCTATCAATCTCAGCCTTGAATATACGCAACAACTCAGCATCCACAGCCCTTTGAGGTAGATAATTCCAAAGATTCACAACCCTCTGAGTGAAGAAATTCCTCATTTCAGTCCTGGTCCCTCAACACCTCCTCTCTGGTGAAGAAGGCCCAGCAGCGCTTATATTTCCTAAGGAGGCTGAAGGGATGTAACCTGTCACCCCTGATCCTCTCTAACTTTTACCGCTGCACTATAGAGAGCATCCTGACAAACTGTATCACAGTATGGTATGGCAGCTGTAGCTACTATGACCGGAAAGCCCTGCAACGCATTACCGGCACCCGGCTACCGACCATAGAGCACATATACCAGAAACGCTGTCTACGGAGGTCACGGTCCATCATCAAAGACCCTACCCACCCCAGCCACAGTCTGTTCGCCCTCCTGCCATCTGGGAGACGCTACAGATGCATTCGCACCCGTACGACCAGATTTAGGAACAGCTTCTTTCCCAGGGCTGTCATCCTACTGAACTCCACAAATAAACTCTAAAGCCTGCACATCTGCCAATGCACTTTATTATGGTTATGTTTATGTTAATATACTACAAGCCAAATGTATGTTGAATGTTTAAATGTCTTAATCCAAATGTACACTCTCGGGAGCCGCAAGCCTACATTTCGTTGTACTGCACTTGTGCACTAACAATGACAATAAAAGTTGATTTCATTTGATTTGATTTGATAAATGACCAAGCCCTTATCCTGAGACTATGCCCCCTAGTTCTAGACACTCCAGCCAGTGGAAACAACCTCTCAGCATCAACCCCGTCAATTCCCCCTCTGAATCTTATATGTTTCGAAGAGATCACCTCTCATTCTTCTAAACTCCAGAGGGTATAGGCCTAATCTACTCAATCTCACCTCATAGGACAACTGGTAAACTGGGGAATGGGCTAAGAGATGCAAATGGAATTCAATGTCAGTAAGTGTGAGGTGATACATTTTAATTTTTTTTTTAAACGCAGTAATTATACTTTGATTGGAAATAGGCTCCGTGCTGTGGGAAAACAGTTGGATTTGGGGGTATAGGTTCACAGGACATTAAAGGTTGATAAGGCTGTAAAGAAAGCTAATGGAATTCTAGGTTATACCATAAAGTATAGAATATAAAAGCCAAGAGGTAATGGTAAACCTGTACAAACTGTGTAGACCTTAGTTAGAGTACTATGTGCATTAGTGGGCTCCACGCTATGGGAAGGATACTGAAGCTTTAGAGAGGCTACAATTCAGATTCACTCGGATGCTGCTGGTATGAGGAAATACAAATACAAAGAAAGACTTGGGGGTTTGTTTGTTAGAACAATGCAAATTATGAGACAATACGATAGAATGGGTACAGTAGCATAGTGGTTATGTTACTGGATTAGTAATCCAAAGGCTTGGACTAATTGTTAGAACCATCTGTAAAGACTGAACAGGCTGGATTTCTTTTCTCTAGAAAAGAGAAGGCTGAGGGGTGACCCAATAGAGGTCTTCACAATTATGAAGGGGTTCGATAGGGTAGACGTAGAGAAGATGTTTCCTCTTGTGGGGTGTCCAAAACTAGGGGCCATAAATACATAGAAACATAGAAGATAGGAGCAGGAGTAGGCCATTCGGCCCTTCGAGCCTGCTCCGCCATTCAATGAGATCATGGCTGATCATTCAAATTCAGTACCCTGTCCCTGCCTTCTCCCCATATCCCTTGATCCCTTTAGCCTTAAGAAATATATCCAACTCTTTCTTGAATATATTTAATGAACTGGCCTCCACCGCCCTCTGTGGCAGAGAATTCCACAGGTTCACCACTCTCTGGGTGAAGAAATTCCTCCTCATTTCAGTCCTAAATGTCCTACCCCTTATCCTTAGACTATGACCCCTGGTTCTGGACTCCCCAACCATCGGGAACATCCTTCCAGCATCTAGTCTGTCCAGGCCTGACAGAATTTTATAGGTTTCGATGAGATCCCCTCTCAATCTTCTAAACTCCAGTGAGTATAAGCCCAATTGACACAATCTCTCCACATACGTCATTCCTGCCATCCCAGGTATCAGCCTGGTGAATCTTCGCTGCACTCCCTCCATGGCAAGAACGTCCTTCCTCAGATAAGGCGACCAAAACTGCACACAATACTCAAGGTGCGGTCTCACCAAAGCCCTGTACAACTGTAGCAAGACATCCTTGTTCCTGTACTCGAACCCTCTTGCTACGAAGGCCAACATACCATTTGCCTTCTTAACCGCCTGCTGCACCTGCATGCTTACCTTCAGTGACTGGTGCACAAGAACACCCAGGTCTCTTTGCACTTCCCCTTCTCCCAATCTATTGCCATTCAAATAATAATGTGCCTTCCTGTTTTTGCCACCAAAGTGGATAACCTCACATTTATCCACATTATAGTACATTTGCCATGTTTCTGCCCAATCACCTAACCTGTCCAAATCGTACTGGAGTTTCATGACATCCTCCTCACAAATATAAGCTAGTCATTAATAAATCCAGTAGGAAATTCAAGAGAAACTTCTTCACTCAGAAAGTGCTTAGAATGTGGAATTTATTACCACAGGGCGTGGTTGAGGTGAATAGCACATATTCATTTAAAGGGAAGCTAGATAAGTACATGGCCGGCCTCCCATATTCCACCCTCCATACACTTAAGCTTATCCAAAACTCTGCTGCCTGTATCCTAACCCGCACCAAGTCCCATTCACCCATCACTCCTGTGCTCACTGACCTACATTGACTCCCGGTTTAGCAACGCTTCTCCAGTGCCTCTATATCCTTTTTGTAATATATTGGCCTCTTTAAATCTGCCATAATACAGAAAGGGTTAAACACCAGCTTTACTCAGAAATCATAGAACTGATTCCACAAAGTCACACTTGGGGAGTCGATCCTACAACTCTCCGAGATATCTACGCTTCTCCAATTCTGGCCTCTTGAGCATCCCCAATTTTAACTGCTCCACCATTGGTGGCCGTGCCTTCAGCTGCCGACGCCCTACGCTCTGGGATTCCCTCCCTAAACCGCTCCACCTCTCTACCTCTCTTTCCTCCTTTAAGATGCTCCTTAAATCTACCTTTTAGACCATGCTTTTGGTTATCCGCCCGAATATCTCCTTTTGTGGCTTGGTGTCAAATTTTGTTAGATAACGCTCCTGTGAAGCACCGTGGGATGTTTATCTATGTTAAAGACGCTATATAAATGCATGTTGCTGTCGTTGAATAGAAGGATATGTTGATAGGGTTGAATGAAGTAGGTTGGGAGGAGGCTCGTGTGGAGCACAAAAACACCAGCATAAACCAGTTGGGCCAAATGGCTTGTTTCTGTGCTGTAAAATCTATGTAATGTAGTACCATGATAAATCATTTTTGACACACCTTGTATGCTTCACTCAGTTTAGTTCATGTTTTGACACTATGCCATGATTGTTACATTATATTTCTGTTCTTCTATTAGATCTTTGATGTTGAATATTTTTGTCTTTGCATTTTACTATGAAAATCCCCAACTTCCTACAACTGATCTAATTTTTTTTATTCAAAAAGTACTTACCATGTCATCTGAACCTTTAAAAGCAATGATTTTGAATCGACAGTTAAAACAGATTTTCCTATTGTCAATAACAGCAAAAGATAAAACCAATTGGGTGCAATTTACCATTTTAGCTCAAGATTTTTAAATCAATCTTGTTTACATTTTTCTTTTTCATATTTACAGCACACTTTTAGATAACTGCTATCAAAAGGTACAATGATACAGGTCAAGAAGGAATATTTTTTCCTATGGGCCTTAAAACTTACACTTAAAAAATTATTACGTGACAAACAAGCAATTACATTACTTCAAAATTTAGTGAACCTTTAAACTGACTTTATAGTCAACATTTCCGTATTAAAGTTATCGTACCATAGAATCGTAGAATAATACAGCAATGCAGGAGGCCACTCAGTCCATCGTGCCTGTGCCAACTCTTTGAAAGAGCTATATCCAATTAGTCCTGCTCCACTGCCCTTTTTCCATAGCCATGCAAATTTTTATCCTTCAAGGATTTATCCAATTCCCTTTTGAAAGTTAATGACCCGGATTTTGCTATGCGCAGCGAAGGAATGGCTTTCGCCGTTCACCTCTCGTACAGTTGCCCACAGACTTTTAGCGGGCTTGTCAGCAGAGACTTCCGGTCATCCGGCGTCTGTTTGAATTCATTACCCTCTACAGGGGATCTGTGGCGTCTGTGAGCAGGGAAAGCAACAGGGAGGCTTTTCAACTAATCAAACTGAAGAATCCTCACTGAAACGCGCAGACTGCAAAGTAGGAAGTAAAAAACAAGCAATATAAATTACATTTAACTCATTGTACAGGAAGCAAAATAAATCTGGGTCATACACATGGGATTAAAGGAAATGCATAAAGGAGCAATACAGAAAAACTATTAAAAAAATTATTTAATTTTAAAAAAAATCTGCAACATTAATTTTCTTCGGAGCTAATGAGACTCCACACTTGTAAAGTTAATTTTTCAGGACAAGAGAGGTGGGAGACCAGAGGAGTGGGAATTTTTAAAAAAACCAACAAAGGATGACTAAACAAATAATAGAGAGAGAAGATGAATTATGAGAGTAAGCTGGCAAGAAACATTAAAACAAATAGTAAGAGCTTCTACAGGTATATAAAAAGGAAGAGGGTAGCTAAAGTAAATGTTGGTCCCTTAGAGGATGAGACCGGGGAATTAATAATGGGGAACGGGGAAATGACAGAGTCTCTGAAAAAATATTTTGCATCTGTCTTCACTGTAGAAGACACTAACAACATCCCAATAATGGATAAGCAAGGGGCCACAGGGAGTGAGGAACTAAAGACAATCACTATCACTAAAGAAATAGTACTCGGTAAAATAATGGGACTAAAAGACAACAAGTCCCCTGTACCAGATGGCGTGCATCCCAGGGTCTTAAAAGAAGTGGCTGCAGAGATAGCGGATGCATTGTTTGCAATATATCAAAATTCCCTGGACTCTGGAGAGGTCCCAGCTGATTGGAAAACCACTAATGTAACACCCCTATTTAAGAAAGGAGGGAGACAGAAAGCAGGAAATTATAGACCAGTTAGCCTAACATCTGTCATTGGAAAAATGCTGGAATCCCTCATTAAGGAAGCAGTAGCAGGGCATTTAGAAAAACATACTGCAGTGAAACAGAGTCAGCATGGTTTTAGGAAAGGGAAATCATGTTTAACAAATTTGCTAGAGTTCTTTGAGGATGTAACAAGTAGGGTGGACAAGGGTGAGCCAGTGGATGTGGTGTATTTGGATTTCCAGAAGGCATTCGATAAAAGGTTACTGCATAAGATAAGAGCTCTCGGAGTTGAGGGTAATATATTAACATGGATAGAGAATTGGCTAACTAACAGAAAGCAGAGAGTTGGGATAAATGGGTCATTTTCTGGTTGGCAAACGGTAAATGGTGGGGTGCCACAAGGATCAGTGCTGGGGCCCCAACTATTTACAATCTACATTAATGACTTGGATGAAGGGATTGAGTGTAATGTAGCCAAGTTTGTGGATGATACAAAGATGGGTGGGAAAGCAAGCTGTGCAGAGGACTCAAAGAATCTGCAAAGGGATGTAGACAGGCTAGGTGAGTGGGCAAACATTTGGCAGATGGAGCATAAAGTGGGAAAGTGAGATTATCCACTTAGGCAGGAAAAATAAAAAAGCAAATTATTATTTAAATGGAGAGAGATTACAAAATGCTACAGTTCAGAGGGACCTGGGGGTCCTTGTGCATGAAACACAAAAAGTTAGCATGCAGGTACAGCAAGTAATCAAAAAGGCAAATGGAATGTTGACCTTTATTGCAAGGGGGTTGGAGTATAAAAGCAGGGAAGTCCTGCTACAACTGTACAAGGTATTGGTGAGACCACACCTTGAGTACTGCGTACAGTTTTGGTCTCCTTATTTAAAGAAGGATATACGTGCATTGGAGGCAGTTCAAAGATGATTCACCAGGTTAATTCCAGAGATGAAGGGTTTGACTTATGCGGAAAGGTTGAGCAGGCTGGACCTATACTCACTGGAATTTAGAAGAATGAGAGGTGATCTTATCGAAACATATAAGATACTGAGGGGGCTCGACAGGGTAGATGCAGAGAGGATGTTTCCCCTCATGGGGAAATCTAGAACTCGGAGGCACAGTCTCAGAATAAAGGGTCGCCCTTTTAGAACTGAGATGAGGAGGAACTTCTTCTCTCGGAGGGTCATAAATTTGTGGAATTATCTGCTCCAGAGAGCCGTGGAGGCTGGGTCATTAAATACATTTAAAGTGGAGATAGACAAATTTTTGCAAGATAAGGGAGTGAAGGGTTATGGGGAGTGGGCTGGGAAGTGGCTTTGAGCCCAAGATCAGCCATGATCTTATTGAATGGCGGAGCAAGCTCGAGGGGCCAAGTGACCTATTCCTGCTCCTATTTCTTATGTTCTTATGCTGTCCGTTTTACCCAGTATTAATGGCAAGAACTGACAGCCTCGCCACTATTCGTGCAGCAAAATCCGAGCCATTATTGAATCTCCTTCTACCGCCCTTCCAGGAGTGCATTCCAGATCATAATAACTCTCTGCATAAAAAAAAAATCTCTCATCTCGCCTCTGGTTCTTTTGCCAATTACCTTAAATCTGTGTCCTTTGGTTGCCGACCCTTCTGTCATGCCGAGATTTTTGATATTATAATGCCAATAAATACCGGGCAGCACGGTGGCATAGTGGTTAGCACTGTTGCCTCACAGCGCCAGGGACCCGGGTTCAAATCCGGCCTCGGGTGACTGTCTGTGTGGAGTTTGCACATTCTCCCCGTGTTTGCGTGGGTTTCCTCCGGGTGCTCCGGTTTCCTCCCACAGTCCAAAGATGTGCGGGTTAGGTTGATTGGCCATGATAAAAATTGGCCCTTAGTGTTAGGGGGGATTAAATACGTGGGGTTACGGGGTTACGGGGATAGGGCTTGGGTGGGATGGCTGTCGGTGTAGGGACCGGGTGCTAGGGTTTGGATGATCAGCCATGATCTCGTTGAATGGCGGAGCAGGCTCGAAGGGCCGAATGGCCTACTCCTGCTCCTATCATCTATGTTTCTATGTTTCTATTAACTTCACCTGAGCCTGGAAATTATACTTAATATATCTCTCTCTGCAATTTTAATGGGGCATTCTGTCAGCTCTTCTCAATCAGCAGTACAGGAAGCCTGTAAATTGCCCTTCATTTGTACATTTCAGTATGCATCCGTAGAGATCTTTGACGGCAGCCACCATAACAGCTGTGTGTTTTCCAGTCTCACAAACAATATTTGGCCTGCATCAATATGGCAGTATAATGACAAAACTATAATAATAGACCAACAAGAACATCAAGGGGTATGGGGAGAGAGCGGGAATATGGTATTGAGATAGAGGATCAGCCGTGATCACATTGAATGGTGGAGCAGGCTCGAAGGGCCGAATAGCCTACTCCTGCTCCTATTTTTCTATGTTTCTAAGTTACATGCTAATTTCACAATTATGAAGGGTGATCTGATAAACACAAACATGAAGTCTGAGTGGTTTATGCATGTTATCTAAACTACGAAGATTACCTGGCTGCTTTTAAAACTTATTACTACTAATTATGGTTTTTCTAATATGTAGAATTTTGATTTTGATATGGTGGAAGATGTAAAGCGTAAAGTCCTGTTGATTCACTAATACTTAGCAATGTCTTAATAAATCATTGCAGATTTAGATCAGTAAGACAATAAGAGAATCCATATAATATTAGTGAAGGCATGGTATTACTGATGTGACTTGCTGAACAACATTACAATTTTTCTTTCCAAGGAAACATTGGGTTATTCATGATCTCATAGATGAATAAAGGTAGACAAGACCAAAGAAAATCAAGCCAAGATCAGGAGCCACACAAAATGGAAAAGAGCCAACAGACACAAGAGCAGCAAGACTAATTTCCTTCATTACATAAATGCTGCACCGTAAGGAAGTGGCAACATATGCTTAGTGACAAAAAGTAGTTTTTTTTAAGTCAAAGCTGCTCAGATAACCTTCTGGGTAAAAACACTGTCCTACTGACCGCAAAGTCCCACAGTTGATTCCAAGTCAGTGCTGAGTTAGCTGACCTCAGTTGTGCTAGCAGTTCATAGAATAGTACAGCACAGAAGGAGGCCATTTGGCCCATCGAGTCTGCGTCAGCTCATTCCAAGAGCAATCCAGTTAGTCCCAATCCCTCGCTCTTTCCCCATATCCGTGCAATTTTTTCTCCTTCAAGTATTTATCCAATTCTCTTTTGAAAGGCTACTATTGAATCTGTATCCACCACCCTATCAGGAGGTGTATTCCAAATCCGAACCACTCGTTGCGTAAAAATGTCTTTCCCCATTGTCACCTCTGGTTCTTTTGCCAATTACCTTAAACAGCTGGGGCACTGCAATTGCTGTGATGTCTCTAGGCCAGAGTGAGCAAAGGCTCCCTACTCCTGATCAATATCCAGTGGCCCCTGTTGCGAAATGTGTATGTGTGAGTGGACGTCAGGCACAACAGAATCAAGTTGGCTGTAATGCCCGGCTTAGTGCAATAGCCTAGAGACGCACTTGTCTCAGCTCAAGTATGAAGAACGGCCGCTTATATGCATTACCGGAGGTTAGCAATACCCTTGGAACTAGACCACAGCAGCAGTCAATGCCTTTAAAACAAGAGGACCAGAAGGGGAGGGAAAATTGGGGATCAGAGAGAAATCTATGTGGAGATCCAGATGCCAACCAAGTACAGTATAGAAACATAGAAGATAGGAGCAGGAGTAGGCCATTCGGCCCCTCGAGCCTGTTCTGCCATTTAATGAGATCATGGCTGATCATCCAAATTCAGTACGATAGCAAAATACTGCAGATGTTGGAAATCCGAAATAACAACAGAAAATGCTGGAAAAACTCAGCAGGTCAGGCAACATCCGTGGAGAGAAATTTGAGTTGACGACCCGAAACGTCAACTCAAATTTCTCTCCACGGATGTTGCCTGACCTGCTGAGTTTTTCCAGCATTTTCTGTTGTTAATCCAAATTCAGTACCCTGTCCCTGCTTTCTCCCTATATCCCTTGATCCCTTTAGCCTTAAGAAATATATCTAACTCCTTCTTGAATATATTTAATGATTTGGTCTCAACTGCCTTCTGTGGTAGAGAATTCTACAGGTTCACCACTCTCTGGGTGAAGAAATTTCCTCATCTCAGTCCTAAATGGCTTACCCCTTATCCTTAGACTGACCCCTGGACTCCCCCGCCATCGGGAACATCCTTCCTGCATCTAGTCTGTCTAGTCCTGTTAGAATTTTATAAGTTTCAATGAGATCCCCTCTCATTCTCTCATAGAGAAATTTCCCAAGGAGCTTCACAGAGGTATAATCAGACAAAAATGGACACCGAGCCAAATAAGGAGATACTAGGAGTGACCAAAAACTTGGTCAAATAGATGGGGTTTCAGGAGGGTCTTAAAGGAGAGGGAGGTGGAAAGGCAGAGTGGTTTATGGAGAGGATTCCAGTGTGGTGACTAGATGGCAGAAGACATGGCTGCCAATGGTGGGATGAAGGGGGGAGGTGGTGGCATGGAGAAGAGGCCAGAGTTGGAAAATTGAAAATCACAGGAATGGTTTAAGTGCAGTCACACACTCATATCAGCCATTTTAAGTGCTATATACAAGAGATGTGCATGTTAATTTCTCACAATTTAAAGCACAGTTTCTCCATTTTTAAAGGCATTATAATATATTGGTAAATGGCTATCCAGTTAAAGAGATGTAGTTTAAAAAAATCTACTTACAAAAGGTATGGGGGGGGTGGGGGGTGGAGAAATTCAGGAGCACTCCCACACCGCCCCCCCACACAGGGTAATTACCCTGCACACAAACGGTGAGATCCAAGGAGCCCCGGATATTGGTCCTTGGTCCTTATTATACTGAAGACGGCGCTGCAGGAGAAGGCTGGACAAGCGGGTACTGCAAGTTTGGGTGCTTCCTGTCTGCCATTTTGCGGCCTTTGGAGGCCATGTAGCCCCTGATAAACGGGTGCTACATGGCCCAATTTAACCCCAACAGTGTTTCACCACCTCTGGGATCTAGGTTTGAATCCAGCCCAGACAGACGAGAAGACAGGCATTATTCTCCTGGTTGTTAAGGTTCTGTATTTAAATGAATTTGGACAGTCTCAGCCCAGTTCTTAGTGGGCATGAGCCCACAGCACAGAACTGTTCTTCAACAGCATTAAATTAGCAAAGTCACTTAGAAAAAACACAAGGATGGATTTTTTTGGGGGGGAAACAGAAAAGTCACACTAGTGCATTGCAGGCTGCTCTTCTAAAGTTTCAGTCAAGGCGCATAATTGAAACAAACAAAAGGAAGTTTTTCTGAGTGTCTAACCTGTGATTTACTTGGCATGCGAGCATTTGATACTGGCACTCGTTGTTTGAAATGGCAATGTTTCTTCATGTTAACATTCACTTCAGCCCAGCTTTTCATAGCTTTCCAGCAAGGTAGAAGTGCCTAGCTGGGCGCACACAGATTCTTCTCCAGGGGAGCTCTCCCCGGCGTCCCAGCCAGTATCCATCCCTCAACCGACATCACAAAAAAAAAACGATTATCTGGTCATTTATCTAATTTCTGTTTGACTTTGTTGTGCGCAAAATTGGCTGCCGCATCTCCCTACATTATAACAGTGATTACACTTCAAAAGTACTTCACTGGCTATAAAGCACTTTGGGACATCCTGAGGGTGTGAAAGGCGCTATATAAATGTAAGAAGGGGGGATGGGGGTGGTTCTCCAACCTATCTCCTCTATAAGCCAGTATTAGTGCCACAAAATGTAAATACAGGAAACTTTCTGGTATCCGGCACTGACGGGACCGAGCTGGTGCCGTTAGATCAAAACTGCCGTATAAACCAGCGCTAATGTTGAAACATACGGAGCTTTTCAGCTCCGTGAGAATCAACAAACCCTGTTGCTTAGCAACAGCTTCAAAACAGTTGGCTGCAGCTGCAAGCGTCTCTAGCTTTCACATTCACGGTCAACTAGTGTAAGACCTTGATTTGAATACTTAAGGGGCCTAATGCTTGTTTCAGGCGAGCGCCTCTCGTCCAAGTCAATATGACATCCGCCGCATTTCCGATCAAGATCGAGCCCGACATATCGCAACATGGAATTTAGAGGCCCCGACGCCCATTTTATGGGCACAAAACAAGCCGTTGTAAGTTGAATTTCTCCCCAAGATGTTTACAGTTCTACTGAAGAATATGGATGAGATCAAGATGTACTCATTATTCAGCCATGGCTCTGGAGGTTGGATGCACTGAAGGAATACTGGGGTCATAATCAGCATTCTTTCTAAGTAGAAAGATCACTTTGTCCAATGATGTGTACTAAAATTATATTTCTGGTTGCGGTAGGCAAAGTTTCCATTGTCAAAATTATTTGTTGTCCCATCAGCGTGCCTCTTACTTTCTATCGGCTTATAGGTCACTATTGAACAAGGTTTGTGTAAATCTATATAACCAGATTGGACAAGCATTGCTCCACTAAAAAATATTGACGTTTCAAGTAATATGTGTAATGTACCCCATAATGCCTCACATAACATAATAGCAAAATTGTACAATGCATTACTGGGCATGCATCTGGGGAAAAAGAGTGGTTTGGGACTACATTGCAGTTGGCTTCATACAGCACTCAAATGAAACCACAGCAATGTATTCTTCATTTTCTCTAGTCCTGCGCTGTTCAATTTTTTTTGCACTACCCTTCTGGAATTGGGCTTTGTCGAACTTTGGAGCCATGATGGTTACAAAACCCCATAGGTATTATAGCCGGCATCTAAGTGAACATGTCTACCTCACAAGTCTCTTTCCCCCTCATCCATCACCACAGTTCTGTGATTGGCAGAAATTAGAGGAAAGAGCAAAGGTCAACACCATCAGGAAACAAGTTACATAGGTGTAGCATTTGAGCTCCAATACGATAATTAAAACATCTAAAATGGATATTTGATAAGCAAGATTTTGTAATCCAAAGCATTGAAAAATCAATTATGGGACTTGCACAGCTAGAGTTAACTTTCCAAAATCTATTTAATTGCGGAGCACAGAATCACTGAATCATAGAATGATACAGCACAGAAGGAGGCCATTCGGCCCATCGTGATTGTGCTGGCTCTTTGAAAGAGTTAGCCAACTAGTTCCACTCCCCTACTCTTTCCCCACAGCTCTGCAAATTTTTTTCCCTTCAAGTATTTATACAATTCCCTTTCAAAAGTTACTATTGAATTTGCTTCCATCGCCCTTTCGGGCAGTGCATTTCAGATCACAACAACTTGCTGTGTAAACATTATCAAATGATTAAAACATTTGAAAGATCTGATCTAAAAATGAGTTCCTTAAATTTGAACATAATCAAAAATATTTCCATACAGACTCATCCTGACAGCGCACTGAATATGGCAACAGATTATGTTCAAGTGCACCCGAATGACCCTTGTTCACAAAGTTTTGCTGATTTATTAGAGTGGAATTTGTTCTTTTTTTACCAAACGTGAAAGGATTCGCAAATTTCACGTCCCCCCCGAAGATTTACTTTTGGTTTTATTAAAGAAGCCCTGGTTGGACTGAGTTTGGAACAAGATGGCTGCGGTCAGCCTCAAGGCCAAAGCCTATAAGTTTCAGTTTGGACTGACAAGCTTGTATTCTGATGACTGTGAGAAGGAACTTTCCAGAAACTCAATGCAGACAGACCTTCTGCATTCATGCATTAGAAGCAAACCCAGTGGCATTCGAGCCTCTGATTAAAGTCATCAAGGTTGTTTGCACAAACAATCAAGAGCAGGCAAGGCCTATTCAAAATGTAGTGGGACAAGCTTAGCTGCATTCAAACCTTTGGTTAGAGAACATCAACACTGTTTACAAACGATCAACGGGGCATTCAGACAGGAATGGCCCCATCACGAAACCAGTTGGACAAAGGGGAACACTGATGAGGCGTTTAAAACTGATTAACCGGCCATCCAGGTCAATGGGCCCAGATCGGTACCTTTTGTATGATTTTCAATACGTCCAGATTAGACAAAAGAAATGAGCTGATCTGGCGGGAGATAAGGGCTACTGGGAAGGGTATAACTAGTCCCTCGGGAAGCCATCTATCTCTCTCTCTCTCTCCCACCTCGCCTCCGGTGCCCTGCCGTATCATCAACCCAGCGAGAGGATCGTCGAAGAGCCCGTCCAGGG
Organism: Somniosus microcephalus; assembly: GCF_052327205.1. NCBI lineage: Eukaryota > Metazoa > Chordata > Chondrichthyes > Squaliformes > Somniosidae > Somniosus > Somniosus microcephalus. Next base: position 29,741,780 of record NC_140993.1, on the reverse strand, counting down.
AAGTAGAATACCCGCAGTTACGTTTGAATTACTGGGGTATCTCTGCTTTGGGGCGGTGAAAACCTAAAACATTGGCAGGCAACAGGGCACGGAGCAGGCGTTCCAACATCCTAGACTGGTGAGCATCAACTTTCTGGTCCATTACAAGACAATCTAGATAGGTGCAAAGGGTGGGAGTTAAGGGGAATTGCTAAAGTGTCATTTTAGTCATTTTCCCTCGATGTATTCATTTCTCCCCCCCCCCGTTAAGTGTAATTGTGTTGCATCCATAGTGATTTTTCTCTGTAAAATAATTGTTTTCTCTATTTTTAATAAACCTTGGTTTTCTTTGCACCAAACCACTGGTCTCGTTTGTCTATATCGCTACTTGTAAATAAGTCCAGTGGTCAGAACCAAAGGGGAAGTGATTCAAACCGCATGGGGCTGGAGCAGCTCAGACACGACTGACTGGCCAGACTCAAACCCCAAACCAAAACCCCCTACAGAAATGGCGACCTCGGCAGGACCATCGGCGACAGTATGCGATATAACAGACAGTGGTGTGGAGGGAGAAGCCGCAATGGAAGAGAGGTTGTCCACTTATGTGTGTAGAAAGTTCAATATCGCCAAGAAATGGGTGGGCGCTATGTTAAAGGCCGAGCGTCCCATAGACGCCGCCGCCCAGTGGACGGCGAGTAAACAGCATAAGAGGGCAATTGAAAAGGCAGTCTGGTTAATGTGTTATAAGAAACAAGTCCTAGTGTTGGACAGTGTTGTAGCAGCGCAGGCTGCCAAGCTCAAGAAATTGGCCCTAGAAATGCAGGATAAGGTTTTAGCAGAAGAGAAGGTGCTAGTGGCGCTTCAGGCGTTAAGCCAAGAAAGAGCGCAGTCGGCCAAGGAACACCAGGCAAAGGTAGAGCGCCTGGAGACCCAGGCCGTCGGAGTGCAACGGGAACACCAGGCAAAGGTAGAGCGCCTGGAGGCCCGTGCCATCGAAGTGCAACGGGAACACCAGGCAAAGGTAGAGCGCCTGGAGGCGCGGGCCATCGAGGTGCAATGGGAACATCAGGCAAGGGTAGAGCGCCTGGAATACCAGACCACTGAAAGTAAAGCCAGCGCTAGGCGCAAGATGGAGCACTTGGAATACCAGGTTAGAGAGGTGAGGGGCAGTGAGATAAGGCTGCAGGACACGATTTGTGACCTCACCCAAGAATTAAAAGAGCACGAGGAGAAAGTAAGGGAGGTAAAGGCAGCATACAAGCTAGCCTGCGACCGGGGGTTCGAGGAGGCAGATCACGGGCCCTGTAGGGAGGAGATAGAAAGCTTGGGCATGGCCTTATCGAGGGCGAAGGGCATAGTATGCCTCATCAGCCCGAAGGCGGGCCAGTCGGACTTTACCGGCAACCCAAACAGAATCGTCCCACAGGCAGCACCCAGGACAAAGTTGGCTAGGGAATCAGAGGTCCCACGGCCGCCACCCATAGCTCTGAGTTTTCAGGAGTGCTGGCAGCAAGGGGAGGTGGAGGATGAGGTGGGAGGGGAAGCACAGCAGGCCCCGCTAGATAGGCCGGGACCAGGACCGGTGTACCCCCTCCGACAACGGAGCTACGGCCCTCCCGTTGATGACGAGGACCCAGGGGCCATCCAAAATCAGTTTGTGGCGCCGCATGGCACCCAACAGCTCAGGGCCATGGTTAGTCACATCCCCAAGCTCACCAAAAAGGGAGACCCCTCTCTGCACTTCAGGGAGATAGAACAGGCAGCGTGTGTTAATGACTGCGATGATGCAGAGCAAGCTAAGATGCTGCTGTTTTCTCTGGGGAGTGATCTCCTCCAGACCCTATCTGATGAATGTAAAAAGGGGCAGAAAGATTATGAGGATTTGAGGAATGAGATATTGGAGGCCATGGGACTCAATGACGGTAGTCCGTTCGCCCGGGTGGAAAAAACGGTACAGCTCCCAGGGGAGTCCCCGCAGGCATTCGCAGACAGGCTGTGGCCAGTCTACCGGAGCGCATGCCCGGGAATGCCAGCACGGACATTACTGAACCAAGTCCAATTGACCCACTGGCTCCGTTGTCTAATGACAAACTGCCTGCCCCAAATCCGAGCCCAGGCTGCAGCCTGGTTTGACCCCCGTAGCCCCCAGACCACCAAGGAAATGGTGATCTGCCAGCTCACGATAGCATTTAAAAATATAAGGGGTATCGAGATGCCCCAACCCAAGGGGAAAGTCCATGAGGTTAAACCTGGGGGCCAGAATAAGAAAGAGTGGCACCAGGAGGGGAACCGTCCCTCCCAGACTAAGTTAAACTGTTACGGGTGTGGGAAGGATGGCCACTGGCGAAAGGATTGTAAGAACCCCTGGAAGGAGAATAAGGGGAGGAATTCACCAGCCCCAGCCCAAAGGGCAGGGCCAGATATCCCTCCCGCTGCGATCGAGTCACTCCTGGAGTCGATACAGTCCCTATGATCTCTCCTCCTGGCCAGCCAGGGGAAAATAACAGCCACCACCAGTGCTTTGACCCCGTCTGCCCCATCCCACTCCCAGCAATGACTAGAGCCAGCACAGCCTGTCGACCTGTGTCCCCACGAAAACGCTGAGGGGAGCAGGCCCTATGTTAGGATGGGGGTGAAGACGGTGCAGGGGAGATATTCGGTGGGCACTGGAGCTTCCAGCACAGTGGTCCATTCGGAAGACCCGACCAATTCACCCCGGTCTAACAAGGTCCCATTTAGCTTAATGGGACCCACAGGGAACGAGCAGGCTGGGGAAAGGTCAAAACCTTTGGCCATAGGTTTAGGATCCCTCCATACCACGTGGGAGGGTAACCAAAAGCCCGATGAGGTGGCCAAGCAGGGGGACAGGGAAGGAGAGTTCTGTGACCCCTGTAGAGCAGGCCTGGTAGCAGCAATCCGGGACAAGGGAGGCACACAGGGGGTAGCTTTGGCCCCGGACCAAAAGCAGGTCCAAGCCCAAGATCCCGCCTTTAAGGCCGCCCTGGTAAGGAGAAAGAATTTAGAACAGGGTTACTGGCAGGCTGCTGGTTATATCAACCAGTGTAAGCTGTTTAAGCCGGAGGCGAAGAAACAGGCAGCTGGGATTCAACCCGAGGTTAGAAATCCTCAGCCCGCAGTGGGTATGCGCATGCAGGCTGCACACGCAGGCGCAGTCGCGTGCGTCAAGGGAGAAGTTCCCCAGCACTTTGTCCAGACCACTCCCCCTCTCCTATGGGATTCCGAGGAGAAGGAGCCCGAATCAGATAGCCCCGAGCCCGAACCAGGTTTTGAACCTGGAGGGTAAGACCCTCAGCCACTGGCAGCCGGTGGCGAGGGATTGCCCGTCCCCAGTTCAGGTTTGGGAGGGGAGGGACCCGAGGGAGAAGGCCCCCAGCCAGCGAGGACTGTGACCCGAGCCAAGGGTCCGCTCGCCAGGGTAGCCCCACCGGTAGCACTCCCTAGGAGGTCTCCTCGGCCACCCCAGCCCAGAAAAGTATGGTCACCGGCTCTTCAGTTAAAAAGGGCGGCAACCTGTGCCAGGGAGCAGCCGAAAGACAGAGGTCCCCAGCCAGCAGCCATAAGCTGCGAGGGACCAGAAGTGGAGATCAGTGCAGCCACGCCGCAGGGAGCAGCCTGCAGCAGCCCAAACAGGGATTAGGCTGGCCGCCCGGAGATGGGCAGCGGTTGTATATAGTTTAGGTAGTATAATTTTAAGTAATGTATATAAGGTTAAGTTAGGGTGTTTTAATTTAATTCTATGTCAGGAACCGGTAGTCTATAAGTTTTAAGTATGGAACTGTTCCAGAGTGCTGTCTACGTGAGCCGAGGTCGTGGGACCCGATCACACTTCCCCCCGAGTCAGGGAGCCTCCAGGGAACCTGGCGAGATGCTTTTATGTCTTTTTCAGAATTTAAAAATGTGCAGAGGCATAATCCTGCTCACCCTGTTCAGGCTGAGCCTCGCGAGAAGGGGCGATGTCGAGGACCATCATATCTTCGGATGCTCGGGGAAGAAAGCGTCCCTAGCACACGACGGAAGTGGCCTACGGGAGGCGGATGAAATCACCTCGTATGTCCACGAAGGGAGCTGGCCAGGATGGCTGGGATCCAATTCGACCCAGTATTCTAGTGAGACCGGCTTCACATATGGGGAGGCCTCCCTCCAGTGCCCGAGGATGCGAATCGTCACCCCAAGGATTAGCGTCACTGTGGGCAAAAGAATATGTTTGACGTGTAAAGGGAACGTTCCCCTGGATAGGTGGTGGTGGCTCAGAAAGTTAAGCACAGACATGGGGAACCCCATGGTAGAGTGGGAAAGGTTAGGGAATGGCAGTCACAGGACCATTACAGGGACCCAGGGAGGGTTAAGTGTGTGTTGGGATAAATGGTGGGAACCGGATCAGGGGATCTACATCTGTATGTGGGGATCAGAGAAAGTCTGCCCCACAGGCGTTTCCATCATTTTCCGCAGCCAGTGGCAAAATAACGGGAGGGGGATGGACTGGGAGTCCCGCCTGGATGCATGCGCGATCCCGTACTCCCCAATCTCGGTTAATGCCACTGAACTAGTGACCACCCCCGATGGCCGCTGCCCACGACCCCGACGTCACGGACAGTAGCAGAGGGATGTCCCGCCACCACCAAGGGACCAGGGAACAGCCTGGTGCTAGTACCCACAGACCAGGTACTGTACCAAGGGGTGCATTACGCGGTGGCATCGGTGATTTTAAACCTCACTGAGGTACACTTACCCGCGTGGTGCCCCACAGAGACTGCCAAATTGTATCAAGCCCTATTAACAGAGATGTTTCGAAAATCCCGTGAAGTTGACTTTTCGGAGGTCAATAAGACCGCATTGTATACTCACCACGAGATTTGGGACGGGGTTGGGAGGCAAAGAAGGGGTGTTTTTAATGATGTTTTAACTGGTTTTAACACAGGGTCCTCGGTCATCAACAGTTTAGATGACATCGAGCTGCAGACCCAGATTAATGGTCTAAAAACACAATTAAAGGGTATTTTAACTGATGAGAATAAGGTGGTAGGTTCCGAGTTGCATGAAGACCAGGCCATGGCTCTCCATTTGAAGGAGATCATCGCAGAGCTGGAAAAACATGCAAAGACGGTAAACGCTCTCATCAGGGAGGACAGAAATGCTTCTGACCAGGCTGCGCAAAACGAGGTGTGCGTGCTGTATGGGGCATGGTTGCTGGGCAAGGGCCACAGCAATCTGGAGGATTTAAAGCAAGGTTTAGTCCCCTCCTGGATCAGCAACAAACACCTCGCAGCCCTCCACCCTTTTGAGAACGCATTAAGACCGTGCCAGCTCCGGTTAGCTTCTGAGGCCTACCCAGTCCCAGTGGACTGTGGGCGGTCCAACCACACCGTCATGGGGATAGTTGTAAGAATGCCGGTCATGGGCGGGATGGCCCGACCCGCACCGGTATACAGGGTGGAGAACATTGGAATCATTCAAGGGGGTGCATACATTCATTTTACAGCGGTCCCACCCTATGTCATAAAGTGGGAGCATGCTATGACGGGTACTGACCTCTCAGGGTGCCGTAGCTGGGGAGCACACATCATCCTGTGTCCCCAGCACTTGAATGCCTATTCGAAACCACAATGCGGGTTCAGAGCTGCTGACGCGAAACCTATAAATTGTACCATGGAAGCCATGGCACAAGGCCATGTTCCCGCACAGGTAGCATATATAGGAGGTGGGACATATTGCGTCACCACAGGAGCGTCTCACTACCAGCACAGACAGCACAGCTGGTGAGCGGTGAGTGACAGCAGTTTCCGCTTCAAACCCGAGGCTGAAGTTCAAGTGGCACAGGTACGAATTGTCCCCATTCTTGAACCATCCACTGTTCACCTCACTGTGGAGGAGAATTTTACCCACCTCCAGAAATATGTCGCCCACTTCAGTTACCCAATTCCCCCTCTCCCAGAGCACCTTACCAAATTATTAAAAGCCGTTCTAGTATCACAAAAACACTTCTACACTTTGTAACAGAAGACTGTACAGATAGGGGCCGACATTTTAGATATTGCGACCCCGCCCTGGTGGGATGTTTTTGAAAGCACAGAGGTCCCCTCCTGGATTCGAATGGCATCCCACATCTTAGTAGTCTGTCAGCTAGGGATCGTCCTCTACCTGGTTTGTGTCCAGTGTAGGAGAAAGGGTCCCAGGGTAGAATTTAAAGCAAAAGGTTTATGGAAGGACCAGTATGCCCGGGTGGAAGAAGAAACACCCGCGTGAGCTTTGTGTCATATCACTGCTGAGTGATGGCAGATCCGTTTGCTATTTTTAACAAAGCTCATTCCTTCCATTTCATTATTTTTAATAAATATGGTTTTGGCCTGATGTTAATTTTATTAATGATTGTGTGTTGTAATAAAGTTTTATGGTCTCCCAAGTAGTGCAGGGGTGTCGGACCCCCTCCATGCTTGGATTATTGTAACAGATCATATTTGCTATCGATAGATGCCTGTCGTGCACTGCGGTTTTCTCTAAGTAAGGGGAATGTATGTGTCGGGGGATCGTGGATAGATAATATAGGGGAAGGTTGTTTGTGGGGGGTCAGAAATGTTGCTCACCTTGATTGGACAGTTCAAGCAAGTTTCAGTATCCTAGGGAGGACTGAAAGGATTTGCAAATTTCATGTCTCCCCCCCCCCCCCCGAAGATTTACTTTTGGTTTATTAAAGAAACCCTGGTTGGACTGAGTTTAAAAACCAGGGCTCAACAAGATGGCTGCAGTCAGCCTCATGGCAAAAGCCTGTAAGTTTCAATTTGGACTGACAAGCTTGTATTCTCATAACTGTGAGAAGGAACTTTCCAGAAACTCGAATGCAGACAGACCTTCTGCATTCATGCATTAGAAGCAAACCCAGTGGCATTCGGGCCTCTGATTAAGAACCATCAAGGTTGTTTGCACAAACAATCAAGAGCAGGCAAGGCCTATTCAATATGTAGTGGGACAAGCTTAGCTGCTTCCAGACCTTCGTTAGAGAACATCGACACTGTTTACAAACGATCAGCGGGGCATTCAGACAGGAATGGCCCCATCACGAAACCAGTTGGACAAAGGGGAACACTGATGAGGCGTTTAAAACCAATTAACCGGCCATCCAGGTCGATGGGCCCAGATCGGTACCTTTTGTATGAGTTTCAACACGTCCAGATTAGACAAAAGAAATGAGCTGATCTGGCGGGAGATAAGGGTTACTGGGAAGGGTATAACTAGTCCCTCGGGAAGCCGTATCTCTCTCTCCCTCTCTCCCACCTCGCCTCCGGTGCCCTGCCGTATCATCAACCCAGCGAGAAGATCATCAACGAAGAGCCCGTCCAGGGAAGTAGAATACCCGCAGTTACGTTTCAAACACTGGGGTATTTCTGCTTTGGGCGGTGAAAACCTAAAACATCAGCAGGCAACAGGGCACGGAGCAGGCGTTTCAACATCCGAGACTGGTGAGCATCAATTTTCTAGCCCATCACAAGACAACCTAGATAGGTGTAAGGGGAATTGCTAAAGTGTCATTTTAGTCATTTTCCCTTGATGTGTCTGTTTCTCCTCCCCCATTAAATGTAATTGTGTTGCATCCATAGTGATTTTTCTCTGTATAGTAATTGTTTCTCTATTTTTAATAAACATTGGTTTTCTTTGCACCAAACCACTGGTCTCGTTTGTCTATATTGCTACTTGTAAATAAGTCCGGTGGTCAGAACCAAAGGGGAAGCAATTCCAACCGCACAGGGCTGGAGCAGCTCAGACACGACTGACTGGCCAGACACAAACCCCAAACCAAAACGCCCTACAAATGGCATTTTGCAGCAATGTATTTAAGTCTGCAAAAACTTTGCGAAAAGGGCCTGAAGGAAGAAAAAGTCAATTGAAACAGAAACACATACAAATACAACAAAACCTGCTTATTTAGCTTCTCTTCATACCTGAGGGTGACAGATTTAATTTTTGAGTGCTCGACTTATTTTTGTACCATAGGGGAAAAAAATACCATCAAGCTTTAATATTCTCATCAAACACTCATAAAAGGAAAGCCCTATGTCAACTCGGAGCTTCCGTTAAGCTGGAGCTCACGGTTCCAAGATTTATGGTTCAAAGCTCAGCCGCATAAAAAATCTCACCCAGGAATACAAGAACCTCTCCAGCCAAATATTTTACAACAATAACAACAGCTTGCACGTTTATAGCACCTTTCCTACAATAAAATATCTCAAGACACTTTACAGAGTGTAGGTAGAATCTGAGCAGGAGAAGAGACAGAAGGAGAGGTAGCCAAAAAAAACATGAAGAGGTAGAAATACGTATATGCATTTCTTAAAACATCATCAATATAAATGTCTGAATCTTTTATATCTGGTTCTACTGAAAACTGACTTTAAAAACACTCAAAGATTTTGGCTGATAAAAATGCTACTTAATTATGGATCCCTCTCATTTGTTCCATGGCTAATAGTTTATTGATTTTTTTTCATATATGCACTAAATATATTTTTTATTTTTCTGCCTTGTAGGACTCTTCAGAACAATACTGATACGAAATTATTTTATCACAAATTATTCTTTAACAGAAACAGCTATTTGTTTTTTTCAAAATTACTGCCGAAAGCAGTGCTGCATACGAATAGATGTGAGTTAGAATCTAGATTTTACATGTACTTTCCCAAGAGACTACCTCACAAGGAAAAAGTGTCACTGCTTTGTAAAACTCTCAAAGCAATAAATACAGAGCCTGACAAGCTACGTAAACATGTTCAGTAACTGCTAGAGACTGAATGAAAGCACTCAGCACCAGTGAAGGAGAGGTACAATGTGATTTCATACTCAAATGAAAGTATATTGCCATATTGAAGTTCTGGCATTTTACATCTGTTAACTATCCACAATAAAATTCATATTATACCAAGAATAAGAACATAAGACATAAGAAATAAGAGCCGGATTAGGCCATACCGCCCCTCGAGCCTGCTCCGCCATTCAGTAAGATCATGGCTGATCATCGACCTCAACTCCACTTTCCCGCCTGATCTCCCTTGATTCCCCTAGAATCCAAAAATCTATCTGTCTCAGAAATTCCAAAATCAGTTTAAAGAGATATAATTATTATGTTTTAATGTAATATGTAAAACAATGTAGAATACCAACATAAGCGTATATTTAATTGTTCAATTGTATTGTGTCTACAGTCCTTCAAACCTTGGAGCTTCAGTTCTCAGCAATCTTGGTATGAATGGAGGACTGAAAACACCTCAGGCACTTCCATACAGAGAGGGATTGAGAGAACCAGAAACAAGAGTCATCCTCACATTAATACCTTGAAGCGTTCAACAGAGAGATTGCATAGTCGGACCTGACCACAGAAGAAGAGGATATAATTTACAAAATAGAGCATTGCGCCTCACAAAGAACGTTATTTGTTCACCCAAAATCTTTCTGCAACAAGTTTCATATAAAATCCGGATCACATTCCTAATCTGCAACAAATGTATTAACTGATCTTTATTTTCCATTTTTACTATTTCTGATTTATTTTTGTTACCAGAGAATATAGACACGTAGAACAGATTATTAACTTTTAGGGAAAAAAATTGTCTTATATTCTAACTTTGATGTCTGTTTAATTTTGTTATTAGACAAAATATTCATGTTGGCTCATATTGTCATTTTATCTGGAAGGAATGTTTAAAAGCCTTTGGAGTGAATTATCACCATTTGAGTACAATGAAGAAGAATAAACAAGAGCTGTACACTAAGATTCGCTCATTTAATAATGGAAGTATTTATGGGGCTTGAATAAGGGTTGTAGGGCAAGAATTTCATAGCCATGTAAGCAATAAGTTTATTCTCTGGAAGTTTCTACCAATAATCTTGCATGCAATTCGCACGCAAATCTGACCAAACTTTTGTTGCTGAAGTAAAGAAGAATTGCAGGTTGTTAACAGGGCCTGATAAGCAAATGCCTGAACGTCTTAGTGTAATTTCTTGAATAAAAATGTACAGTTTTTGTGGACTATGATATGAAGAAGGCTTACTCTTGAGCCACATCATTGTGAATGAACCACACAAGGGTTCTCATAATACCGTATCCCCGGACTATAGTATGCTTGAGAATGTTTTTGTTTTGCATACAAGTCCGTACACTTGTGGCTACCCAGAAGCTAGTTAAACAATGAGAACAAGATTTTGAGTCATCAATTACTGGCTGCTCCTCAAAAACAAACTCAAGACTAAATTATTTAAAGGTCACCAAACATATATGAGTTTTCTTAGCACTTTACTGTCGCATGTATTTTTTCTCATGTCTAAGTGCTATATGCCTATGCATGCAACGTGAATTCCAAGTGATACTGCAGATTTTCTTTTAATGTTTTTTTAAAATCTGAGATCTCCCTCCCTCTCTCAAAACGTCTATAATGCAATGCAGCTTTATCAAAGCAAAAGAAGGATTCTAGCTTCTGTCATAAAAGTAACAGTTAATTAGTCTTATGAATGTATATTTATACACTCAGGGATATATCTGTTTATACACTGTATGGATAGATCTGCGTTTATGTGTTCAACCATAAATGTTTTTCGATGCTTTGGCAACATAAGATGTACCTTGTCGTGCCAATAAAGCGATTTGAATTGAATTGAATTGAATTATTCCATTTTGGGGTTATGCATTCTTCTGCCTCAAAACTGCTGCTATGAAGTCAAGACAACTCCTGAGATAATGGAAAATAACTGTAAAATTTTAATTTGCAAGAAAACTCCAACAGGCATAAGTCAAATGTCGGTGTTTGTACAGATATTACCGTTCCAGCACTGCCCTTTTGCACAGGGCTTCACCTCACACTACAACAATCCGCTGTGTTCACAATAAATATATGTCCTCATTCAGCACCTAATTATGTCACTTATGTAAATATTAAGGTAATGCCACTTTGCATGGTATCTTACTAATTATATTTATGACCTAGGAATACTTGATTATATCACCTCATGCAATGAAAAAAACATTTTCTAAATGAACCCAATGGCCCAAAAATTGCTGAAGCCCACATCTCGTGGCGAGCGCCATGAATTGGATGTTTTACCTCACCCTTCAAACCATATCATTTTTGCGCCGTGAACGTCAGGTCCAATGGTCTATCCCCTTATATCCAATTAAATTTAAGTATAGAGAAAGAAACAGAACAAATGATGGAGAAGGATAATAGGGTGAATTAGAGTCAAATTAGATACAGAAAGGGAAATATAATGGAAAGAGAGTGGATTAAGAGAGAGAGAAAAAGAGACAGAAAGGAAAAGTAAGAAAAGAAAATGAATTAAAAATTTAAAATACCTCTAGGAACAAGTTACTATATGCGTGGCATGTCAGGGCCATAAATCGCATCATTAATAGGGTCCTTACGACATGAATTATCAGCCCTAAAAGGCTACGGCGAGATTAATTCGTATTGATGGCGTAAATCCATCGATTTCAGGACACACAATGGGGAGGCGAGATGGTCATTTGTTTGGTTTTGGTGAGATGGAACAATCAGCAGAGCGGCACAAATCGCCCGGCAATTTGTGGAGAATCGGAACTCAGGGCGGTTTTTTACGCACTAATACCGAGCGCCGTGAACTCGCCATTATTTTTTCCTGGGAAGATGTTGATATTTGATGGGGATCTCCTAAACATGAAAAGTTTGAAAACCAGTGTTTAAAAGGTAAAGTTTATAGAATATACATTGAGTTTTGATGTAATAGTTCAATGGAAGAGAACTGTACATAAATATGTTCCTTTTAAAGTATCTGTAATATTAAAAATTAGGACATTTCCACCAAGAATCCCATTTTGCAGTCGTCAACTTCAGTTTTGCAGTTTAGAGTTTCTAAACTACATTATATTGGAACACTATTAGGGTTCCCATGTTTCGCTCCATAGTAAGAAACTTCAATTAAAAGGGTAACTTTACCAAACCGCACACTGAAGTTACAGTATATCATATCTGCACTACAACCTATTTTAGAAAAAAGCAAATAAAATTCCATACTTTATAAAATGGGAAAACTACGTAAACAAACTAGTGTTTGAGTAACAGTACCTTTTTAAAAAAAATGTCGTCTTCTTTGTTTCTTGCTCTCTGCTACACTGAGGTTCTCTGTCCTTGAGTTTTTGCGAGTCTGTTTCACTGTGGCCGGGATTTTGCCCCTCTAAATTTCTAAATGCCAAGTCGCAGGCACTTCTCGCGCAAACTAGACACAAATGGAAAAGCTGACAGTCGGCTCGGCGGGGGCTCAAGTGGCTCGAGCTCAGGTGAGAGCCCCTCTGCGCGGACACAGGTGGAGCGGGTTCAGGTGAGAGCCCCTCTGCGCGGGCACAGGTGGAGCGGGTTCAGGTGAGAGCCCCTCTGTCCGGGCTCAGGTGGCGCAGGCCCAGGTGAGAGCCCCTCTGTCCGGGTTCAGGTGACGCGGGCCCAGGTGAGAGCCCCTCTGTCCGGGTTCAGGTGACGCGGGCCCAGGTGAGAGCCCCTCTGCCCGGGCCCAGGCGGCACGGGCTCAGGTGGCGCGGGCCTAGGTGAGAGCCCCTCTGTCCGGGCTCAGGTGAGAGCGGGCCCAGGTGAGAGCCCCTCTGTCTGGGCTCAGGTGAGAGCGGGCCCAGGTGAGAGCTCCTCTGCCCGGGCCCAGGCGGCGCGGGCTCAGGTGAGAGCCCCTCTGCCCGGGCCCAGGCGGCGTGGGCTCAGGTGAGAGCCCCTCTGCGCGGGCTCAGGTGGCGCGGGCCCAGGTGAGAGCCCCTCTGCCCGGGCTCAGGTGGCACAGGCCCAGGTGAGAGCCCCTCTGCCCGGGCTCAGGTGGCGCAGGCCCAGGTGAGAGCAGGCCCAGGTGAGAGCCCCTCTGCCCGGGCCCAGGCGGCGCGGGCTCAGGTGAGAGCCCCTCTGCCCGGGCTCAGGTGGCGCGGGCTCAGGTGAGAGCCCCTCTGCCCGGGCTCAGGTGGCGCGGGCCCAGGTGAGAGCCCCTCTGCCCGGGCTCAGGTGGCGCGGGTTCAGGTGAGAGCGGGCCCAGGTGAGAGCGGGCCCAGGTGAGAGCCCCTCTGCGCGGGCTCAGGTGGCGCGGGCTCAGGTGAGAGCCCCTCTGCCCGGGCTCAGGTGGCGCGGGTTCAGGTGAGAGCGGGCCCAGGTGCGAGCCCCTCTGCGCGGGCTCAGGTGGCGCGGGCTCAGGTGAGAGCCCCTCTGCCCGGGCTCAGGTGGCGCGGGCTCAGGTGAGAGCGCCTCTGCGCGGGCCCAGGTGGCGCGGGCCCAGGTGAGAGCGGGAGAAGACGCCACGCGCGCCCACTCCGCCCCGCACGAGGTGGGACAGCTCGATCTGCAAAGCACCGCTTCGTGCACCTTGGAGCGACGGCAAACCGTCCACTTAACCAGCCCCCACCCCCCCTTTAAAAAAAATCTCACACACACACGCTTCTCGCAAGTAATGATCAGATATACAAACATTTTATTTTTTTGCAGTACCTCAGCGAAGCGAGGCACAGCATGTCTTTAGCTGTAGGTGGTGCATCGCCCTGTATTCTGGAAATTCTTAGTGCGAAAAAATAACGGTTCCTCGAAATATGCTGAGTGCGTGAGTTTGCTGCGAGTAGCGGGAGGGGAGGGTGTTTATTTAAAGAAGCTCACTGGACGTCTGCATTTCTACCTGGCACATTCCGGTCACGTGTAAGTGAAGAGTAATAAAGAGAAGGAAGTTGCAATCTTACACCAACAGTGTTGAGAGACATTTAAAAACATCGCGAAGCCTTTTTCCCCCCCTCTCTCTCCAGACTTTGACTCTCCACAGCTTGCTTTGCTAACACTTGAATGTGAACTTGGGAGACGGACACGTTCATATTTAACCGGCGTCAGGCACGGCAACGCTTTAAAAATCAATGTGAGAAGTCGCACACCACCAGGTTATAGTCCAACAGCTTTATTTGAAATCACAAGCTTTCGGAGCGCTGCTCCTTCGTCAGGTGAAGTGACTTCAAATAAAGCTGTTGGACAACAACCTGGTGTTGTGCGACTTCTCACATTTATCCACCCCAGTCCAACACCGGCATCTCCACATCATGGCTATTAAAAATCAATGAGATGGTCCTTGAAAAGCGAACATTTTGTTGAATGACGTACAATTGGAATGGGCATTTGGAAATTGGTGTCGTAATAGTTTTGCTGGACTGAAATTCAAGGAACAGGTAGCATTGCCACAAGCACCGTCAGGTCTGCCTATTCTTTGCCCGAATAGTCGATTTAACTACAGATTTCGCACTTTGACCCAGAATTAAGGAGCCGTAACGTTTGCAGTCACTGGCAACTGATGTAGCTCTTAACGAGAATGATGTCCCCCCCCCCCCCCCCTAACCCAGAGGGACTAAACCCTGGAACCTTTCTGCCCTTCGACGGGGAAAGTGTTCCGAGGTCAGGCGACAGACACATTTCACCCCCACCCGCCCCAAACTATCTAGATGTCTTTCCTTTCTTCAACGCCAATTACAATGAAACTTTTGTTTTAAATCAAAACTAATTCAGAAACTCAACTGACTGGAGCAATGGAAACCGAGAACCGTGCATTCGATTGTCTATTCAGATCGTAGCCACGGTTCTGGTGTAAGGTCTTGTCATTCCTCGCCTGACGTGTCACTTCAGATAATCGGATTCATTCCTTCACAAGTTCCTCCCTCGTTCAGTCACTCCGCTCTTCAGATCTAGTCCTATTCTTTGCCGTGGAACAAGCTTCCCCAGGTATCGCTAGACTTTGAACACAAGAGCAAAATATTTCTACGATCGTAATTATAGGTGTTGTTTGGGACCAGTTTTTTTTCTGATTAAGGAGGGGAAATCCCACGGCTTTATTTCAATCGGCGTTGGCATTTTTCTGTCGCCTCACGGGAGAGTGATGGGCACGGATAAATACACCTATCGATTACAAAACAGTTTCCTGTTGGCGATCATTTGCTTTTAAAATGCATTCTAAAAGTACTCCTTAAATAAAAGAAAAATCAATTGTACGTGCTGTTTTGCCGCCTCATGCTGTAAATTCCAACATGCACTCACGGACTCGCCTTTTAGGTAATATATCTATTTAAAAACCTAATATTGCAGCACTGCATATTACAGTCAATGGCTACTACGTGAAAGAAAATAAATGAACTTCGCCCAGTGTATCAAGAATCGGTTTAAAACCATATTATCACTGAACCCAAACGATGCATTTTTTTTGTGAAGTTTGCAAATAAAAAAATTAAAATTTCCCTCAAATCTGATTAAAACGAGTAGGTCTTAAAAGGCTGTTCAGCGTTTATTTTCCTTATCTGAAAGCGCTCCTTACCGGCAACTAAACAGATGGGGAGAAGCAGCCTGAAGATCAGCCCACACATCACTTCCGATGCCATTGCGAGTAGACGGGTTCTCTTCTCAAATCTACAAGGGGTAGGAGGTCAAATACTTGTTGATCGCACACAACCGGTTATCATTTAACAAGGTGCAACACAAAATAAAACAAAAAAAAATCCCATCAACTGCAGCTCTGGCCTCGCCGGAATTTAAAGCAACCGTATCATGCTGTCCTCGCCCGTCAACTTATTGCGATGTATCCTCCAGAGCCGGAAAGTCTCAAAAGATTGCTGGCACGGCAGGAATGGCCCATCTGATGGGAGTCAAATTATATCTTCATGAGATAAGCAGCCCCCGGGGGTCTCTCGACTCGGCAAATCCGCCCCCTGCACTCCTCCGAAGTTGTCCTCTTAAACAGCTTGGTGCAATAAACAAAAAAATGCCACGATGCTACCAACGGGTGCAAGAAATGATCCAACAAGGAATTGTTTTCTATTTTCTAGCAAGCGGACTTCGCAAAGTTCTGCTGTTAAATCCCGTGGCCCGTATGACTCATCGCTAAAGCAGAATCGGAGATCAACACGTTTCACTGATGGTGCTTTTGGACTTTTTTTTCTTCTTCTTCTTCTTCCAGTTTTTTATCCAAGAACATTCGCATCTGCAACGTGAATACGAGCGCATTCCATTGCCGAGAGTCAATTTATTCGTTACTTTGTGATCCCTGCTTTCTCAACAATGATCTTTTCCAAAAACGCGTACGGTTTTTTTTTTGCTTTCTGGTCGGGAGAACCAGATCCGCGTGGGTACGCTCTGTCACACGCTATATGTATTTGTTTTAAATCCCGCTGCTAGAGGCTTGAATCCTCAGCCCGGCTATGCTGCCCCCTCTCTGCTTCTGGCTCGCCAGCTGCTCCTGCTGTTCTGCTCAACATCTGACTGCATTTCCCTTCCACCTTTCAATGAAACTTTGTCAAACCACCTCCCACCTCCTCACCCTCCACCCCCTTCGTGATTGACATCCAAACCGACCATTCACAAATCTAGGTGGCGATGTCTGTGCGTGTGTGTATGGGTGGGCAATACTGACTAGTGTATAAATAAAAAAAGCTAATCTACAAACCAGACCAGCGTGCTGGTGGGACTTGCGTCTTGGGGTAGAGTTTGGAAACTCTTCCCTTCAGTGTGCCGGAGGAGGACGCGAGCCACTTGCAAATACTCAGGAGGCTGTGAAGATCTTTACAATATAAAACAGTTGAACGCAGTGGCAGATAGAAAGAAAATGTAATTTATAAAATGCAGTTGCAAATTCTACGACAAAAAAAGCAGAGGTTTTATTTATAACCATCTGTTTTTCATTCTTACATAGATTAAACTGATCTTTAGCAGAAATTCATACTGACAATTGTTTCTATTTCCGTTCTCAGTGTTACCAGTCGGTTGATTTTTTTACGATTAACTCGCACGCCAACGATTATTCTGCTATATGGTCTTTAGGACAGAATTTAATGGTCGTGAAAGGTGCTATATAAATGCAAGTCTTTCTTTAATCGCTGAATGAAGAAAACAATATATTTTAACGTTGACTTAATCCAGTTTCATATTTGAAACACCAGGTTTAAAATATGAAAACGATATAAATTGAGGCAAAATAAAACATAAAAGAGAGAAAAAAAAGTTGAATCTAAATAAAAATCAGAGAGCGATCTCTTTAAAATCTAGAGTTGCTTGCTAAAGGGATTTAAAGATAGATGTGACCTTTCAAAAAAAAAGTATAACCGAGAGAGAAATGTGGCCTCTAAAAGAAAGCGTTTATTTCTGTCTTTATTTTTTGCAGCCACGAGTGCACCCAGCAGCTCCCCATAGTGTGTTGTTCAGGTGCAGGTCTTAGGGGGCACTTGGTCATGCGTCTAGTGGCTGGAGACAGAAAGATCCAATGACTTTATTAACTATCATTTAACTTTTATGCTCCGAAATGTTAGGAATTCATAATGTTTTCCTGGAAATTCGCAGTCATTCTTTCAGCATTGTGACAGGAAAGGGATCCACCAGGAGTATCCTGAACTTGCATGATTTTCTGTAAAAAAAAAATCACAATCACTTTTGAATTTATTCGTTGGAAAGAGGATGGGTAAGAAACAGTTTACATCCTTCCTTTTTTAAAGCGTCAACTTGGATGTTTGTTTAAAAAAACATGTATATTGGAGTGCCAAGGCACTTTTGCGTTAGTTCTGGAGATTGCAAATGAACCCAACCAATTGACCTGCTGTGATTTTTTCCCTTTTATATCTATTAAAATGACTGATTATTTTTAAGCTCGCCAAATTATTGAGAATTTCTGAACTGTAGAAATTCTGGTTAAAGTAACAGATAAATAACATTAGAGATCATAATAGAAGTATGACTTACTCAGTGTCATTGTAATAGAGAAGGTTCTGTTGTTCCTTTACACACCAACGATTTAATTATTTATTAAATCTGTGTGCAATTGTTAAAGCACGTCAACATTCAATAGTTGTAGATCTAATGGGTCAATGTACATGAAGGTAATAGACAGTGACTAATTTCTTAACTATTTGGCCTGCCATGTAATTTGCTGGCTGCCACCTAGTTATTGTAATGTTGTAATGTGATGGGAAAGGCTGCATTGTTAAGTAACCAGGCAATAGGTTCCGCTTATTAGCTGGCAATAAGTGGGACTGCTGAAAAATCTAGGTAATACTTTAGGTGATAGAGCTAGTTACTAAAAACAAAGTTATTACTGCATACATGGGGGGTCACATAATAAAAGGTAAAACTGTTACACAGGGACACAGTTATGCTAGTGAACAGTGTGATTGATTGATGGTAATTTATCTGACTTTCGATAACTATCTATATAAAGGATCCATTCTATAACTGCCACAGTAAAATGCTAGGACTTCTGGTTTAATCTATACACTAGATCATGGGAAATTCCAGAACTAGGCAAATTAGAACATTTAGTAACACTCGCAACACATATGGGTTTAATGAACTAATAAATAAGGAGATATATGCTAGCAACATAGATTATTGAATAAATATCATTTGATGACAACATTCAATTTTGTCAGCCACATAGGTGGCATTAACACAGAGTCAGAAGGTCATAGGTTCAAGTCCCACTCCAAAGACTTGAGTACATAATCCAGTTTGACACTTCAATGCAGTACTGAGGGACTGTTGCACTGTCGGAGGTGCTGTCTTTCGGATGAGACGTTAAACCGAGGCCCCATCTGCCCTCTCAGGGGGTTGTAAAAGATCCCATGGCACTACTTGAAGAAGAGCCGGTGAGTTCTCCCCGGTGTCCTGTCCAATATTTATCCCTCAACCAACATCACTAAAACAGATGATCTGGTCATTTATCTCATTACTGTTTGTGGGACCTTGCTGTGTACAAATTGGCTGTCGCGTTTCCTACATTACAACAATGACTACACTTCAAAACACTTTGGGACATCCTGAGGTCGTGAAAGGTGCCCAAAAATGAATGCAACACTGATCATTTTAGTTCCCTACATATGTCAGTGAGGTTCCTTCACATCATTTACTTAAATTTCACTAATCTTTCCTCAGAATACTTTGCTTATGGCTGTTATTTCAACTTTACATTTGGAATCATCCTTGTTGGTTTTTTTGACATCCTCTCCAATGCATAATACTCCAACTGAGGTCTCACCAGTGCAATATAAAGCCACAGCACAAATTCTGTAGAATTATATTCCACTGTTGTGGCTTCGTATCCAACTATCTTTTTTCTTTTTTTTAATTGCTTCCTACTTACCTTACACTTAACTACTAAAGGTATCTCCTCTAATCTTTGGGCCACTTTTGCTCTGCTAAGGTCCCTTGCTGGATCCTCTGGTACTGCATGGCTTTTCGCCCCCAAAAGATTCGCCACCTTTGCACTTTCTCTTGATTTTGGGAATCCTGCCATAGAAACATAGAAACATAGAAGATAGGAGCAGGAGTAGGCCATTCGGCCCCTCGAGCCTGCTCTGCCATTCAATGAGATCATGGCTGATCAGCCAAACTCATTACCCTGTCCCTGCCTTATCCCCATATCGCTTGATCCCATTAGCCTTAAGAAATATATCCAACTCCTTCTTGAATATATTTAATGAATTGGCCTCAACTGTGGTAGAGAATTCCACAGGTTCACCACTCTCTGGGTAAAGAAATTCCTCCTCATCTCTGTCCTAAATGGCTTACCCCTTATCTTTAGACTGTGACCCCTGGATCTGGACTCCACAGCCATCAGGAACATCCTTCCTGCATCTAGTCTGTCTAGTCCTGTTAGAATTTTATAAGCTTCAATGAGATCCCCTCTCATTCTTCTAAACTCCAGTGAGTATAAGCCCAATCGACCCAATCTCTCCTCATATGTCATTCCTGCCATCCCAGGTATCAGTCTGGTGAATCTTCGCTGCACTCCCTCCATGGCAAGAACATCCTTCCTCAGATAAGGCGACCAAAACTGCACACAATACTCAAGGTGTGGTCTCACCAAGGCCCTGTACAACTGCAGCAAGACATCCTTGTTCCTGTACTTGAATCCTCTTGCTACGAAGGCCAACATACCATTTGCCTTCTTAACCGCCTGCTGCACCTGCATGCTTACCTTCACCGACTGCTGCACAAGGACACCCAGGTCTCGTTGCACTTCCCCTTCTCCCAATCTATTGCCGTTCAGATAATAATCTGCCTTCCTGTTTTTGCCACCAAAGTGGATAACCTCGCATTTATCCACATTATACTGCATCTGCCATGCACCTGCCCAATTACCCAACCTGCCCAAATCATACTGGAGTTTCTTGGTATCCTCCTCACAGCACACACGCCCACCCAGCTTTGTGTTGTCTGCAAACTTGGAGATATTACATTTAGTTCCCTCGTCTAGATCATTAATATATATTGTGAATAGCTGGGGTCCTAGCACCGATCCCTGCGGTATCCCACTAGTCACTGCCTGCCACTCGGAAAAAGACCCATTTATTCCAACTCTTTGCTTCCTGTCTGCCAACCAGTTCTCTATCCAAGTCAGTACCTTACCCCCAATCCCTTGTGCTTTAACTTTACATGCTAATCTCTTATGCGAGACCTTATCAAAAGCCTTCTGAAAGTCCAAATACACCACATCCACTGGTTCTCCCTTAACTATTCTACCAGTTACATCCTCAAATAATTCCAGTAGATTAGTCAAGCACGATTTACCTTTTGTAAATCCATGTTGACTTTGTCCGATCCTGTTTTCCAAGTGCTCTGCTATAACATCTTTTATAATGGACTCTAGCATTTTCCCCACTACCGATGTCAGGCTTACCAGTCTATAATTCCCTGTTTTCTCTCTACCACCATTTTTGAATTAGCTACCCTCCAATCCATGGGAACTGTTCCAGAGTCTATAGAATTTTGGAAGATGATCAGCAATGCATCTACTATTTCTAGGGCCACTTCCTTAAGTACCCTAGGATGTAGATTATCAGGCTCTGGGGATTTATCAGCCTTCCATCCCATCAATTTCCCTAACACAATTTCCCTACAAATACTGATTTCATTCAGTGCCTCCCTCTCATTAGACCCTATGTTCCCCGACATGTCTGGGAGGTTATTTGTGTCCTCCTTTGTGAAGACAGAACCAAAGTATGTATTTAATTGGTCTGCCATTTCTTTGTTCCCCATTATAAATTCCCCTGATTCTGACTGTAAGGGACCTACGCTTGACTTCACCAATCTTTTTCTCTTTACATATCTATAGAAGCTTTTACAGTCAGTTTTTATGTTCCCTGAAAGCTTACTCTCATACTCTATTTTCCCCCTCTTACTTAATCCATTTGTCATCCTTTGCTGAATCCTAAACTGCTCCCAATCCTCAGGATTGCTGAATTTTCTGGCCAATTTATATGTCCTCTCCTTGGATCTTATGCTATCCCTAATTTCCCTTGTTAGCCACGGTTGAGTCACCTTTTTTGTTTTATTTTTATGCTAAGCAGGGATGAACAAATTCTGTAGTTCCTCCATGCGATCTTTAAATGTTTGCCATTGCCTATCCACCGTCAACCCTTTAAGTAACATTCCCCAATCCATCCTACCCAACTCGCGCCTCATACCATTGTAGTTTCCTTTATTTAAATTCAGGTCCCTAGTCTCTGAGTCAAATACTTTACTCTCCATCTTAATGAAGAATTCTATCATATTATGATTGCTCCGCCCCAAGGGGCCTCGCACAACAAGATTGCTAATTAATCCTTTCTCATTATATAATACCCAATCTAAGATGGCCTGATCTCTAGTTGGTTCCTCGACATATTGGTCCAGGAAACCATCCCGTATATACTCCAGGAATTCCTCCTCCACAGTATTGTTACTAATTTGGTTAGCCCAATCTATATGTAGATTAAAGTCACACATGATAACTGCTGTGCCCTTATTGCACGCGTCTCTAATTTCCCGTTTAATGCCATCCCCAACGTTAGCATTACTGTTTGGGGGTCTGTATAGAACTCCCACTAACGTTTTCTGCCCCTTGGTGTTTCTCAGCTCTACCCATACAGATTCCACATCATCAGAGCTAATATCCTTCCTTACTATTGTGTTAATCTCCTCTTTAACCAGCAATGCTACCCCACCTCCTTTTCCTTTTTGCCTGTCTTTCCTGAATATTGAATACCCCTGAATGTTGAGTTCCCAACCTTGGCCACCCTGGAGCCATGTTTCTGTAATCCCAATCATATATCCATTTATATCTATTTGCACAGCTAATTCATCCACCTTATTACGAATGCTCGTCGCATTAAGACACAAAGCCTTCAGGCTTTTTTTTAACACTCTTAGAACTTTTAGAATTATTATTTACTGTGGCCATGTTTGATTTAAACCCTTGATTTCTCTGACTGCCACTTTTGTTTTTCTCCTTCCTGTCTTTTGCTTCTATCCTTGTTTCCCTTTCCTCTGTCTCCCTGCACAGGTTCCCAACATCCTGCCATTTTAGTTTAAACCCTCCCCAACGGCACTAGCAAACACTCCCCCAAGGACATCAGTCCCGGTCCTGCCCAGGTGCAAACCGTTCAGTCTGTACTCGTCCCACCTCCCCCAGAACTGGTTCCAATGTCCCAGGAATTTGAATCCCTCCCCCTTGCACCATTCCTCTAGCCACGTATTCATCTGAAATATCCTTCTATTTCTACTTTGACTAGCATGTGGCACTGGTAGCAATCCTGAGATTACTACCTTTGAGGTCCTATTTTTTAATTTACCTCCTAACTCCCTATATTCAGCTTTTAGGACCTCACCCCAGTTTTTACCTATATCGTTGATACCTATATGCACCACGACAACTGGCTGTTCACCCTCCCCCCCCCAGAATGCCCTGCAGCCACTCCGAGACATCCTTGACCCTTGCACCAGGGAGGCAACATACCATCCTGGAGTCTCGTTTGCGGCCGCAGAAACGCCTATCTATTCCCCTTACAATAGAATCCCCTATCACTCTAGCTCTCCCACTCTTTTTCCTCCCGTCCTGTGCAACAGAACCACCAACGGTACCAGGAAGTTGGCTGCTGCTGCCTTCCCCCGATAAGCCATCTCCCTCAACAATATCCAAATTGTTATATCTGTTTGAGAGGGGGATCACCACAGGGGACCCCTGCACTACTTGCCTGCACCTACTACTCTGCCTGATGGTCACCCATTCCCTTCCTGCCTGTGCAGCCTTTACCTGCGGTGTGACCAACTGATTAAACGTGATATCCACGATGTCCTCAGCATCGCAAATGCTGCAGTATGTATCCATTAGCAGCTCCAGCACTGCAATGCAGTCTGCCAGTAGCTGCAGCTGGATACACTTCCTGCACACATGGTCGTCAGGGACACAGGAAGTGTCCCTGATTTCCCACATAGTGCAGGAGGAGCATGCCATGGGGCCGAGCTGTCCTGCCATGACTTACCCTTTAATTAATTCAAATTCAATTAAATCAAATCAATACCACTAATTACACTACAATTAAATGATATACTCAAGGGCCCTTGTTTCCTAGCACTCCCCGCTACACAACAGAGACCTTAGCAACTATAAACCACAAAATTAAGACCTTTTAAACTTTATAAACCATTAAACTTAACTGTCAAACTAAAGAATAGCATAAATACTCACCTGGCCATACTCACCCAATCAGCTACTTCCCCTGCACCAGCGTCACTTTCTGTACTGTGACATCACTCTTGAATTCTGCCGCCGCTCCCGCTGCTCGACTGGGCCTGAAAATCACCAACCTTTATTTTCACCCACAGCCGCTGCTCCCTCACAGGCCCACCTCTCCCGCTGCTGCCGCTCCTACTAGCAGGCCGCAGTCTACTGTGCTTATGTAATGAGCCCTGACCCAGGAAATAGGGTTGGATACTGAGAGGTGGGTGGAAGTCCCACCCCACCAGAACACTGCTCTGAAAAGGAGAATCCCTTGCCCCCCCCCACCTCTCCACCACCCCCACAGCTCTCAAAAGTAGTGTCTGTTTTCTATTTCTTATCCAGCCTCACATCTCACATTCTCATGGATTTGCGTTTTTATTTGAAGTTCTCCATGAAGGGTTTTGCTGGAAGTCCAAATAAACTATATCATAGGGATTTTCCACTTTCTAATTTCTGTAGCCTCCTCAAAAAAGTCAAATAGGTTTGTCAACTAGAATCTATTCCTCTCAAATTCACGCTGACTGTTATTCATTAAGCCATTGCTACATGGTTACTCCACCGACTTAGTGTGGACATTATTTCATTTGGTATTGATGTAATGAACTGGTAGTTACCAGCATCAGAAATATTCCCCCTTTTTGAACATAGCCACTACACTTGCTTGCTGCTAATCCTATATAATTATTCCAGTAGCCAATGATCTTTTTATAGTCAGTGCCTCACAAGTTTCCTGACTAGTCTCCTTCTGCACCTTAGGATAGACGCCATTTGCCTCAGGGACTTTGTTAGTTTTCAGTCCATTTAACTTATCATGTGCATCATCCTCCCTGATTGCAAATGGTGCTATAATATTCATTGTAGCACATTGGACTATAATAGAGTCATAGGCCCCGATTTTCGGCTTGTGTGGGGAATGGTCGGATTTCCCCGAATGTGGGGTTTCTGACACACATAAAAAAGTGTCAGCCAGCTCCACGCAATTTTCCCTCAATTGGCCAATTAATTCCCAGTATGTGGGAAGCCTTGCTAATTGTCTAAATCGAGTCAGAAATCCCCACACTATGATGTCATCATTCGTGGTGCTTTCAAGGTCCATGGCAAGCACTGCATCCTCTGAAGGCTTCCAAATGAACCATACAGGATGGCAGAGGAGCCTGCAGCAGCTGTGGCCAGTGCCAGACCCCGAGCTGCCTTCAAATTGAACGAGGCTTCACTGCAGGCATTATTGGATGGGGTTAGGGCCCACAGGGAGGTCCTCTTCCCTAGGTCAGGGAGGAAGAGGCCTCCCACTGAGACCAATGCTGCATGGATGCAGGTGTCAGCAGATGCCAACTCGCTGGGAGTCACCAGAGGAACCTTGGCATTACATCTCTAACTCCTTCCTTTACTCCCCCACAGTACCATCCAGAGCCCCCCGTCCTCACTGTGGAGGAGGAAGAGGCTGTGCAGCCAGACTCCTCAGAGGAAGCTCCAACCTCTGAGGGCACAGTGTCAGCAGAAGTAAGCGCACCCAGCACCAGCGCAGACACTCACACCTCGGGGGGACCTTTGGGACATAGAGTAGTGTTGTCACCTGGTGTTTCACAGCTGACAAGTGAGCCTCAGCAGATTCTGGAGACAGGGACAGCAGTGGAGAGTCCTCGTCGGAGAGCGCAGGGCTCTGCCAGCTCAGCTCAGCTGCGCTGCATCTCGACCCTCTGCCTCTGGGTCCATCCGCAAGAGAAGAGGTGATGGATCTCCATGCACAGATGCAGGAGTCTCTGGCAGGTTTTGTCTCTAGGGTCGCTGCGAGTATGGAGCGAATGGAGGAGTCCATAGTGACCACGAGCAGAGCCTTTGTGGAGTCATTGGTGCATGAACGCAGCACCATGGAAAGGTTGGCAACCTCCATGGAGGAGATAACTCGCCAGCATACGGGAAAAATGGTGAGTGCTCATAAGAGAATGACATCTCTTGAGGAGCGTTGGCCATCTGTTGAACAGAGAAACCAGATCTTCATGGAAGTCCTTCTGAGTAGGACTGCCAGTGCAGAAACGGGTCCCACTGGCCCCCTAAAGCGCAGCAAGGTGCTCTCAAGCCACTTCCAAGCGCTGGCCCCTTCTGCTTGTGCAGCTTCAGGTGCGTGAGCAGCAGCCTGGTGCTCCTGGTAATCATCCTGCTGTTCCTGGTTCTGCTGCTGCCACCTCTGCTGTTGGAGATCCTCTAATGCCAGGAAGGGAAGGTGCCAAAGGCCTCCCATGCTTCTAGCAGATGCCTCGGATGAGGAGGTCCTGAGTTAGGGTGGTGAGTGGGGCTTCCCAGGAGCTCACACTGAAGAAGTGTGTGAGGCTTCAAATAGTTCCCCCAAGCCTTGATCAACAAGATCCTGCAGCCTGCAAATGCTGCCTCTTTAAATATCTTCAGCCCTCAGCGACCTGCTGCTGCAAGCAAGCAAGCCAGCTGTTTTCACACCAGCTCTCATCGGCGGGGTTCCTCGCAGGCGGGTTTCAGGTGGGGAAAGCCCCAAAGTCGCAACGGTACGGGAAAATCGTCCTTAACAAGGTGATTGTTGAGTCTGAGTGTCCCAGATATGCTTATTCTAAATCACTGGACACAGACAACAAGAATAACTTAAACAGGTCTTTACTAATCGAAGATCAGGGCTGAACTGCTTAGCAAATTACTACACAGAGTTTATATACCGGTGTGGTCACCACCGGTACTACAATATACAGTAGCCAAGAGAAAGTAGTCCATCTCTTAAGGTAGTCTCTTAAGGTGGTACAGGTTACATACACCACAATTCCTCCCTTTTTAGCTTAACAGTGTACATCCCAATTTAAACAAAACATGGATAACATATATACAACTTCATGCAAAACTGTTCAAAGATTCAGTCTCTGAGGAGGCCTCCTGATCCGAGTTGGATAACGCCTTTCAGGGGTCTCTGATTCTCGTTGCTGGGGTGACTCATCTAGTTGATCTCTTATGGATTGGACATCATCAGGTACATTGGCGTCTGAGGTAGATGCTTCAGGTTCACTAACTTCTTCCACTGGTGTCTCTGTCGTAGTCATGGGTTCGACCCTTGTTCTCGATTCTACAAGTTGGTCAGCATGACGTCGTATTACGTTTTCACCAATATCTACCGTGTACATCAGGGGTCCTTGTCTGGCACGAATTGTTCCAGATTGCCATTTCTCATTCTTATAGTCCCGGGCTAACACTGGTTGTCCTATTTCAAAACTCCGAGTGGTCTTGTTATTTATATGCTGGAACTGTTTGTTTTCGACTTCCCTCCGCACATTTGGTTTTAACAAGTCCAACCTGGACCGCAACCTCCTGTTATAGAACATCATGGCAGGGCTTTGATTTGTCACTGCATGAGTGGCGTTTTGATATGCCATTAGGAAATTGTCCACCTTGTGTTGTAGTGGAATCTGGTCTTCGCTCATGGCCTTTATCGCCTTTTTGAACGTTTGTACAAATCTCTCGGCCAACCCATTTGTAGCCGGATGATATGGGGCAGAGGTATAGTGTTTCACCCCATTCTTCTTCATGAATTTCTGAAATTCTTCTGACACGAACTGCGGTCCGTTGTCTGAACATATTTGTTCTGGCAATCCATTTCTTGCGAATATTGTTCTTAGAACTGCGATCGTCTTTTCCGAGGTAGTGGTCGCCATCTTAATCACTTCTGGCCATTTAGAATGTGCGTCTACCGCAATTAAAAACATGGAGTCCATGAATGGACCTGTGAAGTCAATATGTACACGTTGCCATGGGGTTGAAGGCCATTCCCATGGATGCAGCGGTGCAATCGGAGGTGCATTTTGAACTTTTTGGCACCCTGAGCAGCTTTTAGTCAGATCCTCTATTTGTTGGTCGATACCTGGCCACCACACATAAGCCCTAGCAAGGCTTTTCATCTTGACTCCCCCAGATGACTTTCATGCAGTTTCTTTAGAACTCGCTCCCTTAATTTAGGAGGAATAATCACCCCTGTTCCATACATCAATGTTCCTTGACAGACGGACAGCTGTTCTCGTCTGGCTGAGAATGCCGGTAACAGTGGTTCACCATGAGCTGGCCATCCCTTCACTGTCAATTCGTAGACCCGAGACAGTGTCGGGTCGTTCCTGGTTTCTCTCTCATTCGATGATGGTCGAGTGAAATAACTCAACAGGGTCAACTGTCGGTGCCTCTTCCGCTGTAGGTAGTGGCAGGCGCGACAGCCCATCAGCATTACCATGTTGCTTTGTACCTTTGAATTCGATCTGATATTGATGTGCCCCTAGGAAAAGGGACCATCTCTGGAGCCTCTGCGCTGTCATCACCGAAACACCCTTCTTAGGGTTAAAAATGGAAACCAACGGCTGGTGGTCTGTCAGCAGCGTAAACTTTTGCCCTTGCAGGTAATGATTAATTTTTTTTACTCCCCACACAAGGCTGACAGCCTCCCTATCTATCTGAGCATAGTTGCGCTCAGCGGAGGTCAATGATCTGGATGCGAACGCGACTGGTCTTTCCAAGCCATTTGGCAACTTATGTGAGAGCACTGCCCCAATACCATATGGAGAAGCATCACAAGCTAAACGAATAGGCAGCGTTGGGTTAAAGTGAGCCAACACTTCCTTAGAGGTGATCAATGCCTTGCTTTTGTGAAAGGCCCGCTTACAGTCCTCGCTCCACTTCCATGGCACTCCCTTCTGCAAAAGAGCGTTCAGCGGGTGTAGCACTGTGGATAAATTTGGCAGAAACTTATGGTAATAGTTAATCAACCCTAGGAACGACCTCAACTGGGATACATTTTCCGGAGCGGGAGCCTTCACAACAGCTTCGATCTTGTCAGGTGACTTGTGAAGCCCCTCCTGGTCAATGACGTGACCACAGTACGAGATTTGCTTCTGAAAGAACTCACATTTCTGGCGATTAACTCGAAGTCCATATTCTTTCAATCTGGTGAGCACCTGTTCCAAATTTGTAAGGTGTTCCTCATCATCATCTCCTGTAATCAGAATGTCGTCCAGGTAGCATTGTGTGCCTGGAAATCCCTGTAATACCTGCTCCATGGCCCTTTGCCAAATCGCTGGAGCCGACGCCACTCCAAAAACCAGTCTATTATACCGATATAAGCCCTTATGCGTGTTGATCGTGAGATATTGGCGTGACGCTTCATCAACTTCCATCTGTAAGTACGCCTGCACCAGGTCTATCTTGGTGAAGTGTTTCCCACCAGACAACGAAGCGAAGATATCCTCAACCCGTGGAAGCGGATATTGCACCGTGTGAAGCACCGGATTAACAGTGATCTTGAAATCGCCACAGATGCGAACCTTCCCCGGTTCCCCCGGCTTGTTACTCGATGAACGCCTCATGACGGGTAGCAATGGGCGTAGCCCATTCACTCCAGTCCACCTTTGACAGTACTCCGGAACGTTCTAGTCCCTCCAGCTCAGCTTCCACAGCAGGTCGTATCGCATAAGGTACTGGTCTAGCTTTGAAAAATTTCGGGTTTGCATGTTCTTCAACCTTGATGTTTGCCGTAATTCCTTTCAGTGTTCCCAGTCCCTGCTGGAACACCTCTTTAGCATCGTCCAATATTCTGGACAGTTGTTTAGGTTTGACATCGTCCTTTTTACCGGAATCTACAGTTAGTGCTTTTAAGGAATGCCAGTCCATATTTATTCTCTTGATCCATTCCCGTCCCAGTAGTGGTGGACCTCCCTCAGGTAACACATATAAGTCCATTCCTCGGCTTTCTTTACCCTTGTGGACCCCCTTTACCTTTATCTTTCCGATGGGGTATACTCTTTGCCCCGTGTATGTTTTCAATACAATCTCCGTATCCCTTAGGGGAATGTGTGGAAATAACCTTTTGTAATCTTGCTTATTCATGACCGTCAATGCCGATCCAGTGTCCAATTCCATCTTCACTTGGACTCCTGCTATCTGAAGTGTGACCCACATAGTTTGGTGGTCTGCTGTGTTACCCACATTATGTATTCTTAGACAACCCAGTTCCTTACTGCTGGAGTCTGAATCCGTCTTCTGTTCATCCGAACTGTTCGCTGTCACCTTGTGTACCTTTTTGCACTTTTCCTGCGGTGACTTTTTGCTGCTGGTCTTCTTACCTGACCGGCATACTTTAGCTATGTGACCTAGCCTGCCACATTTTCTGCATTCCTGATTTTTGAACCAGCACTGGTTCTGATCGTGCGTTGTCCTTCCGCAACGATAACACTTTACTGCACCCAATGCCATTTGATTGGTGCTGAGTTCCGATGACCTTAGCTGCATTTCCACGGTGCCTCTTGCTGCGGCCTCATGCGATGCTGCAATGGTGACAGCTTTATCAAGCGTAAGGTCCTTTTGCTCTAGCAGTCGCTTTTGTGTTCCTCCTTTTAATAATCCACACACGAATTTATCTCTCAGAGCATCTGCTAGTCCTGTACCAAACTGACAGTACTTTGATAGCTTGTGCAGTTCAATTAAGAATTCAGCATTGCTTTCCTCTTTCAGCTGCATTCTTCTGTAAAATTTAAATCGTTCCGCTATCAGCAGCGGCGTGGGGTTTAAATGTTCTTGCAGGATAGTAACAATATTCGCAAAAGTCTGATCTGCCGGTTTATCTGGTGTTACAAGGTGCCTCAATAACCCGTACGTCTTCGCACCCATTGAGTTTAATAAGGTTATTGCTTTCTTATCATCTGGTACCTCATTTGCTGTACAATAAACTCCAATGCGTTCTACATACGTGGCCCAATCTTCAACATCGCTATCAAAAGCAGTGATGTTACCGTGTTTAGGCATCCTTGAGAGTTTCTTTAAATATTTTATTTTCCCAAAATGACGGCTTCCCGCGCTTGTCTTCTTCCCCCGCCTACTAAAATGGCGGCTTCCCGCGCTTGGCGGCTTTTCCCGCGCTTGTCTTCTTCCCCCGCCGACTACAATGGCGGCTTCCCGCGCTGGTCTTCTTCCCCCGCTGGCTACAATGGCGATTACCGTGCTGTTGCCGTTCTCGCCTCCCAGCGGTTCGTAATTTCCCTGACGCTGCTTTTGTTCCCCCGCGGTTCTCGTGGGCATTAATGCTTCCCTTGTTGCTGCGCCTCTCAGCCCCGATTGCAGCCTGGCCCTTTACACCGGCTGCGGGCGAGTTCTCCGCGGTTCTCATGGCATTAACGCTGCCCTTGTCGCTGCGCCTCTCGGCCCCGGTTGCAGCCCGGCCCTTTTCACCGGCTGCGGTCGAGTTCTCCGCCCTTTTTCCTCCGGTTTCCCTCCCCTTCTCCACTGACAACGCGGCCGAATTTCTGCCCGTGTCGCTAGATCGGCTTACCCACCACCGTGGTAGAAGGATGATCACTGCCTGTCGCTGATGGAGGACTCCGTGGTCAGTAATTTCAACCCGGGCTCTCGATGCCTCCCGTGCGATGCGGTGCTCAGCAGGCTGATGAGGGCGGATGCCTCTTCTCGACGCCCGTTCTGAGGACGAAGCTGCCTTGGATGCAAAACTGCCGCAGGGTAAGATCGGACACGTCGCCACTGTTGAGTCTGAGTGTCCCAGATATGCTTATTCTAAATCACTGGACACAGACAACAAGAATAACTTAAACAGGTCTTTACTAATCGAAGGTCAGGGCTGAACTGCTTAGCAAATTACTACACAGAGTTTATATACCGGTGTGGTCACCACCGGTACTACAATATACAGTAGCCAAGAGAAAGTAGTCCATCTCTTAAGGTAGTCTCTTAAGGTGGTACAGGTTACATACACCACAGTGATCATTGGCGATTAGTGTGCCGACGAGCAGTCCCGCCAGCAGCGGGCGGGGCTGAAGCGGGGCATGTGGAAACGGCGGTCCGAAAGTCGGACGGGGCGAGGAATCAGGCGGGGGGGGGGGTCCCGACCCGCTTTTTCCGTGATTTTCGGATCACGGCCGCATGAAAAGCCGCCCGACAGCTGCCCGAAAATCGGGGCCATAGAGTCATACAGCACCGAAAGAGGCCCTTCGGCCCATCGTGTCCGCGCCGGCCATCAAGCCCTGGCTATTCTAATCCCATTTTCCAGCACTTGGTCCGTAGCCTTGTATGCTATGGCGTTTCAAGTGCTCATCTAAATGCTTCTTGAATGTTGTGAGAGTTCCTGCCTCTACCACCTTTTCAGGCAGTGAGTTCCAGATTCCAACCACCCTCTGGGTGAAAAAGTTTTTCCTCAAATCCCCTCTAAACCTCCTGCCCCTTACCTTGAAACTATGCCCCCTGGTTATTGACCCCTCTACTAAGGGGAAAAGTTCCTTTCTATCTACCCTATCATAATTTTGTACTCCTCAATCAGGGGTCCCCCCTCAGCCTTCTCTGCTCTAGAGATAACAAAAAAGGAAAAGAAAGACTTGCATTTATATAGCGCCTTTCACAACCTCAAGACATCCAAAGCGCTTTATGGCCAACAAAATTCTTCTGAATTGTAGTCACTGTTGTAATGTAGGAAACACGGCAGCCAATTTGCGCACCATTTTTAGTGATGTTAGCTAACTGCAAATATTGCAGATCTGAAATTAATAGAGAAATGCTGGGAATACACAGCTGGTCCATTAGCTTCTGTAAAGAGAATAGAACTCATCTGAATTCTAAGAAAGATGCTACATCCTTCTGGTTAGGTTATCCTTTCTCTTTACTGACAGGTCTATTTGCATATTTCTAGCATTTTCTGTTTATTCCACGCATCTGTGCCCCAGCATGCTACCCACGGGTCTGTCAACAAAGGCATTTAAATGATATAAAATTGACTGGGGCTTGACACACTGGCTTTGATTTTAAATCCCTTTCGCCCAGTGAGAACGATGTGTGGAAGGGGTTGAAAATTCTGTCTCTCTGCTCTAGCCCACTGTGTTCCCGGATGCTGTAATTTTTCTGACGGTAAATCAGGCAATCAGCGAGGGTCTCTCTGAAGGCAGGCGGGGGGGGCCTGCTTAATGTTCAAAAGTCATGGCCCAATGATGTCATCGGCGCCACAATGTAACATTAATGTCAAGCCAGGGGGAGTACTGCACTGTGTAGAACCATGGCGGGAGGAGTCGCTGAGCCAGAATAGGCCACGGTCATCTTAAGCAAATTTGCTTCTATTTAAACGCCTGCAGGCCAGGAGGAACAGGAGAACTCACCCCAGGTCCTGCAAAGAGTCCTTGGGTCTCCCCAGTCCTGGCTTCCCTGCGATCACGCCGGACGGTCCCCACCCCACCCCCCACCCCGATCCCCAAACGCTTCCAGAGCTGACTGCCAGCCTCCTGACGCCAAATTCCCACCGGCCAAGTAGTGAATATGTCAGGTGGGGCTCCAGAAACTTTTATTTAAATGAGGCCTTGACGTTAAGATTGGCAGGACCGCCATGTTCCCAGACTCTCCGGGCTGGATTTTACCAACCTTGGCAGGTCCGTGACAGGTGACGTCGGTGGTGGGTCCCCGCCCCACCCCCCTCCCCCCGATTCCCATTGACTTCAGTTTTACTAGGGCTCCTTGATACCACACTCAGTCAAATGCTGCCTTGATGTCAAGGGCAGTCACTCTCACCTCACCCCTGGAAATCAGCTCTTTTGTCCATGTTTGGACCAAGGCTGTAATGAGGTCGGCAGCTGAGTGGTCCTGGCGGAACCCAAACTGAGCAGGTTATTGGTGAGTAAGTGCCGCTTGATAGCACTGTCGACGACACCTTCCATCACTTTGCTGATGATTGAGAGTAGACTGATGGGGCGGTAATTGGCCGGATTGGATTTGTCCTGCTTTTTGTGGACAGGACATACCTATGCAGTTTTCCACATGGTCGGATAGATGCCAGTGCTATAGCTGTACTGGAACAGCTTGGCTTGAGGTGCGGCTAGTTCTGCAGTACAAGTCTTCAGCACGACAGCTGGGATGTTATCGGGACCCATAGCCTTTGCTGTATCCAGTGCCCTCAGCCATTTCTTGAAATCACGTGGAGTGAATCGAATTGGCTGAAGATTGGCTTCTGAGATGGTGGAGCCCTCAGGAGGAGGCTGATATGGATCATCCACTCGGCACTTCTGGCTGAAGATGGTTATAAACGCTTCAGCTTTGTCTTTTGCACTCACGTGCTGGGCTCCACCATCATTGAGGATGAGGATATTCATGGAGCCTCCTCCTCCCGTTAGTTGTTTAATGGTCCACCACCATGCACGACTTGATGTGGCAGGACAGCAGAGCTTTGATCTGATCTGTTGATTGGGGAATTGCTTACCTCTGTCTATAGCATGCTGCTTCTGCTTTTTAGCATGCATGTGGTCCTGTGTTGCAGCTTCCCCAGGTTGGCACTGCATTTTTAGGTACGCCTGGTGCTGCTCCTGGCATGCTCTTCTACACTCCTTATTGAACCAGTGTTGGTCCCCTGACTTGATGGTAATGGTAGAGTGAGGGATATGCTGAGCCATGAGGTTACAGATTGTGTTGGAATACAATTCTGCTGCTACTGATGGCCCACAGCGCCTCATGGATGCCCAGTTTTGAGCTGCCACATCTGTTCTGAATCTATCCCATTTAGCACGGTGGTAGTGCCACACAGCACTGCCAGAAACTCCGTACATCTCATCAATTCCATCCCCCTCCCCAGTCAATGTCTTAAGTTAAGCAATCCCAGCTTCTCTAGTCTCTCCACATAACTGAAGCCCCTTATCCCTGATATTTCTACCAAATATTTTTAAAGTTTTGACTAAGAGAGCCACAGTCAACATTAAAAGTTCTTTTAGTTATTTGCTTTCTCTGTATCGGAAATCATGCTTTTTGAAGTTTTTTTTCTCACTGGTAGCTAAGAATTTTTAAAGGAAAAAAACGTAGGGGACACAAGAAGTATTCTGCATCTAAAAGCCACAAAACCCAATAATAAAGTTCAATGTTGATTAGAATTCCAACTTTGGCCAGCACATTGAAGGTTGGGAAGGATGTCAATCTACATTCAGCTTAATGGCAGCTTACTGAAGATAAGGCAATTGAAGTTATCACCTGAGTGAGCCCTTTCTGGACAGAAGTCTACTGTTGTCTCGAAAGCTTATTCTTGACTAGCAAAGCATGGAATATCTCTTCCCACATAAGAGGTGTTTTAAAACAATCTGCAATTATTATGGAGAATGTCATTAGATTGAAAGTGGTTTTGGCCCGTGGACTTTTAATCCTCGGGGGCAGGGCACTTCAAGAATTTAAGAAAGTTGTTTTTATCTTCAAATTAACAAAAGACGCTTAGCTGTAGCAATGACAGTACGCTTAACCCTGGTTAAATAACATTGTTTGCTATACCGCGCATGTGATATAAAATGTCTCTCAAACAGAGGACACAGATAATTAATCTTGCCATTTGTAGACTATCCATGGACACGTGTCTAACCCTAAGAATTTCTGGATTACAACAGGCACAAAAGTATAGGTTTTATTTATTGGGGCAAGTTAGTTAAGCTGCCAACACAAATGGTAATTGAAAGTAAAATGTGGGGGGAGATTTTGAGACCTCCTGCTTGGTAGAAATGGGGCAAAAGTGCCCCAAAAATAGTGGGGTGTGACTTATAGCCCCGTTCCCAACGGCACTAAATTTCCACAGCCCTACTGCTGGGCGGCCAGAACACCCGCTTGAGGCAGGCAGTAGGCCCTTTTAATATGTAAGTAGGGGTCCTATCACGTACATAGCACCCGAATTTTCATTTTAGGACCCAAGAGGGCACGCCCTGTCCCGTTGAGTCCTAAAATACCATTTCCAGCTGGCAGTCCAGCCGTAGAGAAGGTAAGAAAATAATTTTTAATTTATTTTGTGGAGCTGGGAGGAGCAGGAGTGCAACTGGTGTAACCCCCCCACCCCCCCACCCCAACCCCACCCTCGCCCCCAGGAGTAAATATTCCCATCGGACCTACCTTTCTCCGGGCTGCTTGTTTTCTGCCGACAGCCTGCCAGCCCCTGTGTGAATGAGGCACAGCCCTCCAATTGGACTGAGCCTCCCGTCATAAGAACATAAGAAATAGGAGCAGGAACAGGCCACTCGGCCCCTCGAGCCTGCTCCGCCATGCAATAAGATCATGGCTGATCGGATCTTGGGCTCAAAGCCACTTCTCTGCCCGCTCCCCATAACCCTTCACTCCCTTATCTTGCAAAAATCTGTCTATCTCCACCTTAAATGTATTTAATGACCCAGCCTCCACGGCTCTCTGGGGCAGAGAATTCCACAGATTTACGACCCTCTGAGAGAAGAAATTCCTCCTCATCTCATTTCTAAAAGGGCAACCCTTTATTCTGAGACTGTGCCCCCGAGTTCTAGATTTCCCCACGAGGGGAAACATCCTCTCTGCACCTACCTTGTCGAGCCTCCTCAGTATCTTATATGTTTCAATAAGATCACCTCTCATTCTTCTAAATTCCAATGAGTATAGGCCCAGCCTGCTCAACCTTTCTTCATAAGTCAACTCCCTCATCTCTGGGATTAACCTAGTGAATCGTCTCTGAACTGCCTCCAATGCAAGTATATCCTTCCTTAAATAAGGAGACCAAAACTGTACGCAGTACTCAAGGTGTGATCTCACCAATACCCTGTACAGTTGTAGCAGGACTTCCCTGCTTTTATACTCCAACCTCCTTGAAATAAAGACCAACATTCCATTTGCCTTTTTGATTACTTGCTGTACCTGCATGCTAATTTTTTGTGTTTCATGCACAAGGACCCCCAGGTCCCTCTGAACTGTAGCATTTTGTAATCTCTCTCTCCATTTAAATAATAATTTGCTTTTTTTATTTTTCTTGCCAAAATGGATAACCTCGCACTTTCCCACATTATACTCCATCTGCCAAATGTTTCCCTAGCCTGTCTATATCCCTTTTTAGATTCTTTGAGTCCTCTGCGTAACTTGCTTTCCCACCCGTCTTTTTATCATCCGCAAACTTGGCTACATTACACCCGGTCCCTTCATCCAAGTCACTAATGTAGATTGTAAACAGTACCAATCCCTGTGGCACCCCACTATTTACCGTTTGCCAACTGGAAAATGACCCATTTATCCCAACTCTCTGCTTTCTGTTAGTTAGCCAATTCTCTTCGACACTATTGGGCAGCCAGTCAGTGGGCAGCCAGTCAGTGCGCTCCGCCACCTGAAAACTGCATGGAGGGAAAATCTACCCCGTAGCTTTTTTGATTGTTCCCTTAAAAGGTGCAGCACATAATCAAATACAGAAACTGGGATATTGTTGCTTTTAACAGTAAAACCTCAAAGAGTGTGCAGTCCTGTTTCATTCTTTAAGCTACACCCTGAACAAGCAACTAGTTATGCCTACTGGCACATTTCAGAATATTTTGACCAAAAATTACATAGAAGGCATTTGGAAGATTAGTTATATTAAAGCATAGTTTTAAAACATTTTGTCAGAACTTACATTTCTCTGGGCTGCTCAGTTTCCTCCCACAGCCTGCCAGCCCTATGTGAATGAAGCACAGCCCTCTGACAAAAGCTCATCGACCTGAAACTTTAAATCTGTTTCTCTCTCTCCACAGATGCTGCCTGACCTGCTGAGTATTTCCAGCATTTTCTGTTTTTATTTCAGATTTCCAGCATCCACAGTATTTTGCTTTTGAGCCAGTTTTGATGTTGTTTCCTCATAGACTGTAAATAATAAGCAATTTATTCACTTGTCTAAGTAATCACTAAATACCTCATTCCCATTGTGCTGGAAAGTCATTGATCCCTTTGCTGGCAATAAGAAATACAACACACTCAGACACCCACAGGCAATCTGAAACATTTTGAAACATGAAGGTTGCAAAGGCAGTCAATTTGTTAAACAGAAACAACATGAGGGTTTTCGCTGAGCCGGTGAGGCTAGACCTGCTATCGAATAGTTTGAAGCCATGTTGTTTCAATCAAATAAAACGACCCACTGATGTGGGCTAGTGTGGTATATTTCTTTAGTTTGTATTATTACATGAAGATAAATTGTATGGATTGAATTAAGTGAGTCGAGTCATAATGTCTGCTCTGTATGCCCACCTTACTTTTAAATAAAGAAGCTTAATGATCTGTATCTGGCCTAGTTTTGAATCACCTTCAAAAAGACTGAAGAAGTAAATGTGTGAAAGACATGAATATTCAGTTCAGGTCACAAGTGGGTACTGTTACACCCCTGAGTCATGCTACTGTACAAGTAGATATAGGCAGAGATTGAAGACATACGTGCGTGAAAGACACAAATATCCCATTCATGTCCCAAGTACATACTATTTTTACACCCCCAGGTCATACTAATCTACAAGTAGACACAGGGTAGAAATTGGGCCTCGTTGCACCCGTTTACCTTCATTAATTTCAGGGGTCAGCGATCCTTTTTTAAAATTTGTTTATGGGATGTGGGCATCGCTGGCAAGGCCAGCATTTATTGCCCATCCCTAGTTGCCCTCGAGAAGGTGGTGGTGAGCTGCCTTCATGAACCGCTGCAGTCCATGTGGTGAAGGTACTCCCACAGTGCTGTTAGGGAGGGAGTTCCAGGATTTTGACCCAGCAACGATAAAGGATCGGCTGATATATTTCTAAGTCAGGATTGTTTGTGACTTGGAGGGGAACTTGGAGGTGGTGGTGTTCCCATATGCCTACTGCCCTTGTCCTTCTAGGTGGAAGAGGTTGCGGGTTTGGGAGGTGCTGCCAAAGAAGTCTTGGCGAGTTGCTGCAGTGCATCTTGTAGATGGTACACACTGTAGCCACGGTGCACCAGTGGTGGGGGGAGTGAATGTTTAAGGTGGTGGATGGGGTGCCAATCCAGCTGGCTGCTTTGTCCTGGATGGTGTCGAGCTTCTTGAGTATTGTTGGAGCTGTATTCATCCAGGCAAGTGGTGAGTATTCCATCACACTCCTTACTGCGCCTGAAGGATACCTGGGAAACATTTGACCTCAAATTGGGTCAGGCCATTTGTCAGGTATCCCTGGCAGCTACCTAAATGAAGTGTTAGGTCCCATACATGTATGTAAATGAGGGGCAAATAACGCCTGCTTTAGGTCCCCGCCCAGAAATTGGGTTGCAATGAGCAGGGCAAGCATCGGGCCAGCAGTAGTCAACAACTGCAAACTCCACTAGGCCTGTGCTTTGCCAGTGCCAGATATATGCAGAGGAACTGACCGAGAGAAAAACTGGACCCAAATCAAATTTTATACTGGTGGGACTTATTGAAATAGGCTTTTGTATATATTAGTAGCCCTCATGCATGCGTATTCAAAGTTGATTTTAGTCAGACTAAATCGTAATATCTTCTCTCACACACTATGCTATCCATGTTGATGTCACGAATTTTTTTAATTTGACATAGCATGCTAGAACAGGTCTTGTATTTCTAATATTTTAAGGTAGGAAAGTTTACTTTGAAGTAATTTCATCTACATATGAAAATGAAGTCCAATGTAGAATGTATTATTTCATTCTCTCTTTTAACAATGAATATAACAACTGCATTTTATAAAAATGGCAATGCTGGGTTTCTAATTATAAGGGGAAATCTGTTTTCTAGATTAGGTGTAATTAGAGCTCTTTTAATGAATAAACTGTCATTTTAAAATAAAGAATGCACAATCTAAGCCTCACAAAATGGAACTTGCAGCTTTTGAATTATGACAAGTAAATTTAGTAATTTACCTTGTTTTCATATTAAAGTTAGTGAAATCAGAATTTATGTAACCTGATTTTCCCGCTTTAAAAAAACCGAATAAATTTCCTGCAGGCATTGCTCATGGTGAGTTGTAAGATATACCAGGGGAGACATTGGACATCTTTGCACCTCCGGTTATCGCCTCCAGGGGGCAATAACGGGGTGGTAATCACTTACCGACCGGGAGCGGCGAGAAGATCGACTCCCGTGATATTTGGCGGGAGGTTTGCGGCGGCAGTATGGCGTTGCGCCCAGATGTCCTTCGCCTGGAGATCGTGACGTCATCACCGTGCGCATCGCCCCGGAACTTCGGTTCCGCCCCCTGCGGCATCGCCGGGTGAAAACAACGGCAGCTGCAGGAGGCGTTGATCGAGAAGCCGGGCGCTTCGGGGGCGATACTTAAAGGCGAGGTGGCCGAGGTAATTAATAAAAAATCTGAAATGATGTTTCTGTTTTTTTTCTCCAATTTTCTTCTCCAGCGATCGATCAGCCTGGGACTCTGCTGCAGTGCATCGGGCTGATCGGGTTGGATCATGACTGCCGTCGGGGCCTTGCAGGGCCTGCAGCGATGGCCCTTCCCTTTAAGGGAGGGAAGGAGCCTTCCAACGCGGCTGCGCTGCCTGGCCCAGTTTGTGGCGCAGCACACCTCCCGCCCACCTACTGCCTGTTGCACTCCAGGAAGGAAGTGGTGTGCTTGATTTAGCGCTCCACTTCCTTCCTGGAGCGCAAAACCGATTTTTTTTAAAGTTGAAAGACATTAGCACCTGGCGCTAATTTTTTCAACTTTTAAAAGTCAGCCCCCCAAACGGGACTATAATGAATTCCTCCCCCACCACTTTATAACAAGGACCAGTTTCTGTGTTCCCTCCTTCCCTGCCTCCACTAGTTTCCCCTTACCCTGCTGACTGTCAGTCACACACTCCTCTTCCTGTACCAGCATCTCTCTACTTGTTAAGACTGGATTCTGCAGTAAACTACCCAGATATTCCTCTCCCTCCCGTAATTGTCAAAAGTGTCTCTACCTCGTGCTCCAGCTCAATGGCTCTGAGCCAGAAGGACTGGAGGCAGAGACATTTTCTACAGGTGTGACTGAAGGGATAATTACAGTCCTAGCCCTTTTCGGGCTATCCCAGATCAGGCGTATTCCCCAGACGTTCACCTTCAACTAAAGTTAGAGATAGCCGAATTCTATAAGACACTCAAAGGTTCAGACTAACTCTCCCTAAAGGAAAGGAACGATGTGAAGATGTTACCATCCTCCGGTTAGCACTTTTAATAAGTTTAACTAGACTGTAACCTTCCGGATATTATGAGGGTCTGGAATACCCCCCAGAATTCTGCAACTCCTCACAGAAGAGTGTACAGAAATTCAGTTTGCGAGTTTGATACAGAAATACTACTTGAGACAATTCTAAAAATATATAGAAACATAGAAGATAGGAGCAGGAGTAGGCCATTCGGCCCCTCGAGCCTGCTCCACCATTCAATGCGATCATGGCTGATCATCCAATTTCAGTACCCTGTCCCTGCTTTCTCCCCATATCCCTTGATCCCTTTAGCCTTAAGAAATATATCTAACTCCTTCTTGAATATATTTAATGAATTGGCCTCAACTGCCTTCTGTGGTAGAGAATTCCACAGGTTCACCACTCTCTGGGTGAAGAAATTCCTCCTCATCTCTGTCCTAAATGGCTTACCCCTTATCCTTATACTGTGACCACTGGTTCTGGACTCCCCGGCCATCGGGAACATCCTTCCTGCATTTAGTCTGTCTAGTCCTGTTAGAATTTTATAAGTTTCAATGAGATCCCCTCTCATTCTTCTAAACTCCAGCCAGTATAAGCCCAATCGACCCAATCTCTCCTCATACGTCATTCCTGCCATCCCAGGTATCACTCTGGTGAATCTTCGCTGCACTCCCTCCATGGCAAGAACATCCTTCCTCAGATAAGGCGACCAAAACTGCACACAATACTCAAGGTGTGGTCTCACCAAGGCCCTGTACAACTGCAGCAGGACATCCTTGTTCCTGTACTCAAACCCTCTCGCT
The DNA here is from genome assembly GCF_052327205.1 of Somniosus microcephalus. NCBI lineage: Eukaryota > Metazoa > Chordata > Chondrichthyes > Squaliformes > Somniosidae > Somniosus > Somniosus microcephalus. The sequence goes on along the minus strand of NC_140993.1, from coordinate 29,700,542 downwards.
ACGAAGGCCAACATACCATTTGCCTTCTTAACCGCCTGCTGCACCTGCATGCTTACCTTCAGCGACTGGTGCACAAGGACACCCAGGTCTCGTTGCACTTCCCCTTCTTCCAATCTATTGCCATTCAGATAATAATCTACCTTCCTGTTTTTGCCACCAAAGTGGATAACCTCGCATTTATCCACATTATACTGCATCTGCCATGCATCTGCCCAATCACCCAACCTGTCCAAATCATACTGGAGTTTCTCGGCATCCTCCTCACAGCACACACGCCCACCCAGCTTTGTGTCATCTGCAAACTTGGAGATATTATACCTAGTTCCCTCGTCTAGATCATTAATATATATTGTGAATAGCTGGGGTCCTAGGACCGATCCTTGCGGTACCCCACTAGTCACTGCCTGCCACTCGGAAAAAGACACGTTTATTCTAACTCTTTGCTTCCTGTCTGCCAACCAGTTCTCTATCCAAGTCAGTACCTTACCCCCAATCCCATGTGCCTTAACTTTACACGCTAATCTCTTATGCGAGACTTTATCGAAAGCCTTTTGAAAGTCCAAATACACCACATCCACTGGTTCTCCCTTATCTATTTTACCAGTTACATCCTCAAAACATTCCAGTAGATTAGTCAAGCACGATTTACCTTTTGTAAATCCATGTTGACTTTGTCCGATCCGGTCACTGTTTTCCAAGTGCTCTGCTATTACATCTTTTATAATGGACTCTAGCATTTTCCCCACTACCGATGTCAGGCTTACCGGTCTATAATTCCCCGTTTTCTCTCTACCACCTTTTTTGAATACTGGAGTAACATTAGCTACCCTCCAATCCATGGGAACTGTTCCAGAGTCTATCGAATTTTGGAAGATGACCAGCAATGCATCTACTATTTCTAGGGCCACTTCCTTAAGTATCCTAGGATGTAGATTATTAGGCCCTGGGGATTTATCGGCCTTCAATCCCGTCAATTTCCCTATCACCATTTCCCTACAAATACTGATTTCTTTCAGTTCCTCCCTTTCATTAGACCCTATGTTCCCCGACATCTCTGGGAGGTTATTTGTCTCCTCCTTTGTGAAGACAGAACCAAAGTATGCATTTAATTACTCTGCCATTTCTTTGTTCCCCATTATAAATTCCCCTGATTCTGACTGCAAGGGACCTATGCTTGACTTCACCAATCTTTTTCTCTTCTAAATATAGATTTATTTAAGAGCCGAAATACAGTTGACAGCTTGTGAGTCAATCGCAACTTTAACAGTTCAAAAACAAATAGCTTACATTTCTTATCCTAAGAGATTCTTATTCTCAAATCTTAACTTTGTACATTTTTACATTTCTTATTCTTAATTCTAATCCAGAATATCCACCAAAATCAAATTAAAAGTACCTTGATCCCCGATAGTCAAAGTTAAAAACTTACAGAGCATGCCTCTGAAATTGAGAGAATCGCTTTGCCCCTTTCCAGCGACGTCTGACTGTCTATCTGAAAAGCTCTATTTTTATACCTCTTTTTTGTGGTTTATCCTTTGAAATTTTCTGCTGATGTAAGATAATTATCTCTAGTCCTCTTCCTGTTGACTTTGTTTCTATTCTTACTGTCAATTTAGGTGCTGCATGCATAATTATGTCTCTACCTTTAGGTGTTCCAAAAACTTATCATATAAAATTGTTATTACAGATTTATCATTCTTATCAAAGTCTTCCATTCAATTCCAAAACCACCTTAACTGGTTACAACCACAGATTCCTGTCTCCGTGGTGTTCCAAGTTCAATACAAAAACATGTGATTGCTTGGTGCATCTATTGAAGTCATATCTTCAAAGTGTTCTGTTGGTATCATATTTACAACATGTAAATTAAAGACACTTCAACTAGGATGTTTGTTTTCCTAGCCATCTTAGTTGGTTATATTATATTGTGTTTCTTGTTTCATTTGATGTTACTTTTACAAAGGCACATGTTTTTTTTAATATTCTATGTTCCTGTTTGAAGTGTTAGTTTTTAACACTTTACTTGGGTCATTCCATTGTGTTTCTCCCAAACTCTAGACCTTCTGGAAGTGCCAAACTGCTATTTCAATAGGGCCATTGTTTTAGTATTCTTAACCAATTCCCATTTCAAAAGTTTGTGGTGTTTACAACTTTTGTGTTATCAAACCATCCCATCTCAGAAGCCTGTTTGCACAGCTTCTGTCATTGAGACTAAATCAGAATTCTGTTCATATGGTGGTGTTTCTTTCTGAAATATGGCTTATTCCTTCACATGGTCACCTGGCACTGTCCACAAATTCCAACATTCTGCAGTCCCGACACACTGGACTGCCATTATCTATTCTATATTTATTTATTTTACAGCAGTTATCTCTACTTTCTGATTTGCCTTCAATACTAAATTATGATTATCAAATGGATTTATATTAGTTACTTATATTTCTCAGTTTGGTATATTTAGCTTAATCTGTTTATTTACTTAAAGCTGATAATTTGTTTTTTGCCTTTGCCACTAATGCATTAATCTTTTTTAAGGTTAGCAACCCTTTCATATACTATATAACTAAAGTATGAATAAAAAATTGAACGCTTAGGGCTGGATTTTCCAGAGGGCCAGCAGGCGCAATCGGTGATGGGTCCGGTGGGAAAGTGTTTGTTTTCCAAGCGGGTCGGGACCCCGCTGTGAACCCGCTGCCATGCGTCTTTCCCCAATGTTGGGTCTGTCAGCACTGAGCAGACCCGACACGCAGCGGCGGGTTCGCAGCTGGGGACCCAATTCAGTGGCTTGTTTCACGCCACTTAAGAATGAATTTCAGCTCACCTTCTGCATTTGATAGCTCACCCATGGGGTCCCGCTGATCGTGGACCACGTCTGTTAAGCTGAGGCGGGAGTTCAGTGACCATTGAATCAGCTGAAGAGTTGACAGCTTCAAATGTACAGTTAAAGCTCCCACCTTACAGAGATATCTCCCCACAGCCACAAACTCTTCCTCACTGCATTTCCACTACAGATTCAGAATGCTGCAAGCTTTTACACAAGTCTCCATCTAGTCTGACCTCATTATCTCTCTCACCATTGAGAGATCGCTTCTGTCATCTCTACTTCACCTGCCATCTATTCCATCAGTATGGGTGCCCTTTATACTCTCTCACCTTGGTCCTCAGAAGCCCACCACGATCAGCCCAGACACCAGCAGCACCAGGCACCCCAGCAGCACCAACAACAACACCACCAACCTTCTCTGCAATCACCTGATGCTGCACAGGACAGAGGGCATCAGCACCCACCACATTGCTGCCCTAGAGGCCAGGGATGGCCTCACCATGGCCACATTTACTTCACTTGACACTGTACACCCTGGATGCCACATGATGTACCAGGTTGGCACCACCCCACACCAACACTATAAAGCATCCCTACAATGCCCAGGCCACTCCTTACACACACATCACATTGTGGGGGGTACCGTTATGTCTCACCATTCACTGCAACTCACAAACCACTTCCAAAGATGCACACAAATCTGTCCAAGAATGCAAAGTGTTGAAAATAAAGGTTTCAATGTTTGACACCATATTAACAGAAACTTTACATGAACATTGCATAAAACATCCAAGTGCCTACCCTTGTGTGTTAGTTGGTATGATTGCAGTAGGATGAGGGTGAGTGTGAGGGGTGGCTAGTGAGATGGGGAAGTGATAATGTAGATAGAGAGGGATGGGTGGAGGTGCAAGGTAAGTTGGTGTGAGTAAGGATGTGCAGGAGTAGGGTAGGGAAGGCAGAGTGATGGGGATGTGATGAGTGGCACAGCAGGATGAGGTTGAGTGTGGCTTTGTACTAATGTTTCGTGATCTACTGAAATCATTGAAAAGTTTGCGGCACTGCACCCAGGTCCTCTTGAGCACACCCCTGCTTGTGCCCTCCTGTGCAATGCGCAACCAGGCTGTGTTGTTCTCCTGTGGAGGTCTCTTCCGCCCATGGGAAGGAAAGAAGACTTCCCTGCATGCTCTGACTCCCTCCATAAGCATATGGAGGGAGTCATGGGAGAGCCTGTGTGCAGCCGTGCACCTCTGTGCAGTGCTTGTCAGTGTTTGCAGAACATCAACGCTGACAGCACAAATGTCAAAATAATTTTGGACATGGTCCCTTTAAGGAAACCGGCTGATGACGCATCATCAAATGACGTCACCAGTCCCACTTCCTCTAATTGGCCGGGAAACACGTTGGGCAAGCTTAACAAGCCCAATCAAGGGAAATTCATTTCAGAGGCCGGGATGGAAACAGCGGCAGGGTCGGGGCCCGTCACCAACATCACCCGCCCCAGACCAGCTGAGGTCAGCAAAATCGCAGCCTTAGTTTTTATTCCTCGTGCGCCACTACTCCTTCATCTGTGTTGGTTACAATATCACTTTTCAGGCACTTCACCTGTTTATGTCACCGCTCAGATTTCCCCAACGCTATTTTAAAACTCTCTCTCCCGCCATGCACTGCTCCGAGTGAGGCCACGAAGGGACTTAAACACAAGGATGCGAACTTTAAATTGGTGGCGTGGAAGGTTTGGGAACCAATGTAGGTCAGCAGGAAAAGGAGTGATGAGTGAGTGGGACTTGGTGCGGGATAGAATACGAGCTGCAGAGCTTTGGATGAGCTGGTGCTTACAGAGCATAGAGGTTGGGAGGCTGGCCAGGAGAGCATTGGAATGGTTAAGCCTGGAGATGACAAACACATGGATGAGAGTTACAGCACCAGATGGCTGAAGCAAGGGCGATGCTACAGAGGTGGATGTAGGTGTTTTTTTTGTGATGGAGATGATAGGAGGTCAGAAGCTTAAGCTGGGATAAATTTTGAACATAGTATAGATCTTCCAAATGCAAAGGGATTTGAAGTGAACGACAACTCAACACAACTAAAGTGCTTAAGTTTAGGACTATCCATCAAAAGAATAAAGGGAGAGGCTAGGAGAATGATTTTACACATGGAATGCCCACAACCAGAACATGCTTCACTCCTCCACTTCGATCCCCGGTGGCGGCCTCTTGCCACTCAAAATCCCTCTCCCGCTCATCCGCCAGCTGCTGAATTCCTCCAGTTACACTCGAAACCTGACTGGGCCTATGCCTATGAGGCCAGGAAGTTTCCCGGACCTTGAGCTGCCGAAGTCAGGACTGTATGCCGTCCATCTCGGCCCCCCCTCCCGCCCCCCCCACCCCGCCGCCCGAATGGCTTGATGCCCCAAATTAAAATCAGGATTATAATCTAAGTGAGCAGTATCTGTTAATCGACTAAGTGCAATCACCTCATGTTTAAAATCCATCTAAAAAGAAATTCGTCTGTGTAAGTATAGGAACTGTGAGTGCAATGGTGGATAGATTGTGAGCGAACGTGCTCACCTCCCATTACTAAATGCTATGTTTGAAATGGCAGTGCTACTGCCCTTCATGAGCAATGCAGACCTGCTGCTGAATAATTTTATGGGGGAGTTTTCCTGCAGTTTCCCTGTTTTCATGTAGCATGCATGCAGTGCAGTAATCTTGCCCATTTCAAGTGGCCATTTAATGTCATTGAGGCTCACAGGTTTAGGAACTGAAGTTTAATGGCCGCAGCGTCCATTTCTTTTGACTGAACCACAATTCTGATGTGAGCTAAGGAGACTGTTTTCCGCGCATTCCTCTCATTTGTTTTAATGACAGAGGATGAAGATGAATGAAGAGGGAATGCCAAAGGATGTCAGGTCACACCAGAAGCAGACTGCCCACACGTGCCATCCACAACTACCTGGCAATGATGGAAAATACTGCCTCCGCAGGATCAGCAAGGAGGCAGTGACAGAGCTAGGCATCTGCTCCAGGAAGACGTGTGGTCAAGCTCCACCATCGGCACAGCACTGTTAGTGGCAGTCAAGGTGACTGCACCCCCCACCAACTGTTATGCTTTCAGTTCCTTCCAGGCTAACACGGGATACAACTGCAATTTGCTGTTGACAAATGTATCAAATGGGGTGATTGATGAAATATTGCTCAGGCCTAAGATCTTCATCTACTTTCCCACAGCAGCAGAACAAAGCTGCCCAATTCCACCGCACTGCTGGTTTTCCCAAAGTACATGAGGTCATTGATTGCACCCATGTGGCCATCCAGCCCTCAGGCCCTATGAACTTAACTGGACCAGCCACATAAATATATTGGCCACATGAGCGGGTCAGAGGCTGGGTATTCTGCAGTGAGTGACTCACCTCCTGACTCCCTCTGAAAGCCTTTCCACCATCTACAAGGCACAAGTCAGGAGTGTGATGGAATACTCTCCACTTGCCTGGATGAGTGCAGCTCCAACAGCACTCAAGAAGCTTGCCACCATCCAGGACAAAGCAGCCCACTTAATTGGCACCCCATTCACCACCTTAAACATTCACTCCCTCCATCACCGGCATACCGTGGCTGCAGTGTGTACCATCTACAAGATGCACTGCAGCAACTCGCCAAGGCTACCTCGGCAGCACCTCCCAAACCCGCGACCTCTACCACCTAGAAGGACAAAGGCAGCAGGCGCATGGGTACACCACCCCCTCCAAGTTCCCCTCCAAGTCACACACCATCCTGACTTGGAAATATATCGGCCGATCCTTCATCGTCGTTGGGTCAAAATCCTGGAACTCCCTCCCTAACAGCACTGTGGGAGTACCTTCACCACACGGACTGCAGCGGTTCAAGAAGGTGCCTCACCACCACCTTCTCAAGGGCAATTAGGGATGGGCAATAAATGCTGGCCTTGCCAGCGACGCCCACATCCCAGGAAAGAATATTTAAAAAAAGAACCAAAAAGGGTCCTACTTCAAGTGACCACCAACACCATGAGTTCCCAGGCAGCAGCCATTATGCATTTCATTTTCAGACAATCATTTGTGCCAGTTTTATTGTAAACAAAGAAAGGCTGCACGGATGACTCCTTGGTGATCATGGTTACCCTCTTTAGCTGTGGCTAATGATGCCCTTGCGGCAGCCATGAACAGAAACAGAATCCAGACATGATGAGGTCCATCCAGCTACCACAACCATGAGAGACCAGCACTTCAGATATCTTTGTTGACTGTACGACATTGTGTTACCAAATCAGGATGATACTTGCCCTAAACTTTTGGGAGGTTTCCAGATTCACCCTCTCTTACTCGCTCGAAGCTTCCGTATCTAATAATATTTAGCAAAACCTCTCAAAGAGAATCAAGGGTTTTAAATGTCTGTGTTATGCTATGCTGCAAGCAGAGTAGTCTTGAAAATGTTTAAAAAGTACATACAGTGACAGATTTGTGTACAAGCTGCAGTCTATCCAGTGTGCAAGTGAAGGAACATGTATCATGCATCTAATTTGTATCAGAAATTTTTGGTGTGTGTAAAGTTTACAATGTGGCAACAGTATCTGACATGAATCTTGTCATTCATGTGGAAATAACTTATGAAATAATACTGAGCGGCCTGCTGGTGGCACTGTCCAGGGAGAGTATAAATACTCAGGCATGGGCCCAGCTTGCTCAGGACATTCTTTAACAGGAACTAGTGAAGGACACAACTAGATCTCCATGTTGTAAAACAGTCGATTAAAGTCTTGTTTAATACTCAGACCAAGTGCCTCGTAGTTTTCTTACGTCAGTATCAGATTGTATTTGTGTCATGCTGTAGTATGGCCATGCCTGGTAAACACTCAAGGAGCTGTAGGGTTCTATAAATGCTTATGGGAAAATATTTTGTGGCAACTATTCTCAGGACAGTACACTTGGCAAAGGAAGCCATTCTGTAGCCTCACATTAAATGCTTTCTTGCGCATTTCAATCCAGACCACTTGGATGTTTGTGGGAAAAGTTGCCCTGTCAGTTATCTGCTGTTTCTGTGGATGGTATTCTTCAGTGCTGAAGAGGACAACCCTCCTCCCGGCAGCATCAGCTTCAGCGCGGCTTTGCAAATCTGCTAGTGTAAGATGAGAAGCTTTTGATTTTGTCCAGGAGTTTTGGGCAAGAATGCAATGTTTAAATAGCTGCTGGAACTTTTTCAATAGCCTCACGCAAACCCTCCAATAGGAAACCCACTGTGCAGATGGCAGCCGAAACCAAATAGATAAACTATGCTAATTCTAAATATCAAAAATAAACAGCCTTGTGAGTGTAACCCCGGGAAAGCACTTGCATTGCATCATTCACCCTCAATTTTCACATGAATTTCCAAGGTAAATTCTATATACCCGTAATAAAAGAAAGAGCATAGATAAATATGTCCATGTGAATAAAACATTTTATTTTCAGTGAAAATATAATAGCATTCAATGAATCCGTGGAGCTTGCAACAAAAATGGTTTGTTCAAAATAAATCGCTTCTTAAGTAAGATGCAAAACAACAAAACACAGATAAATAATCACTGCAATGCCTAACCTTCTTAAAGGCCAGCCTCTGAAGTAGGCTCCAATGGTAAGATAAATGCATTTTCCCGTAGACGGGTACACATTTTACTATTAAAAATAAATGGGATATTGGGATGAAGTGGAAATTCTGAATGTTAATGTATCTGATTGTTTGCTGCGCAGTGTTCAATAATCTATACCCAACCGTCGTTCAGACTAATATGACTTCAACCATTAAGTTACAAGGATAAAAACAGATATAAATTACTTTTTGCATTTGCATTATTAATAAATTCAACTCCATTATAATACCCAACAACTCTTTACTGACCAGGCACTTTTTGGGGGAAGCTAACATGAGAAAGGTAATTAAATTCATGAGTTCTGAGCCACTTCACCATAATGTATGTTTTATTGACCAGAAACAAATTATGGGGCCAATAACGTGATGCTTGGTGCCAGTAACGCCAATGTATATTGAGTGCCAGTAACGCCAGTGTATATTGAGCGCAGGTGACCCATATTATTTGGTGCTAAGGCTTTTTGTGTGTTTGTCATGCATATTACAGGTTAATGCGATGGGGAAGCATGTGTGATGCCAATGGTTAGTGCGCCATGTGTGCACTAAGTTATTTAAGGCCTCAAAAAATGTTCATAAAGTCCTTGCCCCATAATATGGGCCCAGTATATTTTTACAGAATAGTTTAAGATGTGTCTTTTGACAACAACTGTGTGCACTTTTCTAGGATTGAAACATTCCAAGGGATAGCAAAGCTAACATCAGAAGTTTTTTTATAGATATATTAAGAGAGGAGAGGGCTAAAGCGGAATGTGGGCCCGTTGGCACTTGCAGGTGAGACTATAATGAACAATAAGGAAATGGCAGACTTTGTATCCATTTTCACAGTGGAGGTACAAAACAAAATATTTGCATAATACAGGAACTTAAAAATAAGTTCATGGAAGGAATTTAGTGGATTTAATGTAAGTTTAAAAATGGTAATGGAGAAAATAATGGGACTTAAATAGACAAACCTCCAGGACTTGATGGGTTCCACCCTAGAGTATTAAAAGAAACAGGTCAGGAAATTGCAGATGTGTTCATCATAATTTTCCAAAACCTTTGAGATGCGTTATTTAAGAAGGATGGGAGTGATACCGATCGCCAGAAATTCAGTTTCAGTGCCCCTCAAGGGAGACGGGGCGAGGCTCGAGGCGCTCCGCATCCCTCTTAGGACACTGAAACTGATTATCGCAGCGCAACGTGCCACAGCGCCACATGCTGCGGCACGGCACACTGCGGTACTGCAGGCCTTCCTCCCACTGTTAAGGGGGAGGTGCCTGCAACAGCGCGATCCCCGCTCGCGAGTGCCGGCAAATGAGCCCGGCACCAAGGAGAAGTGCCGGGCTCTCGGGAAACAGCCGGCAATGCCGCGGGGGGGGCCGGTTAGGAGGCCGGGGACGGAGGTGCTGGCAGGCGGCCGCCGAAAAAGCGGCCGCCCCGCACCTCCATCTTAACTTGCGCCGCTGCCGGCACAGTAAGGCCCCGTGAACCGGGCGCAGGTAGCGAGCGGCGCAACTGTGGCGTTCACTACCAAATATCGCGAACGGGGCACGAATGGGGCGCTGCGCACACCGATGACGCCATCGGTGGCGGCGCAGCGCAAATGCCGAACGCCACCATTAGTGCCCCTACTGAATATCGCCGGAGATGCAGCCAGTGGCGCTACAGCCACTGACTGCCTCTTTAGGCGCTAACAGGTGGCGCTACTCACCCAATTTCTCCCCCAGAGAGTTATATATCCAAGCTTGCAGATGACACTAAGCGAGGACGTATAGTAAGTTCTGTAGATGCAAGCAAGAAGTTTCCAAGGAATACAGACAGACTAAGTTGGGACTGGTGCCAAAGTTCAGAGAACTATCCCACAGATGTCAAGCCAACAGCCTGATATAGTCATGCTCACAGAATCATACTTATCGGCCAATGCCCTGACTCCTCCATCACCATCCTTGGGTATGTCCTGTCCCATTGGCAGGACAGACCCACCAGAGTTGGAAGCACAGTAGTATACATTCAGGGGGAGTGGCCTTGGGAGTCCTCAACATGCACTGTGGACCCCATGAAGTCTCATGCCTTCTGATCAAATATGGGCAAGGAAGCTTCTTGCTAATTACCAATGCTGAGTCACTTGAAATTTTCAAGATTGAGATTGATAGATTTTTGTTAATTAGGGTACCAAAGGACATGGAGCTAAGGCAGGTAAACGGAGCTAAGGTACAGATCAGCCATTATCTAATTTAAAATAAATTATCCTTGTGATGTGGGCACCGCTGGCAAGGCCGGCATTTATTGCCCATCCCTAGTAGCCTTGAGAAGGTGGCACTGGACCTTCTTCTTGAGCCATTACAGTTAGTGGGGCGAGCAGTTTGTTACAACTGAGTGGCTTGCTAGCCATTCCAGAGGGCAGTTAAGAGTCAACCATGTTAGTGTGACACAGGAGTCACTTATAGGCCAGACCGGGTAAGAATGGCAGGTTTCATCACCTAAAGGACATTAGTGACACAGTGGGTTTTTACGACAATCTGACAGGTTTGTGGTCACTTTTACTGATGCTAGCTTTTTATTTTAAAAGCACAATTCAAATTCTCAATCCGCAGTGATGGGATTATGAACTGATGTTCCCTGGAGTATTAGTGCAAGCCTTTGGGTTACGAGTCCAATTACATAATAACTGCACTACTGTACCTTAATTGAAAGACAGAACAGGCTCAAAGGGCTGAATGACCTCCTTCTATTCCTATTGTCTTATGTTCCTATGATAGGGCAGCTGCAGAAACAGAGAAGGGTGTAGAGAAGGTGGGTTTTGTGGAGGTTTTTGAAAGTAGGCAGAGAGGTAGCAAGGCAGAGGGTCTGGGAAGGATGGCTCACGGTTCTGTTAATGATGGTTGTGGGGGTGGGGACCTAATGTAGACGAGAGTCAGAGGACCAGAGGGCATCTGCCGAAGTTGTGGGCTGTTACTAAAGCTGGATATTGTTGAGTCTGAGTGTTCCAGATATGCTTAATATAAATCACTGGACACCGACAACAAGAATAACTAAAACAGGTCTTTACTAATCGAAGGTCAGGGCTGAACTGCTTAGCAAATTACTACACAGAGTTTATATACCGGTGTGGTCACCACCGGTACTACAATATACAGTAGCCAAGAGAAAGTAGTCCATCTCTTAAGGTAGTCTCTTAAGGTGGTCCAGGTTACATACACAACAGATATCACATTTAGTTTTGACATACACGGCTAGTTTCGAGGACAAGCTGGTCATTTATTCTAATTTGCATTTGAGCCATAGGGCTCAAATTTCTAAGCCTCGAGGAGGCGGGTTTGGAGGCGGAAGTGGTGGAAAAATTGCAGAATCGGGGGGCAGGAACCCATCCCACCCCCAACCTGCCTCCGTGCCAATGTCCCAGGAGGCGGGTACCCGACCTGTGCTGGGAGCCACCTCCCCGAGGCGGGAAGGGGATTAGTGCCAATTAACTGCCTGTTAACAGGTAGTTAACAGGCAGATTTTTGCCTAATCCCTATTTTTAGCCCTGAAGTGTGGGCTGTCCAATGACTCCGAACCATGCCAAGTTAGCGAGGCAGACCATCGGTCTGCAGGGGTTGGAGGGGTCAAGATGTCCGTTCTGCAGGTGAGTGATGGGTGCATGTATGCAGAGGTAAGTGTGTGAGGTAAGTGTAAAGTGTTTTACTAAGTTTTACTTACCTTTACTTTCTCCTGCAGGCTTCCTTCCTTCAGTTCTCGGGAGTCCCTGAGCTCACCGGCACAGAAAGCAGAATGGCCGCTGAACTGTCAAAAGCTGAAGCCTCTGCTTTCTGGTCTGGAGAGCTCTAACTGAGTCTGAGTAGAAGGACTCAAGTTAGAAGACAGATTGTCCATGTTTGACAGCTTCACGGAGCTGTCAAATGCTAATTTTTCATCTGTCAAAAGCTCTTGACAGATGAAATGTCAATCGCTGACGTCACCAGTAACCAGGTGTCCCTTAATTGGCCTGCTGAGCCCGCTGGGCGGGCTTAACAAGGTCAATCAAGGGAAAATAGCGTGGGTTGGCCACAAGTCGACGGAGGCGGGACTACAACCCAAAAAGTGGGAGTCCCGCCTCCATCATGTTCCCATTGACAAAATCCAGCCCACAATGCCTTGCTAAGCAGATTTTTTTTTAAAATCAGCCTTTAAGATAGCTGGTGCATGTTGAAATAGGAGTCACAGAGCTATTTCATATTGAGATTGAATTAGTCTAAAATCCCGTATTCCATAAAATTGAGGGCACATTCCCACAATACAGCTTTAAGAGACAGTTTGGGTATGGTGGCCTAGAAATTCAGTTGCGTTCGCCAGCCGTTAGCGCCTTAGGAGGGGTAGATCTCGAGCGCTAGGCACTTAGCGCCCGGGCGCAGGACGATCTGCGCCTACGCCCAACTTCAGTAGACATTTAGCGCCGGCGCAAAGTGTTTGCGCGCGCTCAGCTGCGCGCGCAACTTATGACGTCATTTCGTCGTGCAACGCCCTTTGTGCGCCCCAAACCGGAACTTCAGTCGCGCCCGCCCAATGTGGGCGTGGCGGTGTTAAGAACTGTGAAGTGGAACGCAGCAGAGGCCCTGCGGGCCTCGGGGAGCGCTAATTAAAGGGCACTTACACTGAACTATCAAGGCCAGCCATTTTGCTGCAATGACTTTTCTGCAATGGATTTCTGGACAGAGACCAAGGAAGAGACCTTACTGATTTGGCCCAACATAGGAGAGGTGTTTTTGGCTTCTGGCCAGAGCTTGGAAATTTGCCTCATTGTGATTTCATTGTTTGCAAGTATATTATGGGGGCTGCATGGGGTTCCAACCCTCAGTTCCAGCATTATGTGCGAAGGGCTCGCAGACGCTGTGTGAGAGGGGCAGCCATGCCTAGACGCAGAGGGGGCATCAGGCGTCGGCAACGTAGGCCTTATCCACTCAGGGAATACCGCCAGCAGGTGTCCTATCTCACCATGACTGCCGCGCAGTGTGTTAAGAGGCTGCGCTTCAGAAGGGAGGTGGTTGCAGAGATCTGCCAGCTGCTTCACAGAGATCTGCGTCCACAGCTGATGTGCAGGACGTCTCTGTCGGTGGAAGTGAAGGTCACGGTGGCTCTGAACTTTTATGCAAGCGGCTCCTTCCAAGCCGCTGCTGGGGACATAGCTAACATCTCCCAGTTCGCCGTGCATCGCTGCATCCGGCAGGTCACCGATGCCCTTTTCACAAGGAGACACCAATTCATCTCCTTCCCCATGACCCTAGAGAGGCAGGAGCAGCGTGCAGTCGGATTTGCGAGGATCGCCAACTTCCCCATGGTGCAGGGCGCCATTGACTGCACGCATGTGGCTTTGCGGGCACCTATCGACAATGCCGAGGATTACCGCAACCGGAAGGGCTACCATTCCCTCAATGTACAGCTGGTGTGTGACCACAGGCAGCGCATCCTAGCTGTCAATGCCCGCTTTCCAGGCAGCAGCCACGATGCATTTATCCTGCGCCAGACTACTGTGGCTGACATGTTCCAGGCACAGCCTCCCCCAAGAGGATGGCTTATCGGGGACAAAGGCTATCCTTTGTGTACATGGCTCATGGCCCCGCTCCGCGCGCCCAGGACCCCTGCTGAGGAGGCATACAACGAAAGCCATCAAGCCACAAGGAACATCATAGAGCAAACGATTGGTGTCCTCAAGCAACGGTTCCGCTGCCTGGATCGCTCCGGCGGATCTCTGCAGTATTCGCCGGATAGAGTCTCCCAGTTCGTCGTCGTTTGCTGCATGCTGCACAACCTGGCTATCCGCAGGACTCAGGCACTGCCACCTCACGTTGGACCACCACCTCAGGAGGACGAGCAGGAGGACCATGAGGAGGAGGAGGAGGAGGAGGAGGAGTACCAGCCCAGGAGGGAGCCACAAGGTCCAAGGGCCGTCCGTCGGCGGCTTATTGAACGACACTTCTAGGCCCCCTGTCAGGGAATGGCTTGTGGCAATGAAGGGACATGAATGCAGCCGCTCCGCAAGCCCTCAGCCGGTTAACGCAACAACCACTTGAAACATCACACATGGACAAGCTGAATAAAGAAAAAGCTTTATTGAACAAACTCAGGGCCCTTCCCACATGAAACCCAAAAACAGACAACACCCCCAAAAAACAGTCAAAAACATATCTCACTCCCACAACCTGGGGAGGAATAACAAAACTTGTCCATCCAAATGGCCTTCATCCTCGGCCTTACCAAAAGAAACCCCCCCCATAGACAACACAACCACCCCCATATAAAAAAACATTTGCCAACACACTCTACTTTGTGTGCCGAGAGGGCGAGTCCTTGTCCAGGCTTTTCCGGCCCCTGGCCGACCTGCTGCTCTGCCTCAACCTGGGCCCTGTGGGTGCTGCAAGGCTGGGGGAAGGTTCCTGAGGGGCACATTGCGTGATGGCAGGTGCCCTTGGGGGTCGGCCTAGACGAGCTCTGGCCCTCGAGGGGCCGGCTGCTGACTGCTGCAGCTGTGGCTGGGCAGCATCAGTCCCTCCAGCAGCTCGTCGCAGCTTCGCTGGGGGAGTGGCAGTGGCGGCTGCAGCAATGGGGGCAAGCTGGCTGATGCCAGGCGCTCGCTGCTCGCCTGAGACACTGGCACTCGGCCGGGCTGGCACTGCAGCAAGCGCAGCAATCTGGTGAAGGCCAGACCGCTGTGCTGCTGCAGCGCGGCGGGTGCCCTGGCGATGCCTGCCTGACACAGCGAGTGTGGCAGCAGTGAGTGCCCGTACTGCCCTGGTCTGTGCCCGCATCAGACCAGCCAGTGACTGCATGGCACCAGTGATCAACTGTCCACTCGCTGCCTGTGCTGCCCTGAATTCGTCCCGACTCGCGTCCTGTGCTGCCCTGAATTCGGCCCGACTCGCGTCCTGTGCTGCCCTCAATTCGGCCCGACTCGCGTCCTGTGATGCCCCGAATTCGGCCCGACTCGCGTCCTGTGATGCCCCGAATTGTTCGAGACCCCTGGCCTGTGCTGCCGCGAGTTGTTCGAAACCCCTGGCCTGTGAGGCCCCAAAATCGGACACACTATGAGCCAGGGACTCAATGGCCTCAGGCAACCGTGCCACAACCCCCATGAACTCGGTGTGCCGACGATCCGAGTCCGCGGACATTTGATCAAGGAGGCGCACCTCCTGGGCGAGGACCGTCTCCAGACTGGAGGCCGGACTCTCCCTCTGGGGAGAAGGCCGCCGAGCTGCCCGACCCTTCCCACGTGGCTGCACGCCACTGGGCCCAGCAACTACACTCCCCTGCAACACTTCCCCGCTCTGGGGAGAAGGCAGCCGAGCTGCCCGACCCTTCCCGCGTGGCTGGACGCCACTGGGCACAGGAGCTACACTCCCCTGCAACACTTCCCCCCTCTGGGGAGAAGGCAGCCGAGCTGCCCGACCCTTCCCGCGTGGCTGGACGCCACTGGGCACAGGAGCTACACCCCCCTGCAACACTTCCCACTGGCTCTCCTCCAGGGAAGACGTGTCCCCTCCATTGCCATCCCCTGGCGCGGATGAGGGTTCCCCCGATGGGCCGCCTTCCTCTTGCTCCTCCTCATCCTCCTCTTCCGAGGGACTGACACTCGCAGCTTCAGGGACCTCCTCCTCACCAGCTGAAAGCAGGAAGGCACAAGAGTAGCTTTAGAGTGAGGACAGGGCGTCAGCGAGGGAGGCATGAGTGGTGGCATTCTGCGCATTGGTCGGACAGTGGCAAAGGATGTAGATCTGAAGCGCAAGGGGAACGAGAGAGGTCCAAAAGGTCATGTCCTTACCATTGGGGCCCAGCACAGGGTCGGCATCTCCAATTGCAACGGGGCCAATCACCCGGGCACCCATGAGTCGACCCACGCGCTCCTCAAGGTCACTGAGCTGCTGGAACTGGGGACGGCCTCCCCCGGTGACAGTCCGGCTCTTCAGATTCTGGGCCAGCTTGGCCTGCAAGAGAAAGGACGGCCTCTAAGTACAGTGTGGTGCCCTGTTGTTGTGTGCACTGCCTCCCATGGTCGAATAGCTTGGCCAGTGTGGTGCCCTGTTGTTGTGTGCACTGCCTCCCATGGTCGAATAGCTTGGCCAGTGAGTAAAGTGCAGAAAGTGCAATTGATGTTCATGCCAGTGCCATAGCTGCTGGATGAGAGCTGGCCATTAGGCCTTTGAGGTCCCTTTGCCCATAATGTGAGGTGCACATGCAAGGATGAGGAGGACACTGGAAAGGGTACTCACCCTGACAATCCGAGTGAGGTCGTTAAACTTTTTCCGGCATTGGACAACAGTCCGGGGGACATCGCAGGTGGCTGTGACCCTCTGGGCGATATCCCTCCAGGCTCTCCTGTACACCCTGTTGGGAGGCTTCTTGCCACTGTCTGGGAACAAGATATGGCTTCTCTTCTCCAAAGCCCTAACCAGCACCTTTAAATCATGGCCAGAGAAGCGCTGCGCTCGCTCACGGGCCCTCTGCATCCTTCCTGGCGCTATTTCTCTCCAGCAGCAGTGTTTAGGCCTAGCTGGAGGGCTGCAGTATCCAGGGCATGGCAGCAGACCAAGTCGACCCTTCCCCCTTTAAGAGCTGGCCGGCGCCAGGGTGTCTGCTGTCAATCAAAACATGACTGCACCTGCGCTGCGCCCGGCCTCGGCGGTATCAGTCTGCACCGCCGGCTTAGCGCCTAAAGATAGCCGTGCATCGCCAGTTTTAGCGCTCGAGCAAACTCCTTGGCCAAAGCTACTGAATTTCGGCGAACTGCCCTCCACTTTCCGGCGGGCGCAAACTTTAGCGGCCGCCCGACTTTACCGCCCCAAAAGTGGCTATACTGAATTTCTAGGCCGGTATCTCTTAAACAATGTTTACAGTATCATTTTAAAAACTTCAGCTGAACTGGCAGATATTTGACTCTATTTGTTATCGTGCCTACTTTGTAGCCAGTCAATTCATGTGTTTTATCATTATTTTTTTGTCCTTACCTCTTTCAGCAGCCTGGCACAACACACACTGTGCCATGGATGAGAGAGAACAGAAGACCTGCTGGCAGAGCTCTCTCAATACTGCTCTGTAATGCACCATTAGGAGGTGCAAGAGGTTGAATCGCCTTCTATTTTTTGTTCAGTACCTCCTTCTGAGTGTCTGTTTACCACAAGGCACTTCCTTTAATGACCTATTTGAAACAAGGAACATACCATGTCGGGAATCAAACATGTATTTCTGCTCTCTGAGTCAATGGTGCAATGCATTGGTACAACAGTAGGCTGTGCTACCTTGCCACTAAGGCACAATGTCCCAGGACCAAAATTGTCAAATTTAGGGAATGTTCATCTGGCCAATTATAGCACTGCATTCAGGTTTATTTAAAACCATTAAATACGGCACGTTACTCCCATTAATTACAGATATATGACCAAGATGAAATTTAAAAAGTTTTGAACAGGGAGAATGAACTTCTACTTTGATACTGACCCCAATACAATCCTATAAAAGTGTAATATAGGAATGGACAGTTAAAGAAGTGCGATTGCACCCGTGGATAATTTTGCCAATAAAGTCAGATGAACACAAAACCACATTGTCTGTTCTGTCAGCTTGGTTCACTGATAGCACTCCCACCAACAGAGCCAGGAAGGTCGTGGGCTCAAACACTTCTCCAGGACCTAAGCTCGCGCTGAATGCCTTACAGTGCCTTTCCAACATTTCTACTTTTATTTCAGACTTACATCATTTCCAAATTTTAATTTTATCTCCTACCACCAGAGTTTGGGATTATTGCCCAGAGTTTCCCATATTGGCATTATTTATGCCAGAATAACTATTGGTAGGTTTTAGACAGAGTCCAATGGGAGGTGTGCTATTTTTTACCCAATTTTCTGAGATCAGCTCACTACCACAGCTTCGGGTAAAGAAAGAACTTGCATTTATACAGCGCCTTTCACGACCTCCGGAGTCCCAAAGCACTTTACAGCCAATGAAGTACTGTTGAAGCGTAGTCACTGTTGTAATGTAGGTACAGTGTTGGATGGATCTAGCGAGCACACAGCGGGGGTAATTTTCAACCGCCATCTGTGCGGTAACCTAGTGGAGAAGATTGTCCCGCCCTTTATAGCACCCAACTGATTTTCATTGCTTTAATCTGAATGGAATGAAAATCGTGCAAGTTCTATAAAGGGTGTGAGATTTTCTCCACCCAAGCAGCAAAATTGAAAAATACCCCCTAGTGGTGGGCATGGAGAAACTGTGTGCAGTGAAATTTAAAGGGATGCGCCAATTAAAGGTGAGTGTCTCAATAGTGGGACAAGAATTCTGAAAGATTTTGGTAAACTTCAAAAGGGGTCTCAACCCATTGCTGTCACTGGATGGGCGGGAGTCTCCCCTTTTCGGCGGAGTAGCAACAGGGCAGGACTTCCACCCGCTCCTCCAACTCCACCCTGACCTGACCCTACATTTGGCATGCAGGGCGGGCTGCCGGTGGGATTCTCACAACCAAGAGGGAGTGCGATAATGCCGAAGATGGAATTAAGGAAGTGCTGTAGCAGGATGGCCACCTGCACCGCCGGAAGAGGGAGCTTACAGGAGCAGGAATCCCCAAGGTGAAGAAAGCTCCCAGCTTCATAGGCCTCGGCAAAGGAGGCTGATTTGGAGGGAGAGGAGGCCTTGACCAGACGCCTCTCCCTCCAGCTGCTAAATTTGGCACCCCCTATCCCAGGCCTCCAGCCACTGGGGACAGCCATGGTGGGTTTGAATGAGAGTTTGAAACTTAACACAATTATCGTTTTATTAACCCAAGCCTTTATGCGATCACTTGTGTGAATTGCTGGTTGCTTTTGAAAGAATGGTGGCACCACTGCTCTGTTAACACTAACTTCAAACCATTCCAGGAATGCAGTAACAAGAGGCAATAATAACTGTGGTATCAGCTCATAGCTTGTCATTTAAAGTGAGTTTGTTTTTGTAATTATGCTGGCTGAATTTTTAACTCGGTTTGCTGTGGTTAAGTAAACAGCGAGCATATATATGTATAATAAGTACTAAATTTATTATTAATCCCCTATTCTAATACCGAAGAGAATTAAACTGTACACTATTGGGACTAGTACTTATGAGGGGATCAAACCACTGGACAAGCAAATAGTGCATACCTAGGCCTCCCTGTTCTTTGCCTGTCAAACATTTCACGGGATGTGGGGTGGTCGCATAAGATTTATTTCCCACTATTTGCATTAGGTAAAGAAGTAGAATAGAAAATTGGCCACTTTTTACAAAAACAACAACAACTTGCATTTATATAGTGCCTTTAACGTAGTAAAACGTCCCAAGGAACTTCACAGGCGTGTTATCAAACAAAATTTGATACTGATCCACATAAGGAGAAATTAGGGTGGATTAGGGGATTTTCAAGAGGCCAGGATCAGAGGAGCGCAGATATCTCGGAGGGTTGTGGGGCTGGAGGAGATTACAGAGATAGGGAGGGGGCTAAGCCATGGAGAGATTTGAAAACAAGGATGAGAATTTTGAAATCGAGGCGCTGCTTAACCGGAAGCCAATGTAGGTCAGCGAGCACAGGGATGATGGGTGAACGGGACTTGGTGCAAGTTAGGACATGGGCAGCCGAGTTTTGGATGACCTCACGTTTACATAGGGTAGAATGTGGGTGGCCAGCCAGGTGTGCGTTGAAATAGTCAAGTCCAGAGGTAACAAAGGCATGGATGAGGGTTTCAGCAAAAAATAAATAGTTCTTCTGAGACCAGAGGCTCACTTATGCTGTAGCACCTTTCCACAGTGAATTCCAGCCCCCTCCACCTGCGATGGGTGGTCAGGGGAGCAAACAATGGGCAGGAAAGAAGTCTTGATCCGCTGGACTTCCACCACTAGATGCAGATACCTAGCTCCATCCTGGTGTCTCTTGCCAACTATCTTTCTGTGTATCTTAGATTTTAAACAAGGTGAGAGATTTTAAAAAATGGGTATGCAGGTAAAGCAATATACCATCATAACATTCAAGACCACTTATCTGCAGCTTTCTTGGAAAACTAACAGAATGGGGGAATCTGGGCCCCAAAATGCCAGTTAAAATCCCAGAATACTATGTAATTAAAAAAACACAATTTTACTTATTCAGTCATTGTAAATTAGTGGAACTTATCATATTTGAATTGTGTGTTGCATAACATCCCTGTTGCTATGAAACAGCATATCCTTCAATCAATGTGAGAAAAGCCATGGGGAGATTCACTAGTCTACAGTGATTATTTAGATGATTTTTTTTAATGTATTAGTTGCGCTGATACTTCGAAACCTTTGTCTTTCCTTCCAATCACTCACTCACGGGGATAATGTGAGTTAATACCTCGGTTTACTTTCTATCCTAACTTGAGCAATTCTGCTAAAGTTTCTCATGATTGGCTATTAACAAGTCCTTAGCAATCACTAACAAGCACTTTTAATATGCTAATTTTTGCATGAAAATGGAGGTGAAGTCCACAGTTAGTATTTTCTACTGGCTTGGAGCACTGCTCCATAACCCTTCCTGGGCCTTGCAGGGCATTTTTCACAGAATCAAGTGACATACTGTATGTGGAAAATCCCGCTCTGGCAGCAATCTCTGTTTGTAAGCAGGCCTTGTGAGCAGGGTTGACAACTTTGGTTTCATCACAATACCTTCCCACCTCCAATCACCCCGCCCAGTCAAATAGCTTTCGTTCCCACCTCCAATATTTTCACAACTAATAGACGAGAGTGTTCAAAGAAAATGAAATAAAAAACGCAATTTTTTTCAATGCGCTCCCATGAGTTTTGCTCCCAGGTTTGCTCACAGCAATGTCCAGGAGATTGAGCTTTAATTCCTGGAGACTCCAGGACATTCCTGGAGAGTTGGCCGCCCTACTTTCACCTCTGCAACATCCCCCCTCTATTCTAACGCTCTCTTGGCTGGTCTCCCATCTCGCACCCTCCGTAAACTTGAGCTCATCCAAAATTCTGCTGCCCGTATCCTAACTTGCACCAAGTCCCGTTCACCTGTGATATCACCCCTGTGCTCGCTGACCTACATTGGCTCCCGGTCCGGCCACGCCTCGATTTTAAAGTTCTCATCGTTGTTTTCAAATCCCTCCATGGCCTGGCCCCTCCCTATCTATGAAACCTCCTCCAGCACCACAGCCCTCCGAGATCACTGCGCTCTTCCAATTCTGGCCTCTTGCACATCCCCTATTTACATACTATCTTTAGCACTACTTTAATTGCATAAGACAATGGATGTTGTAGTTAACGGATGTGATTCAGCTTGGAGACATGTTACTAGTGGTGTCGCCCAGGGATCAGTCCTAAGCCCGCTACTCTTCACAGTCTTTATTAATGATCTGGACCGCGATGTTGGGAGTATGGTAAGCAAGATGACACTAAAATCTGTGCTAGGGTTAAGACGGTAGAGGAGTGCAATCAAATCCAACAAGATTTAGATGTGCTAGGGGAGTGGGACCCACATTGACAAATGGCATTTAATTTAGATGAATGTAGTGTCATGAATGTTGGCAGGACTAACACAGAATACACGTATCATTTGCAGGGAAGAATACTGAAAGAGATCGAGAAATAAAAAGATCTCGGTGCTATTGTGTACAGATTACTGCTGTTTCAGGACCAATGTAGAGAAACATTACCTAAAGCTAACAAGGTTGTATTAATAGAACTATTAAGTATAAATCAAAGTACATCATTTTGACACTGTACAGGTCGCTGGTCAGACCATATATAGAGTACTGTGCCCAGTTTTGGTCCACATATATGGTGGAATAGGTCCAGGGGAGAGCTATAAGAATGATCCCTAGTTTAAAGAACCTCAGCTACTCAGATAGGCTCAGGGACCTTGATCTATCTACTTTAGAGCAATGTAGACTTAGAGGTGACCTGATGGAGGTCTATAAAATAATTCAAGGGTGCATAGCATCCCTATTGATAGAATATTCCAGCTTAACAGATTGGGGAGGACCAAGGGGCATGGTCCATGTAAGAGTAGGAACAGACTGGATATTAGGAGGTTCTTCTTTTCCCACAGAGTAGTGAGCCTCCGGAATACGTTGCCGGCTGGTGCGGTGGGTGCTAGCTCTCTGCAGGCGTTCAAGAGGGAGCTGGACCGGTTCCTGACTGGGGCAGAGATCACATCCTATAGAAGGCAAGTGTCTTCATAGGTAACACTCGGTCCACGTGATCTCCTGGACTGGTTTCGATCGCCTGAGGGGGTCGGAGAGGAATTTTATTCAGTATTTTGTCCCTTATTGGCCCTGGTTTTTTTTTTCTTTTTTTTACCTCTTCCAGGAGATTACATGGCTGCGGGGTGGAGCTGAGGGAGGTAAGAAGTGTTTAGCCATGATGGTGCAGCCATCATGGTGAGGGGCAGGCTTGATGGACCAGCTGGTCTTTTCCTGCCTGCCCATTTCATATGTTTGTAAGACGCTGTGTGTGATGCCACAGCATTTGGCTGTGTTCTTGTATGACATGCACTCAGAACATACGAACATACGAATTGGGAGCAGGAGTAGGCCACTCGGCCCTTCGAGCCTGCTCCACCATTCAATTAGATCATGGCTGATCCGATTACTCCACATTCCCGCCTACCCCCGATAACCTTTTACCCCCTTGATTATCAAGAATCTACCTACCTCTGCCTGAAAAATATTCAAAGACTCTGAGGAAGAGAGTTCCAAAGACTCACGACCCTCTGTGAGAAAAAACTCTCCTCATCTCTGTCTTAAATGGGCGACCCCTTATTTTTAAACAGTGACCCCTAGTTCTAGATTCTCCCACAAGAGGAAATATCCTCTCCACATCCACCCTGTCAAGACCCCTCAGGACCTTATATGTTTCAATCAAGTCACCTCTTACTCTTCTAAACTCCAGCGGATACAAGCCTAGCCTGTCCTCATAAGACAACCCGCCATTCCAGGTATTAGTCTAGTAAACGTTCTCTGAACTGCTTCCAACACATTTACATCCTTCAATGACTTTGTCACGAACCGGTCCAGCTCCCTCTTGAAAGCCGGCAGAGAGCCAGCACCCGCTGCACCAACCGGCAACGTATCCCCGAGGCTCACTACTCCGTGGGAAAAGGACCACATAATATGGCATGAACATTAAGGTATTAGCTCTGAATTCAGGGAATGCTCCAAGCTTCACTGTCCCTCATTCCCTTGATGCTGTCATGACCAATGATCTTAAAGGTGGCATCTTTGAAAGGATATTAGCCTCCTTTAAAAAATCATCTGTACATGTTGTGCGCAATTAAATGCCCACTTGCCCTGCATGCAGAGCAATAATAGAGTTGCTGATCATACACAGAGCAGTGACAATATCATGCAGCTGGATAGTTTCAGTGGCATGCTCCAAACTGAACATTCATATTCATTGTGAAAAGCCCCTTTAAGAATTGTTGCTGTGCACACAGTTCCACGCATACATCCGTTCAAACAACATATTCCTTGGCCTGGTTCTATTATGACAGCACTCCATCTAGCACTACACTTAGTGCTTAGCATCTTCCAGAAATAGAAGAGTAAACTGTTAGCAGAGAGGTCTTGTTTGCTTATGTACTTGGCCAGGCACTTGGGCTATGTAGAGCATTATTATTGACTTACTTGAGACCTGACATCTCTTTCCTGCTTTTGCTGGCTTCTGCAGATCCTGGACATTGAATTCACTCTTTCTGCCACCTCCTCCCATGCCTGCTGAACAGACAGTGTGTCTGTTCTCTTCTTGATTTCTTCCAGGAAGGCATCTAGTGCCTGTTTGTAAACCTGGCCATCTTTACTCTGCTGCATTCTGTTCCTCAACAAAATTGCTCAGAAAACAGAGAGTCAGGATAAATGGGTCATTTTCTGGTTGGCAACCAGTAACTAGTGGGGTGCCGCAGGGATCAGCGCTGGGGCCTCAACTATTTACAATCTATATGAATGACTTGGATGAAGGGACCGAGTGTACTGTAGCCAAATTTGCTGATGATACTGTAGAAAGATAGGTGGGTTAGCAAGTTGTGAAGAGGACACAAGGAGTCTGCAAAGGGATATAGACAGGTTAAGTGAGTGGGCAAAAATCTGGCAGATGGAGTATAATGTGGGAAAATGTGAGGTTATCCACTTTGGCAGGAAGAATAAGAAAGCAAATTATTATTTAAGCGGAGTGAGACTACAAAATGCTGCGTACAGAGAGATCTGGGGGTCCTCGTACATGAAACACAAAAAGTTACCATGCAGGTACAGCAAGTAATTAGGAAGGCTAATGGAATGTTGGCCTTTATTGCAAGGGGTATGGAGTATAAAAGTAGGAAGTTTTGATGCAACTTTACAGGGCGCTGGTGAAACCACACCTGGAGTACTGCGTACAGTTATGGTCTCCATATTTAAGGAAGGATATACTTGCATTGGAGGCAGTGCAGAGAAGGTTCACTAGGTTGATTCCTGGGATGAAGGGGCTGACGTATGACAAAAGGTTGAGCAGGTTTGGCCTATACTCATTGGAGTTTAGAAGAATGAGAGGTGATCTTATTGAAACATATAAGATTCTGAGGGGGCTTGACAGGATGGATGCTGAGAGGATGTTTCCCCTAGTGGGGGAATCTAGAACTTGGGGGCATAGTCTCAGGATAAGGGGTCGCCCATTTAAGACGGAGATGAGAAGGAATTTCTTCTCTCAGAGGGTTGCGAATCTTTGGAATTCTCTACCCCAGAGAGCTGTGGAGGCGGAGTCACTGAATATATTCAAGGCGGAGATTGGCAGACATTTGAACTACAAGGGAGTCAAGGGGTATGGGGAGAGAGCGGTGTTGAGGGCAATATTGGATCAGCCATGATCTTATTGAATGGCGGGGCAGGCTCGAGGGGCCGAATGAGCTGCTTCTGTTTCTTATGTTCGTCTGCCCTAGCCTCTCCCATCACCATGCAAGGTGTTTAAATGACTTCAAATTGCAGTTCGCAGGGTAATTGTCAGAATCTTTGCTTGATCTGTTTCACTGGTTGACTCATATTAAGGCAAGCGCTTCAGTGCATGCACTCAAGTCAGTAATATTATTTTTTTTATTCGTTCACAGGATGTGGGCATCACTGGCAAGGCTAACATTTATTGCCCATCACTATTACTGCCACTAGCATTTTATTCCAGATTTATTTAATTAAACTTAAATTCCCCAGCTGCCATGGTGGGATTTCAACTACTTGTCACTGGATTATTAGTCCAGGCCTCTGGATTACTAGCCCAGTAACATTACCACTATGCCACCGTCCCGTGTCAAAAAATCCCAAAACCCAAAGTTCATCCCTCAATAACACATGAACCTCAATTTCTAGATTATGACGTAAGCACTTCTAGATGTTCCCTTAGTTCAATTGGTGGGATGGGGTAAACCCAATGCCACCACAAGCACCTACCTGTGTCTCCCCAAATTAATGTCTTAAAGTAAATAAACAGTAAGGTGAATTGCAATCGTCACATCAGGTAGCAGTCAAACCCACTGGTGGACACTGCGTGCCTGTACGTCAGTATCGCCCAGGCACATAACAAAGCTGGAAACATGGTCACCTTCCCTGACAATCCTATGCATTTTGACTTATGAACTGCCAAGTGTCAAGTGTGTCGTGTAAGTTTAAGTATGTCATTTCGAGACCTTCCCTGAAAAATCAGTGTCTGGCAATATGTCAGTTACATAACCAGCTTGACCCAGACTGCTGTGGCGGAGATCTAAAGATGAAGCTAGTTGGTAAAGGCCGAGCTGCTGAATATGATCTTGTTCCAAACCTAAACAAAGTGATTGGGGGAGAAATTTGATCCATGCTGCACTTGCTTTTTGGCCGCAGAACTAGGGCAAAAAGCGCCAATTTCCCGGTGCTCGCTCCCATGCACCAAGGGCGTCTGAAATAGGTCCAACGCCATATTGGGTGAGGCGACAACAGGCACCCCTGATGGCTGCCTAAAAGCAGCGTTAGGCCAAATTCAAATGTTAATGAGAGGCCTAAACCCATGACATCTCTGGGTATTCATCAGTTTTCTGGCTCCTTCTTCTCATGTGGGGGCAGGCCCCTGCCAAGCTACACAGACGCTCCAGTGCAGTACTGAGGGAGTGCTTCATTGTCAGAGGTGCCGTCTTTCAGGTGAGACGCTAAACGGAGACCCGGTCTGCTCTCTCAGCTGGACGGAAAAGAACCCTTGGCACTATTTCGAAGAAGAGCAGGGGAGTTCTCCCCCGGTGACCTGGCCAATATTTATCCCTCAATCAACATCACTAAAACAGATTATCTGGTCATTAATTTCATTGCTGTCTGTGGGAGCTTGCTGTGTGCAAATTGGCTGTCGTGTTTCCTATATTACAACAGTGACTACACTTCAAAGGTTGTAAAGCGCTTTGGGACGTCCGGTGGTCGTGAAATATAAATATATAAATCTATCTTTTTTCTTTCTTTATACACTCATACCTCTCCCCATTTCCCCATCCAAACCACCACCCCCCCCGCCCAACTATTCCCTCCACCCTCCCAGGCCCAAATTGGTGCAGCAAGCAGCCTCTGGACACCTGATTGGTGCTCACAGCTCACCAATCGGGAAATAGGCTGATGAGACCGAGGCTCAATCTAGGTTGAGGCTCTAGCCTCCAGATTTTACTACCTGACCCCAGCACACTAGCCAGTCTGTGCCCAGAAATGGGACAAAACCAATTTCTAGGTCATTGTTTTTTTAAATTCAGCATGCATTCAAATTACTGTAAAACAAATTCAAAATAAGAACAATACTCACTCCAATTTATGCCAAGCAAATGGATAAACTCAGGGTTTCGTTGAGGACACTGTAAATAGAAATTAAAATATTTATTTTATGATTTTCTGCTCTGTTTTTGAAGGCGATGATTCATGCGGAGTTACAATTGATAGGCATCAGCACCCTTCTGGCACCTCGCTGCTGTGCATTCCGCTCTAACTGTGAGCACGCTGTTCAATCATGGGAACATCACAGTTGCGCTCAAACCTGCCCTAACCTGATGCTCGCCCAGTGGTGCTCTGTATAGAAATCAGAAGGGGCGACTCTAGCTGATTTCATAGAATCTTACAACACAGAATGGGGCCATTCGGCCCATCGTGCCTGTGCCAGCTCTTTGGAAAGAGCTATTCAAGAGCTCGGCTTACGCTCCTGCTTTTTCCCCATAGCCCTGCAATTTTTTCTTCTTCCTAATCTGCCGAAACTAAGGCAAATTGTAGTGACACCATTGCAGCACAGGCAGAAATCATGTAGTTCAACACAGACAAGGGGCTGAACTGTCTTTTTCTGGATTGAGGATTGGTTAATGGACAGAAAACAGAGAGTAGGTATAAACGGGACTTTTTCAGGTTGGCAGGCTGTAACTAACAGGGTACCGCAATGACCAGTGCTTGGGCCGCAGCTATTTACAACCCATATTAATGACTTAGATGAAGGGACTGAGTGTAACGTATCCAAGTTTGCTGATGATACAAAGTTAGGTGGGAAAGTAAGCTGTGAGGAGGACGCAAAGAGGCTGCAGAGAGATATAGATAGGTTGATTGAGTGGGCAAGAACATGGCAAATGGATTACAAAGTGGAGAAGTGTGAAGTTACCCACTTTGGTAGGAAAAACAAAAATGCAGGCTATTTTTTGAGTGGTGAGAGACTGGGAACTGTTTGCACTCAGAGGGACCTGGGTGTCCTTGTACATGAATCACAAAAAGTTAACATGCAGGTACAGCAAGCAATTAGGAAAGCAAATGGTATGTTAGCTTTTGTTACAAAGGGATTAGCGTATAAGAATAATAAAGAAGTCTTACTACAATTGGTGAGAACTGCGTACAGTTCTGGTCTCCTTACCTAAGGAAAGACATACTTGCCTTAGAGGTAGTGCAGCGAGGGTTCACTAGACTGGTTCCTGGGATGAGGGGATTGCCCTATGAGGAGAGATTGAGTAGACTAGGCCTATATTCCCTGTTTAGAAGAATGAGAGGTGATCTAATTGAAACATATAAAATTCTTAAGTGGCTTGACAGGGTTAATGCTAGGAAAATGTTCCCCCTGGCTGGGGAATCTAGAACACGAGGTCACAGTCAGAGAATAAGGGGTCGGCCATTTAGGACTGAGATGAGGAGAAATTTCTTCACTCAGAGGGTTGTGAATCTTTGGAATTCTCTACCCCAGAGAGCTGTGGATGCTCAGTCGTTGAGTATATTCAAGACAGAGGTCGATAAATTTTTTGGGAACGAAGGGAATTAAGGGATATGGGGATAGTGTGGGAGGGTGGAGTTGAGGTAGATCAGCCATGATCTTGATGAATGGCAGAGCAGGCTCGAAGGGCCAAATGGCCGACTCCAGCTCCTATTTCTTATGTTCTTATGTACTTTAGGTGTGGTGCTTTTACCCATTTATTGAGACAAATTGGGCGTTTTCAAAAGTTCAACTTTGAAATAAAAAGTAAAGCTACAAAGGTGATCTTTTAGTGTGCCCTTTCCACCTATAGTGCATGCAGTTACATTTCACTTTAAATTGCTGTTGCAATTCTTAAAAATAGTTTAGACAAATAATTTCTGCAATACAAACTTGCTTAGTGAGTACAATCCACTTTCCTTTAGCAAAGAAAAAGGAGTCTGACTTTCTGAACCTTCATAGTCTTGGAACACTTAAGCTGTTGTGGTTTTATTTTTTTTGCATTCGATAAAGAATTAGGTCCTGAAATGACACCATATGGTAATAATACTTAATACACACGGATTAAATTCCTCTCTCTCTGCTATTTTGGCAGAGGTGTTAACCCATTTATTTTAAACAGGTTCGCGGCTCTGCTAAAATAGCAGTGAGAGGAATTTAAGATGAATGCATGACATGTTTGTTCAATAGTATCCCGTAATTTCAGTCTAGGTTTAATTAGCATTTTCCCCATAGGTCTTAAATTTAAAATATTTGACTTAAATGCAACCAGATTGTAGATTTTATAAAAGTTAGGACAGCACCATTACATTTTGTCAACAGCTGTCTTTTATTTATTACCATCTTGTGAGCTAACCATAGAACAGATACCTTTCTGTACACATGCATTCTATAATGAGGCCTATGTAACAACAAAATTGAGTATATTTGATCATGAAGTATAAATTTCTTCTTAATTAGACAGAAAGTAGGCTGATTGTCAGATGGACAGAGCTTTGAATTTAATAAGACGGAAATAAAGCAAGAGTGTGGCTGTGCTGGGAAATGAAGAATCACACAGGAAGTGCAACATTACTCAAGAGATATTTGCTTGTCTAGTTACATATTTAACTCTTTTGATGCAGATTTTCTGGAAATAATATATAGCATAATAAATGGTCAAGGGTGTGTTTATGGCTCTAAGATTGTTGGACGTCTGTGTGCAGGCAAGCCTCAAACCAAAGTGTGTAAATATGAACTTATACATTTCATAACATTATGGCTCACAACTTTCCTCATACCATGAGGCAACCCGTCTCCAAAACTAAAAGTTACCTGTTTGCCCTTTGAAGGAAGTCTGAAGGAACTAACATTTTCCAAAGTGTAATTCAGTAATTGCTAAAGAAACCAATTTAAATTTCATGTTCTGATATTGCAATAGTATTCAATAGGTTGGTTCCGGATACACTGCTGTTGTTTAATCTTATATTTGCAGAAGCTTATGCCCTTTGATACAGGGATCTCTGCACTGACCTTATACTAGTAGGGGCATGAAGCACAGCCAGAAATGTTGCGCCTTGCATACCCATGCTCATTGTGACATCACATCGTCATAGCACGGATGTGAAATGAATGTTTCTACTTGCTAGTATGAATCCAACCCTCTTGCTCCTCATTCGTTAGGCCAGTGGACATGTGCTGGTAAACAGATCTTAGTATACGTAGTGACTAAACAAACACAGGCAACTGCAGACTCATTAGGCCGGATATTCTGATCCCTATGGGTGGGTACGTGCTGTGTACCCACCCGTAGGGACATTGGAAATGCTGGTTTCAGGCATGCGCAGCGCATGCACTGGAAACCGGCATTTCCGCCCTGTCAAGAAAGCTCTTGACAGATCCTCCGGCTGCCCGGGAGAAGGGCCTCTGCGGGCGGATATTTCCGCTTTTTGGAGACTCTCCGCCCGCAGAAAACCCTTACAATTCTTGCGCCTGGTAAAAGCAGGCGTAAGGCCTGCTTTTACCAGGATAAGAGTTGAAAAAAGAAAAAAAAAGAAAAAGTTTTCCACTGATTTATCATTCAAAAATACTTTTAAAAAAAGGTAAGTTTATTTTTAGCCCTGTAAAAAACTTTAATTTTTAAAAAACATTTAAAGTTTTGTTTAAAATAGTTAATTCATTGTACTTTCAAGTCATTTTAAAAATGTGATTTAAAAAAAAATGTATTTAAAGTTTTACTATGTTTTGGGGGTGATCTCCATTCATATATTTGACAGGTCTTCCTGTCAAATGTATGAAGGGAGATTCCCTTCTTTGATTGGCTCCCGATGGCCCACGTGATCCCAGGGACGCTGCGAACTACCTGCGCTCCTGGGATACGTGGGCCCTGTGCACTTGGAGTTTGGAGAGGCCCAGCATCGGAATTGTGCGCCTCCCGGGAGCCCTCAGGTAAGAGCTCAGATTTTTCCAGATCGCAGGCCTCCTCCCGTGGGAGGCCAGCGATCGGAATATCTGGGCCAATATTTGTCTTACTTCAATTCCATACAAAATAATGGAATCCATTATCAGGAGTAAACCTGAGGATTATCCGTAAAAACAATAACCTAGTAAACAGCGGTTAGACAAGGAAGATCCTGCCTAGCTGACCTACTTCATTTTTTTGAGGAAATGTCAACCCAAATTGGCGATAGTAAACCCTACAATGTTGTGTACTTACACTTCCAAAAGGCAGTTTATAAAGTTCCCCATGAAAGGCTACTAGTTTAGTGCAAAGCTGTGGGGATTCAGGGTAACATTTCGGAATGGATAAGAAATTGACTGAACAGTAGAAAACAATAGGTAATTGTTAGAGGAGTAATGTAGGGGTGGGAGGGAAGTACTGAGTAGTGTGCCCCGGGGAGCAATGTTGGGACCACTACTGTTTCTAAACTACATCAATGACTTGGATTCGGAAAACCAATGCAAATTGATCAAATTTGCAATGATGCCAAACTAGGAGAGTCAGCCGAAAGCAGCCCAGAAATTACAGAATGAGTTACACAAAGTATGTGAGCTGCCCAAACAATGGCATATGAGATTTAATGCAGACAACGTGAAATAATGCACAGAGGAAGGACAAATGGGCAATAGGCCTACTCCAAGAATGGTGTTAAAATAGCTAACAATGAAGTTGAAAGAGAACATTGGGCTGGATCTTGTGAATGGGGGCGAGTTGGAGGCGGGACTGCTGCTTGTCGTGTCAATGTCCCGCCTCCATCCTCGCCTGACCATTCAGAGGGACTTCCCCCTGATTGAGCTTGTTAAGCCTGCCCTGCGGGCTCAGCTGGCCAATTAGGGAAGAAGTCACTGACAGATCATGTCAGCGTCAGACGTGCTATCTGTCAAGACTTCTTGAAAGAAGAAATGACAGCGTTTGACAGCTCTGTGAAGCTGTCAAACACTGACATTATCTTTAGTTTGATGAGTCTCTGAGGTAAGGACTCATCAAACATTGCAAATTTGTAAATTTCAGATGTCTGATGGATCAGAGGGTCCATCAGCCATTACCTGAAATTGACAAGCAGGATGTCCGCTCTCCCTATCCTCCGCGGCTAAAGGCTATGGAAGGAAAACAAGGTAAGTGAACACTTTTTTAAACTTATCACTCACCTTGCATACTTACCACGCCACACTTGCACCCGTCACTCACCTCTACATCTTACTTCCAGGTGTCTCCGACCACCGTAGACCTCCTCCATGTCTCCTCCAACCCGGCAAGGTTCTCCGAGGTCGGAAAACCTTCACCTGTGAAGGTAAAATGGCACTAATCCTTTTTTCTGCCTGTTAACTACCTGGTAACAGGCAGTTAAAAGGATAAAATGCCTTTCCCACCTCCAGGAGGTGGGACCCGAAGCTGCACATCTTCCCGCCTCCTGGCAAATGGGCACGGAGCAGGATGGGGCGGGTTTGCCATCCGCCCCCAATTTCTCCGAGTTTACCGGCTGCCCCGCCTCCATGCCCGCCTCCTCGGGGCTTGGAAAATCCAGCCCTAAGAGTCTTCTTAGACTTAACGCTGAACATGTCCAACCAATGCCGAGCAGCAATCAACAAAGTCAACAGAATGTTAAACTACAATAACCAAAACAGTAGAATGTAAGTCAGAGGGATTCCCGATCAAACTGTACGGTTAATCCCGGGGATGAGGGGATGGACATATGAGGAGAGGTTGAGTAGATTGGGACTCTACTCATTGGAGTTCAGAAGAATGAGAGGCGATCTTATTGAAACATATAAGATTGTGAAGGGGTTGGATCGGGTGGATGCGGGGAAGATGTTCCCGATGATGGGTGAAACTAGAACTAGGGGGCATAGTCTTAGAATAAGGGGCTGCTCTTTCAAAACTGAGATGAGGAGGAACTACTTCACTCAGAGGGTGGTAGGTCCATGGAATATGCTGCCCCAAAAAGCTGTAGAAGCTACATCATTACATAAATTTAAAACAGAAATAGACAGTTTCCTAGAAGTAAAGGGAATTAAGGGTTACGGGGAGCGGGCAGGAATTTGGACATGAGTCTAGGTTCGGATCGGTCATGGCCCTGTGGGTAGCGGAGCGGGCCCAGGGGCCATGTAGCCTGATCCTGCTCCTATTTCGTGTGTCTAATTCTGTTA
This sequence comes from Somniosus microcephalus, assembly GCF_052327205.1. Taxonomy (NCBI): domain Eukaryota; kingdom Metazoa; phylum Chordata; class Chondrichthyes; order Squaliformes; family Somniosidae; genus Somniosus; species Somniosus microcephalus. The sequence goes on along the minus strand of NC_140993.1, from coordinate 29,667,287 downwards.
GATTCAGGAGATGGTTCTGTGATAGTAGATTGGCGGTTAGGATCAGATCAGCCATGATCTTATTGAATGGCGGAGCAGGCTCGAGGGGCCGATTGGCCTACTCCTGCTCCTATTTCTTATGTTCTTATGTTCTTATGCTCTGGTCAGACCGCACCTTGGATATTGTGTCCAGTTCTGGTTGCCAAGAAACAAGACAGACATTCAAGCATTGGAAGTAGTGAAGAGAAATGCCACGGAGTTGATGTCTAGTTCTGAGTTATGAAGAAGGATTGGAAAGACACGGGCATCTCCACCTGCATAAGGGGCATTTGAGAGGGCTAAATGAGTAAAAGCTAATTTTTGGGACTGATATCAGTAGATTTTTTTAATGTAGAGTTGAGCAACACTTGGGATGGACTTTTGGCCACAGTGGTGAAGGTGAAAATCCTGCAATCGTTTAAGAAATAATTGGATGCAGCAATGGGGTTGTGTAAGGTCATTCCGCACAGCTGAATTAAGGTGGGTTCCTTATCCTTAAGTATCTTCTGATGTTGCGAGGTAAAATGAGCTATTCATTCTTGACACATTAGTTTCCTTTAAATATGAAGTCCCATTGCAATTTCTTTTGGAGGAAACCGGAGCAACAATGAAGGTTGACCAGTATAGCCCTTCTGTCATGAGTGAGATGGCATTGTTCAATGCACCTCACTCACACCACTACCCTTAATATAACGGGGGGTATAAGAATAGATCATTTGGAAAGACTAGGGGAGATTTTCCTATGTTTACTCTGGATCACCACAGCAAATACTGGAAAACTGGGTGGGTTGGACCACACATCTCTAAAGGAACCGGCCCGATTTCCCTTCCATTCAAAATTGGGCAGGAATCTTTACAGGGATGCGGTACAGTGTCAGCTGTGGCTCAGTGGGTAGTACCCTTGCCTCTGGAGTCAGAAGGTTGTGGGGGTCAAGTCCCACTCTAGAGACTTGAACATAAAAGTTGAGGTTGACACTCCAGTGCAGTACTGAGGGAGTGCTGCACTGTCAGAGGTGTCACCTTTCAGATGAGATGTTGAACTGGGGCCACTTCTGTTCTCAGGTGGACATAAAAGATCCCATGGCACTATTTCAAAGAACAATAGGGGAGTTATAGAAACATAGAAGATAGGAGCAGGAGTAGGCCATTCGGCCCTTCGAGCCTGCTCCGCCATTCAATGAGATCATGGCTGATCATCCAAATTCAGTACCCTATCCCTGCTTTCTCCCCATATCCCTTGATCCCTTTAGCCTTAAGAAATATATTCAACTCTTTCTTGAATATATTTAATGAGCTGGCCTCCACCGCCCTCTGTGGCAGAGAATTCCACAGGTTCACCACTCTCTGGGTGAAGAAATTCCTCCTCATTTCAGTCCTAATTGGCTTACCCCTTATCCTTAGACTATGACCCCTGGTTTTGGAATCCCCAGCCATCAGAAACATCCTTCCTGCATCTAGTCTGTCCAGGCCTGACAGAATTTTATAGGTTTCGATGAGATCCCCTCTCAATCTTCTAAACTCCAGTGAGTATAAGCCCAATCGACACAATCTCTCCTCATACGTCATTCCTGCCATCCCAGGAATCAGCCTGGTGAATCTTCGCTGCACTCCTTCCATGGCAAGAACATCCTTCCTCAGGTAAGGCGACCAAAACTGCACACAATACTCAAGGTGCGGTCTCACCAAGGCCCTGTACAACTGTAGCAAGACATCCTTGTTCCTGTACTCGAACCCTCTTGCTACGAAGGCCAACATACCATTTGCCTTCTTAACCGCCTGCTGCACCTGCATGCTTACCTTCAGCGACTGGTGCACAAGAACACCCAGGTCTCTTTGCACTTCCCCTTCTCCCAATCTATTGCCATTCAAATAATAATCTGCCTTCCTGTTTTTGCCACCAAAGTGGATAACGTCACATTTATCCACATTATAGTGCATTTGCCATGTTTTTGCCCAATCACCCAACCTGTCCAAATTGTACTGGAGTCTCACGACATCCTCCTCACAGCTTACCCTCCCACCCAGCTTTGTGTCGTCTGCAAATTTGGAGATATTACATCCAATTCCCTCGTCCAGATCATTAATATATATTGTGAACAGCTGGGGTCCTAGGACCGATCCTTGCGGTACCCCACTAGTCACTGCCTGCCACTCGGAAAACGACCCGTTTATTCCAACTCTTTGCTTTCTGTCCGTCAACCAGTTCTCTATCCAAGTCAATACCTTGCCCCCAATCCCATGTGCCTTAATTTTGCACGCTAATCTCTTATGTGGGACCTTATCGAAAGCCTTCTGAAAGTCCAAATACACCACATCCACTGGTTCTCCCTTATCTATTTTACCAGTTACATCCTCAAAAAATTCCAGTAGATTAGTCAAGCATGATTTACCTTTTGTAAATCCATGTTGACTTTGTCTGATCCTGTCACTGCTTTCCAAGTGCTCTGCTATTACATCTTTTATAATAGACTCTAGCATTTCCCCCACTACCGATGTCAGGCTTACCGGTCTATAATTCCCCACTTTTTCTCTACCACCTTTTTGAATAGTGGGGTAACATTAGCTACCCTCCAATCCATGGGTACTGTTCCAGAGTCTATCGAGTTCTGGAAGATGACCAGCAATGCATCTACTATTTCTAGGGCCACTTCCTTAAGTACCCTGGGATGTAGATTATCAGGCCCTGGGGATTTATTGGCCTTCAGTCCCATCAATTTTCCTAACACCATTTCCCTACAAATACTGATTTCTTTCAGTTCCACCCTTTCATCAGACCCTATGTTCCCCGGCATCTCTGGGAGGTTATTTGTGTCCTCCTTTGTGAAGACAGAACCAAAGTATGAATTTAGTTGGTCTGCCATTTCTTTGTTTCCCATTATAAATTCCCCTGATTCTGACTGCAAGGGACCTACGCTTGACTTCACCAATCTTTTTCTCTTCACATATCTATAAAAGCTTTTACAGTCAGTTTTTATGTTCCCTGCAAGCTTACTCTCATATTCTATTTTCCCTTTCTTAATTAATCCCTTTGTCCTCCTTTGTTGAATCCTAAACTGCTCCCAATCCTCAGGATTATTGCTTTTTCTGGCCAATTTATATGTCGTCTCCTTGGATCTTATGCTATCCCTAATTTCCCTTGTTAGCCACGGTTGAGTCACATTTTTTGTTTTATTTTTATGCCAAACTGGGATGAACAAATTCTGTAGCTCATCCATTCGGTCTTTGAATGTTTGCCATTGCCTATCCACCGTCAACCCTTTGAGTGCCATTCCCCAATCAATCCTACCCAACTCGCTCCTCAGACCATCGTAGTTTCCTTTATTTAAATTGAGGACCCTAGTCTCTGAGTCAACTACTTCATTCCCCATCTTAATGAAGAATTCGATCATATTATGATCGCTCCGACCCAAGGGGCCTCGTATCCCCGGTGTCCTGGCCAATTTTTATCCCTCAACCAGCATCACTAAAACAGATCTTGTCATTATCACACTGCTGTTTGTGGGAGCTTGCTGTGTGCAAGTTGACTGCTGCGGTTTCCTATATTACAACAGTGACTGCACTTCAAAAAGTACTTCATTGGCTGTAAAGCGCTTTGGGATGTCCGGTGATTGTGGAAGGCGCTATATAAATGCAAGTCTTCCTTTTTTTTGTTTTATGACCTGCTTGGTTTTCTGATATTTGCGACACCCAGGCGATCCAATGTGCCTGTTTACAAAATCTTGGAAAATCTCACCTTTTAATTTTTCATTTGCCTGTTTATTTTTGCCAGAGGGTAGCTCAGCAGTGTTTCGCTACAAGACAACAGTGGGTTGGAGGATGAGCTGTTGACAATCACAGGAAGCTGCAATACCTTTTCCCAGGTTTATCCTCCAAGTGAGGTTCAATCTGCAGTGTCAGCCTTGGTTCAGAGGTCACATTCTTCCCTCTGAGTCAGAAGGTCGTGGGTTCAAGGACCACTCCAGAGACTTGATCAGAAAATCTAGGTTGATACTTCAGTGCATAACTGAGTGAGTGCACTAATGTTAGATAGAGATGGTGTCTTCCAGTTGGAATGCTGAACTAAAGCCCAATCTGCTCTCTCAGGGGTCATCTTGTGGCACTATTTGAAGAGCAGGGGAGGTCGCCTGATGTCCCAATCAGTGGTTAGCCCTCAATCAAACTACCAAAACAGGTTATCTGGTCATTCATCTCATGGAGGAGGAATTTCTTCTCAGAGGGTCGTGAATCTTTGGAATTCTCTACCCCAGAGAGCTGTGGAGGCTGAGTCATTGAATATATACAAGGCGGAGATAGACAGATTTTTGAAAAACAGGGGAGTCAAGGGTTATGGGGAGCTGGCAGGAAAGTGGAGTTGAGGCCAAGGTCAGATCAGCCATTGTAAAGTCCGCGCCTCAATAATACACGGACTTCGGGAGAACAGTTTAACAGATACTTTACTGAACAAGAGGCAGCTTGAAACTGAAACTACAAAAGCCTGCTAGGGCCTTTTATACAGGGGTGGTCACTGCCGGTACTGCAGTCTAAGACCAGTTATTCCCTTAAAGGTACATACACAACAATTCCTCCCCTTTTAGATAAACAGTACATAACATTCATTTAACAACTAAATAATAACTAATTACAATTACAATTTTCTCAGTAATATATACATCAACTGAAATAGTCATTTATAAGTTCAGTCTTTGAGGAGGCTTCCTGATCCGGACTGGATAGCGCCTTTCTCGAGTATCCTGTTCTGGCGGTGGAGTCAATTCTGGCTCATTGTCATTGGTTGGTTTGTCAGCTTCCAATACCCCTGCTTCTGAGGTAGACGCAATCTGTACTTCGGGCTCATTACCAGGTGCACATGCTTGTGGTACAGGTTTGGCTTGTTCCTGTGACTCTAGAATCTGGTCAGCATGGCGTCTCACAATGCTCTCTCCAACGTCCACTGTGTACATTAGTGGTCCCTGCTGTGTGCATATCGTGCCTGGCTGCCATTTTTCTGTTCGGTAGTCGCGGGCCAAGACTGGTTGCCCTATCTTGAAGCTCCTGGTTGGCTTCTCATTTATGTGCTGGAACTGCTTATCCTCAACATCTCGTCTTATGTTTGGTTTGAGCAAATCCAAGCGACATCTTCGTCTCCGGTTGAAAAACAGTACGGCTGGAGTTTGGTTGGTTACTGCATGTGTCGCATTCCGGTAAGCAAACAGGAAGTTATCCACCTTGTGTTGCAGTGGTATGTCGTCATTATACATTCCCTTTATGGCCTTTTTAAAGGTCTGAACAAACCTCTCAGCCAATCCATTTGTGGCTGGATGATATGGGGCAGATGTGTAATGTTTCACCCCATTATTCTTCAGGAACCTCCGGAAATCCTCAGACACAAACTGTGGGCCATTGTCGGAACAGATCTGTTCTGGCAACCCATTCCTGGTGAAGATGGTCCTTAGGACTGCAATAGTTTTCTCCGTGGTGGTGGAGGACATTTTAATGACCTCTGGCCATTTCGAATGGGCGTCCACAGCAATTAGAAACATTGAGTCCATAAATGGACCAGCGAAATCAATGTGTACCCATTGCCATGGAGATGAGGGCCACTCCCATGGATGTAGCGGGGCCTGTGGTGGAGCGTTTTGGACCTTCTGGCATCCTGTGCATCTCTTGGTCATATCCTTGATTTCTTTATCGATTCCCGGCCACCACACAAATGCCCTGGCTAGGCTCTTCATTTTTACCCCTCCCAGATGACCATCGTTAAGCTCATTGAGTACTCTATCTCTCAACTTGAGTGGAATTACCACTCGGGATCCACACATCAAGGTTCCCCGGCACACTGACAGCTGTTCCCTCCTTGGCGAGAATGCTGGCAACAGTGAGTCGCCATATGCTGGCCATCCCTTCACCGTCAAATCATAGACCCGAGAGAGTGTCGGGTCATTTCGTGTTTCCTTCTCAATACTTGCGTTTGTAACAGGCAAACATTCGACTATGGTCGCATGGAATATCTCCACAAGGTCCACTGCAGGTGCTTCTTCCGCCGTAGGCAACGGTAGGCGCGACAGCCCATCAGCGTTTCCATGTTGTTTTGTACCTTTGTACTCAATGTCATACTGATGTGCCCCTAGAAAAAGTGACCATCTTTGCAGCCGTTGCGCCGTCATCACCGGAACGCCCTTCTTTGGGTTAAAAATTGAAACCAGGGGTTGATGATCAGTCAGTAGGGTGAATTTCTGCCCGTGCAGATAGTGATTGAACTTCTTCACCCCCCACACCAGGCTGAGGGCCTCCCTGTCAATCTGGGCGTAGTTATGCTCGGCTGAGGTTAGCGAGCGCGATGCAAAGGCTATTGGCCTCCCTGAACGGTCACGGAATTTGTGTGACAGCACCGTTCCAATGCCGTAAGGTGACGCATCACATGCCAACCGAATCGGTAGTGTTGGGTTGTAGTGGGCCAATACTTCTTTTGAAGTGATTTGGCATTTACATTCCTGAAAGGCACGCTTACACTCATCACTCCATTTCCATGTTACACCAGTTTGAAGGAGGGCGTTCAGTGGGTGCAGAATTGTAGATAAATTCGGCAAGAACTTATGGTAGTAGTTCACCAACCCGAGGAACGACCTCAGTTGCGACACATTTTCTGGTGCTGGAGCCTTGACTACAGCCTCAATCTTGTCCGACGACTTATGCAACCCTTCCTCATCAATCATGTGGCCACAATACGAGATTTGTCTCCTGAAGAACTCGCATTTGGGATGGTTGGCTCATAGCCCATATTCCTGCAATCTCGTGAGCACCTGTTCCAGGTTGGCAAGGTGTTCATTGTCATTTTCGCCCGTAACCAGGATGTCATCCAAATAACACTGGGTCCCCGGGATCCCTTGCAGGACTTGTTCCATTGCCCTCTGCCACATAGCCGGGGCCGATGCTACCCCAAATACCAGCCGATTGTACTGGTAAAGGCCTTTGTGAGTGTTTATCGTGAGGTATTTCCTAGATGCTTCTTCCACCTCCATTTGTAGATACGCTTGAGCCCGGTCAATCTTTGTAAAACGTTTCCCTCCAGATAGTGAGGCGAAAATATCTTCTATCCGCGGAAGCGGATACTGTACTGTGTGCAGGACTGGGTTCACAGTCACCTTGAAGTCCCCACAGATGCGAACCTTCCTTGGCTCCCCAGGCGTGCTGCTCAATGCTTTCTTCATTACAGGAATGATGGGTGTGGCCCACTCGCTCCAGTCCACCTTAGACAGCACCCCCGAACGCTCCAGACTCTCCAGTTCAGCTTCCACAGCTGGACGTATCGTGTATGGCACCGGTCTGGCCTTGAAAAATTTTGGGGTTGCGTTATCCTCAATCTTTATGGTTGCCTTTACTCCTTTTAGAGTCCCAAGTCCTTGTTGGAACACTTCTTCCGCGTCAGATAGAATTTGTGACAGACGTCCAGGTGCGACGTCATCATCTTTTTTGTCAGTCACAGTTAGTGCCAGAATGGAATGCCAATCCAATTGTAGTCTTCGGATCCATTCACGTCCCAATAATGGTGGTCCTCCATCTCGTAGTATATACATGTATAGTTTCTGTGTTTCCTTTCCATTATATTCAACTGGCACCCTTATTTTTCCTCTGGGGTAGACCTTTTGCCCCGTGTATGTCTTCAATACAATGGACATGTCCTTTAAGGGTATGTGTGAGAATAGCCGCTCATAGTCTCGTCGATTCATGACAGTTAGGGCTGATCCTGTGTCCAATTCCATCTTCACTGGGGACCCTGCTATCATGAGGGTGACCCAAATGGTTCGGTGATCTTCTTTTGCGATCACGTTGTGTAACTTTAAACAACTTAGTCGCCTGCTCCCGGAGTCCTTATCACTCTCCTGATCTTCTGAACTACTATCTGTCAGTTTCTTTACTTTCCTGTACTGTTCCTTAGTAGTTCTTGTCGTGTTGGTCTTCTTTCCCGACCTGCAGACTCTTGCTATATGTCCCATTTTCCCGCATTGCCTGCATATTTTGTCTTTAAACCAGCAGTCTTTCTGCTCATGGGTTGTTCTGCCGCAGCGATAGCACTTTTCTGCTCCATACACCATTTCGTTAGCGCTGTATTCTTGTGGTTTCTGTTGTATTTCCGCAGCTCCCCGTGCTGCTGCTTTGTAGGATACTGCCACGCTGAAAGCCTGTTCTAGCTTCAGGTCCTTTTTTGAAAGTAGTCGTTTCTGGGTTCCTTCACTCTGGAGCCCGCAGACAAACTTATCCCGTAAGGTGTCTGCCAGTCCTGCTCCGAACTGGCAGTGCTTCGATAACTTGCGTAGTTCCGTAAGATAGTCAGCATTGCTCTCATCTTTGTGCTGGTTTCTTTTATGGAACTTGAATCTTTCTGCTATCAGCAGTGGTGTAGGGCTTAGATGTTCCTGTAAGATATGAACAATCTCCTCAAAACTTTTCTCCATTGGTTTAGCTGGGGTAATTAAATTCCGCAATAGGCCGTACGTACTCGCACCCATCAGATTTAATAATACCGATGCCCTCTTTCCATCAGCCACCTCATTTGCCTTGCAGTACACTTCAATTCTTTCCACATACGTGGTCCAGTCTTCTACCTCGTTGTCGAAAGCAGTGATACTGCCACTTTTTGGCATCTTGGGCGATTTAAAATGGCGCCTCCCGTGCTTTTGCTTCTTCCCCAATGGAATAAAATGGCACCTCCCGCGCTTTTGCTTCTTCCCCAACGGGATGTAATGGCGCCTCCCGCGCTTTTTTGCTTCTTCCCCTTACTGCCACGCTGCTCCTCGCGTTCTACGGGGTAATGGCGGCGACCCGCAGCTTCGGCGCGTCTCGCTTTCCTTCCCCCCCCATTTAGTTTCTCTCCGCTGTCCTGTTCTCGAGCACCGACCGCGCCCTGTGCGCTCCACCCTCTCTCTCTTGTTTTCTTTTCCCGGCGACGCTGCGCGGCCCGATTTGTAGAGCCGCTCGATCGATCTTGAGCCCGCCGCAGTCCGGAAGGGTCAGCGCGCTACCTGCTACCAGCACGATTCGCTGGAACCACAGTCTCTCCCGCAATTCTCCAAACACCGATGGATTCTTTGGGCGGTTGCCCTCGGTCGACACCCGTTGCTCAGACTACGACCTTCCAGGACCTTCCTTTCAGGCGAGATCCCCGTGAGATGATGCCACACTGCAGGTGACTTCGAACTTACTCGTCGCCACTGTAAAGTCCGCGCCTCAATAATACACGGACTTCGGGAGAACAGTTTAACAGGTACTTTACTGAACAAGAGGCAGCTTGAAACTGAAACTACAGAAGCCTGCTAGGGCCTTTTATACAGGGGTGGTCACTGCCGGTACTGCAGTCTAAGACCAGTTATTCCCTTAAAGGTACATACACAACAGCCATGATCTCATTGAATGGCAGAGCAGGCTCGAGGGGCCGAATGGCCTACTCCTGCTCCTATTTCTTATGTTCTTTTATTCTTATGTTTTTTCTTGGACCTTGCTGCGTGCAGATTGGCTGCTGCATTTGCCTACCTTTACACTTCAAAAGTACTTTGTGGCTGTGAAGTGTCAGGACATCCTAAGGATGCGAAAGCCACTATATGAATGCAAGTTCTATCTATTGAGGATTGTAGAAGAGCAAAGACGGTATTGTAGGGTCATCGTGTTTGTGTATGGCCATTAAGGGCAAGTCAAAAATTCTCTGGGGTAGGCCTTGCGTCAACTCTGTGCCAGGATCACGCAGCCTGCCTTTTAACTGCTGGATTGTCCTTAACTCAAGGGGAAGCTCTTGTTGATGGTACGCAAGCCTTATTAAGCTTTCAAAAATCATATAAATGCCCCTCACCCATGATTTCCTGAGGTTTGCCTGTGTAAAGCCTTGTTATGCCAGTTCAGGAATATTTCTAGCATAATGGAATATTCCCCATTATATCTACATAATTATTATATCTACCCATCTCCAACATACAATGAGCCAGCTGCACCCAGACGCACCTACACTGTGCCAGTCACACCAGGATGGTGCACCCTACTTTGCACCAGCCGCACTGTCCTACCATATGTGCTGACATCAAGAGGAGTTAACAGGGACGCCGCATGAAACCAGGAAGCTTATTTTCCATCCTGTTACTGATGGCATTTTAGCATAAGAACATAAGAACATAAGACGTAGGAGCAGGAGTCGGTCATTTGGCCCTTCGAGCCTGCTCCACCATTCAATAAGATCATGGCTGATCTGATCTTGGCCTCAACTCCACTTCCCTGCCCGCTCCCCATAACCCTTGACTCCCTTACCTTTCAAAAATCTGTCTATCTCCACCTTAAATATATTCAATGACCCAGCCTCCACAGCTCTCTGGGGAAGAGGATTCCAAAGATTCACGACCCTCAGAGAAGAAATTTCTCCTCATTTCCGATTTAAATGAGTGCCCCCTTATTCTGAAATTATGCCCCCTAGTTCTAGATTCCCCACGAGGGGTAACATCCTCCCTGCATCTACCCTGTCAAACCCCTTCAGAATCATATATGCTTCAATAAGATCCCCTCTCATTCTTCTAAACTCCAATGAGTATAGGCCCAACCTGCTTAGCCTGGGACACCTGCATTGTTCAGCCCATGGTTATTGCCAAAATAATCATCCCACTGCTGTGCTGTATGAATCAATGGCCTGGACTTTCCTGGAGATTTGCGCCATAGTAATGGCGTATCTACGTCGTAAGGGCCTGATTTATGACACAAAAGGAAGGGGAAATTGTAGCGTATGTGACTTACACTATTACTTACGCCACGGCATAACTTCCTGGGACTTTCGCTTTTACTCTCGCCAAAACAATATTTAAGTTAATTGTTGTAGCTGTGCTGCCCCCACCCCCACTACCCTTAAAATCAATGGCGATCGCAAATTTCCTGGAATAACGCCAGCTTCCATGCTGCTGTCACTTAGACTGGAAAGTAATGGCACTGGCGACCTGGCAACAGCGTGATTTATTGCTCCAAGATCAGTTTCCTTTAAACATGTTTTCCAGCTCGTTTGCTTAGCTCCCGGTCACTTAAAAAGAGTCAAATTTATTGCGAAGCATCCATTCGATATTAACTGTGATAAATTGATTTGCGTTATTATCATTTACTTATTAAATCCAAAGAGAGATTTATTTATACATCTGCATGTAATGATCTTGATTGGACTAGCAATGAGGTGAAAATCTTTACGACACCAATATAGCTCAAACTGGGGCAGGCTGGAGAGGAATCTGTCAAGGGTAATGAGACCGGATTGAATCCAACTTTGACTGTAGGATTGGTTTGTCCCTAAGACAGTTTTATTTCCGCAGGTTAATGCGAGGACCCTGGAAATCCTTTCATTATTCCTGAACTACGGTTAAAATATCTGCAGCTGGCGCCTTGTCAGTGGGCGATCTGTCAGAGTTGTCCCAATCCCATTCGTGATAGAAACATAGAAGATAGGAGCAGGAGTAGGCCATTCGGCCCCTCAAGCCTGCTCTGCCATTTAATGAGATCATGGCTGATCATCCAATTTCAGTACCCTGTCCCTGCATTCTCCCCATATCCCTTGATCCCTTTAGCCTCAAGAAATATATCTAACTCCTTCTTGAATATATTTAATAAGTTGGCCTCAACGGCCTTGTGTGGTAGAGAATTCCACAGGTTCACCACTCTCTGGGTGAAGAAATTCCTCCTCATCTTGTCTTGTTTTGCACACTTTGTACAAAAAAAAAATTGCAGGACAACAGCTTACTTGTGAGTGACTCAAAACTGAAGGAGATCCGAGCAGAAACAGTTTAAACTATTTTAATGAAGCATCAGATCTGATAACTTTCTCAATCATCCAGCACCGTGTGGACAAGATGGAGTCAGGGCCCCTGGGTCTTCTAAACAATAGCAGTCCTTACAGATGCCTGCAGGCCAATGACAACTCAGCATGTGATCACATGTGAATATAATAGGTATTCCTTACAGATGCCTGCGGGCCAATGATAGTTCAGTATGCAAATGTTACATCCCCTTTCTTTTAAAAGAAAAATGTTATGCATTACTTTTGAACCTTTTTTCTACATAATATTCTCAGTAGCATCAACATATAAGTAAACTCAACATTTAACTAGCACTGAAAACATCTCAACATTTCAATAACGATGTACAGTTTTTTTTAGGGCAGCGATCCGCCTACACCCTTTGACATTTCACAAGTCAAGGATAACTCTAGGCTTGACCTCTCGTCCTGACCTTGTGTGGTATGGAACTGAGCATGCTTCTGAGTCGGTCAACAATTCCGGTTCAGGTTTAGGTTCAGGTAAGTATTATGTATTTTGTGTATTGCTTTGTTCATCACACTCTGTTGAACTAATCCTCTCGTCGGAATGACGGTGTTGTTCCTTGGTGTTCAGGAGGCGCCTGCGATTGCGGCGGTACACCTGTCCTTCTGGGGTGCGGATGTGATACGATCGCTCAGTGTCAGCTGGCTGGATGACGACTGCTGGCTTCCGGTAGTCATGCTCCTAGATTCTGACGGATTCTCCATTGTGCAGCGGCGGCAGTAGTCTAGCTGACCTGTCATAGTATCTCTTTTGGTGTTGCTGTCTCTGTACATGTTTTGCATGCACTTGCTTGCAGCTGACGACCTGCCAGGGCCTGTCTGGGATACGGTGAGGTATCATGGGCTCTTTGACATTTGATGGGCGGCGTTCTAGACAAATGGAACATTTTCCGACAATGTCCTCAATGTGTTTGCACATTCCGGGCCAAAACTTAATCTTTGTTTGCATTTTTCCATGCCCATATGTCCAGCATGAATTTTTGTCAACATCTCTTCTCTGAGACTGGTAGGAATGATGATTTTCTCCCCTTTGAAGACGATTCCGTTGATTTGTGACAGTTCATCTCTGTGGTTCCAGAATTCAGATATGCTCTGAGGGCATTTCCTCCTTTCCTCAGGCCATCTCCTCCTTTCCTCAGGCCATCCTTCATGTATGACTTTGCTCAGCAGTGTGAGTTGTGCATCTTTCTCTGTTTCTGCTCGGATCTCCTTCAGTTTTGAGTCACTCACAAGTAAGCTGTTGTACACCATGTGCACCTGCACATCCATGCCTTCATGGAGGCTGCTGTCCTGGTAGCTAAGAGACTTTCTGGAGAGCGTGTCTGCGACAGGAATGTCTTTGCCTGGACGGTGAATGATTGTGAAGTCGTACTTCTGTAGCTGAAGGATCATTCTCTGTAGACTTGGTGGGGCTGCGGCTAGTGGTTTCCTCATGATTGACTCGAGGGGCTTGTGGTCGGATTCCACAATGACTTGTCGGCCATAGACATATTGGTGGAAACGCTTACATCCAAACAGAATTGCATATAGCTCTTTCTCGATTGGAGCATAGTTGATTTCACTGTCTGAGAGAGATCTGGAAGCGCAGCCGATGGGCTTTCCTTCTTGCAGTAATACTGCACCTAGTCCGTACTTTGATGCGTCCACTTGTAGTCTGAGCTCTTTGTTGGGGTTGAAGTAGGCAAGAACCGGTTCTGGTTCTCTGGTGATTAGGTCTTTCATTTTCTGAAATGCTGTGTCATGTTGTTTGTCCCACAGGAACTCATTGGATTGTTTGAGCAACTGACGCATGGGTGCGTTGATTTCGGAGAGGCTCGGGGCAAACTTGGCTAAGTAGTTAACCATGCCTAGTACTGTCTCTAGCTCTGCGCGGCTCTTCGGTGGCTCCATCTTCTTGATGGCGGAGATTTTCTCTGGATCCGGCTTAATGCCATCAGTTGAGAGGCGATGCCCAAAATAACTGATCTCAGTGGATCCAATTATGCTTTTCTCGGGGTTGAGCCGGATACCTTTCTCCCGTGATCTTTGTAGCATTGCACGGAGGTTCCTGTCATGTTCCTCTCTATTCCTGCCATAGATGAGGATGTCGTCTACGATTGCGACTACTCCGTTAAGGCCTTCATAGGTTTCGTCGATCTTCCGCTGGAATTCATCCTGAGCTGAGATAAGACCAAATGGTAAACGCAGAAATCGGTAGCGTCCAAATGGTGTGTTGAACGTTGTTAGCTTAGATGACTCTTCCGTGAGCTTGATAGTCCAGTATCCTGATCGTGCGTCCATTACACTGAAGTAACGTGCTCCCACTAGCTTGGGTGTGATGTCATCTAGTGTTGGTAGAGGGTAGTGAGGGCATTTGATAGCCTTGTTCAAATCTCTGGGGTCGAGACAGACTCTGAGCTTGCCTGTATGTGGTTTCTCAACCACTACTAATGCGTTGACCCACTCTGTCGGTTCTGTTTCCCGGACGATGATTTCTATATTCTCCATGCTCTGTAGCTCCTCCTTCAGGCAACTACATAGAGCAAGGGGTATCCTTCTCGGTGGGCAAACCACAGGGGTTGCTGCTGGGTCAAGGTGAATAGTGCATTCACCTGGGAATAGTCCGATTCCTTTGAAAATGTCAGCAAACTCCTCCATGACTGTCTGCTTCTCAACTGGTGCTGTCAATGATAGCACTAGCTTGACGAGGTCCATGTCTAAACATGCCTTTAGACCTAGCACTGGAGGTGCTCGAGTGTCAACAATGTAAAAGTCCAGCATCATGTCGCTTTCTTTGTACTTGCATTTCATCACGCATGTGCCTTTTACATTGAGCTGCTCACCTCCATAGCTGGTCAGTGTGCATGAGGTGGGCTGTAGCTCACACTCATCCTTCAAGCTGTGATACTCACTCAGAGGAATTACATTAACCTGAGATCCAGTGTCTAGTTTAAACTTAAGCTCTTTGCCCTGTTTTCCTATCTCAAAAGCGGCATAGGCTTGCTAAGTCCCTGAAATCTGTTTTTTCTGTGACACAGAATCAATAAACAGTTCCTTTGCATTTGGCTCTCTATCTGGCATTTGGCTGTCACTCACTGTGTGTACTGCTTTTCCGAAAACTCTCTTGCAAACTTTAGCAAAGTGGTTCCGTTTACCACATTTAGTACATTGCCTTCCTTTGGCAGGGCAGTACTCCTTTTTTCCATGCCAGTTGTTTCCACAATATCCAGTTTTTGAAGCGTTTTATGTCCGTGTCGCTCATTTTTAGAACTCTCGCTGTTCTTTCTGTTCTGAAACACGCTCTCTGGGCAGTGTTCTTTGGTGTGTATCTATTAACTGCATGCATTGTCTGTTCACTCGAGCTACTCATGGCGCCGGTTATGGTTTTCAACTGTGCTTGGGCTATCTCGTGCGATCTAGCTATGTCTATAGCTTTGTCCAGCGTTAGCCCGGACCCAACATTCAAAAGTTTCTGTCTCACTTTAGCTGAATGTATTCCAAACACGATGCGGTCTCTGACCATCTCATCTTTATCTGCATATGCACCGTCTTTTACCAGCAGTTTTAACTCAGTCACGAATTGTTCAAACGACTCACTAGCTCCTTGTACTTTCTCCTGAAACATACGCTTCAAAACGGTCAAAATAACTTTTCAGTACCTTTGCTTCATCTGCGGTGAGAGACCATGTGTTAAAAATGTCTCTCCCTTTTTCTTCGATCCACAGGAGTAAGTAGCTGCATTTTTCTTCATCTCCTTCTCTTTTCAGTGGACCCGAGACCATCAACTCCACGTGTTGCTTGAACTTGCGCCATTCTCTATGTAAGTTCAAGGATTCCCAATTCATTCGAGGTAAGGGAGCTCCAACGATGTCCATTTCAAATCCCTGTTCTGACACCATGTCTTGTTTTGCACACTTGGTACAAAAATAATACATTGCAGGACAACGGAGTATTACCGTTTTTAACTATTTTAATGAAGCATCAGGTCTGATAGCTTTCTCAATCATCCAGCACCGTGTGGACAAGATGGAGTCAGGGCCCCTGGGTCTTCTAAACAATAGCAGTCCTTACAGATGCCTGCAGACCAATGACAACTCAGCATGTGATCACATGTGAATGTAATAGGTATTCCTTACAGATGCCTGTGGGCCAATGATAATTCAGTATGCAAATGTTACACTCATCTCAGTCCTAAATGGCTTACCCCTTATCCTTAGACTGTGACCCCTGGTTTTGGACTCCCCCACCATCGGGAACATCCTTCCTGCATCTAGTCTGTCTAGTCCTGTTAGAATTTTATAAATTTCAATGAGATCCTCTCTCATTCTTCTAAACTCTAGTGAATATAAGCCCAATCGACCCAATCTCTCTTCATACGTCATTCCTGCCATCCCAGGTATCAGTCTGGTGAATCTTCGCTGCACTCCCTCCATGGCAAGAACATCCTTCCTCAGATAAGGCGACCAAAACTGCACACAATACTCAAGGTGTGGTCTCACCAAGGCCCTGTACAACTGCAGCAAGACATCCTTGCTCCTGCACTCAAATCCTCTCGCTATGAAGGCCAACATATCATTTGCCTTCTTAACCGCCTGCTGCATCTGCATGCCTACCTTTAGCGACTGGTGCACAAGGACACCCAGGTCTCGTTGCACTTCCCCTTTTCCCAATCTATTGCCGTTCAGGAGCCTCAGATGGAAATCAACCAATGGCACTTTCAGTTCCGATACAGCCGGTGAAACTGCTCTGCGTTCACAGAAAGAACTATCTTTGGCAAAGAGCTCAGGGTGGGTATGTTAGAAAATACATATTGCGTTCTTCATTTTGTTATCAATTCCAATCTATCGCAATACTAAATATAAGATCACTGCACAGCAAAGTAGAAAATCTTCTGTCTAAAGCATTATGTTGAATGGATGGGAAATGTGGCTCAGTAGGTAGCCCACTTGCTCTCTGAGTCAAAAGGTTGTGGGTTCAAGTCCCACTCCAGGGACTTTAAGCACATAAATCTAGATTGACACTCCCAGTGCAGTGCTGAGGGAGTGCTGCACTGTCGGATGTGCCGTCTTTCTGACAAGACATTAAACTCTCTCAGGTGGACGTAAAAGATCCCATGGCACTATTTTTGAAGAAGAGCAGGGGAGTTATCCCCAGTGTCCTGGCCAAATATCCCTTCAATCAACATAACAAAAACAGTTTATCTGGTCATTATCACATCGCTGTTTGTGGGAGCTTGCTGTCTGCAAATTGGCTGCCACGTTTCCCACATTATAACAGTGACTCCACTCCAAGAAAGTACTTTATTGGCTGTAAAGCTCTCTGAGACGTCCGGTGATCGTGAAAAGCGCTGTATAAATTGAGGAACTTGCGATTTCCTCACTGCTGCATGCACAGTTTCCACCAGCATAATCAGTTACACTGCCAGGAATACAGGCTATATTCATTGGAATGGGAATTACTGTAATTATGAAGAAGTAAGAAAGCTCAGATGAAGAAACCCTATTCCTCCCAATGATCATGGCCAATGTCCTCTTTCATTGGGCTGAACTCAACCCATTTAATCTCCAAGGAAAGGTTCTGCAACATTTCCCCCTAGCCTATATTAAACGTTTTAGGATGCAAGTTCAGATAATTATCATGAAAATTGGCTTGAGTGATCACTGGGAGGGAGCAGGGAGAGATTTTGCAGGACCTTGTCTCACAAGCTGTCACATTCAACAAAGCAGCTTTTCACTAATTCTGACAAAGAGCCTGCCCCCAAAACATTAACCTGTCTTTTCATCTTTACAGATACTGATGGATACGCTGTGAGTTTCCAGCATTTTAACATTTCATTAGCTCTGTCTGTCCTTTACTTTATAAGCTGTCAATTCTGTTGCTAATCAGATATTCACCCAGTTCCTCTAAAAGGCACTTGTTTAACACAGAATTGATTGTTTTACCCGGGGGTCTATTCCGCATGCCCATAACTCTGCAGAATAAAATTTCTTCTAATTTTCGCTGCAATTATAATCAATTAGGCGAAAGCTGGAAAATTATAAATCCAACTGATTTCCTGCACAGAGAAGCTAAATAGAAAGATTCATCAGCACCTTTTCCAATTATCGACTGAACACTCAGGTAGTGAGCAGATTAGAGAGATGTGTCACAATTGAATATGTTGTATTATTAATTATGGTTGGTGCAGAAGTGCTGCGCTGAAACTGTATTCTACAGAACAGATTCATTTAAAATGAAACTGTCAATAAAAGAAGGGATTTGAAGGTTTAATTTGGTCTGTACGGCTAGTGTAAATGTTGGCTGTGTGTTAAGGGGATATATATTTTTATGATTGGGATGTATTAATTATTTATTTAGCGTACGCAGACTCAGCGTATAATTCCAGCCATCTTAGAGACTTGTCATCACCGGTATGCAAAGTTAATGGGCCACTGGATAGTTTAGTTAGCGGGCATGATTCAACGATGTGGGACATGGTTTGTATTTGACCGCAAGGATGTTTGTTGTTGTCACAAGGGACCTTATAGGTGAAGATTTGAGGTGCACTGTCCCTGCCCAGCTTGAAAGTGGTTGAGAAGCGCCCGACTGCAACATGGTCAGTTGAATCCTGGTTGATAGTCTGTAGGTTCGGAGAAGATATGGTGATTTATAGGAGTTGGGAAGGAAAAGCCAATGGAATCAGGAAAGGATGACCAGATTGGGCATTTCAAAGAGAGTCGCGCTTGTAGGGATTCGCAAAAATCCCCTCAGTCCCCGAAGATCGGGAAATATTAATCCACATCGTGGATGAAGACTTTGCGTGTTTTAAATTGCCTCTGGGTTGGACAATGTTTTAAAACATACCCAGAATCGCAGGGGGGCTGCGTTGAGCTGGGCAGCATGTGGACAACACCGGAATCGAGCAACTTTGTGGAAAAATTCGCACACTTTAAGACAGTACATTTTATTTAAAAAATGCACTCTTGAGTGTGGTAATATGCCCAGGGATAAAATGGCCGTCAGAAAGCATGGACAAAGACAAAGAACATAAGAAATAAGAACATAAGAAATAGGAGCAGGAGTAGGCCAATCGGCCCCTCGAGCCTGCTCCACCATTCAGTAAGATCATGGCTGATCTGATCCTAACCTGAAATCTACTATCACTCTACATCCCACCCAAATCCATGTGATCTCCCGGGAGAGGCGAAAAACCAGATAAAAACCCAATGGCCAATTTGGGGGAAAAAATCTGGGAAATTCCTCTCCGACCCATCTAGGTGATCGAAACTCATCCAGGAGATCACACTGTCCCTATATTTTCACAGTACTTACCTTCTGTAAAAGGTGATCTCCACCCCAGCCAGGAACAGGAATAGAACCATCTCCTGAAATCTAACACAGAATTAGAAAACAAGAAGTAGGAGCAGAACCAGGCTACACGGCCCCTGGGCCCGCTCCGCTACCCACAGGGCCATGACCGTTCCGAACCTAGACTCATGTCCAATTTCCTGCCCGCTCCCCATAACCCCTAATTCCCTTTACTTCTAGGAAACTGTCTATTTCAGTTTTAAATTTATTTAATGATGTAGCTTCCACAGCTTTCTGGGGCAGCAAATTCCACAGACCTACTACCCTCTGAGTGAAGAAGTTTTTCCGTATCTCAGTTTTGAAAGAGCAGCCCCTTATTCTAAGATTATGCCCCCTAGTTCTAGTCTTACCCATCATTAGGAACATCCTCACCGCATCCACCCGATCAACCCCCTTCACAATCTTATATGTTTCAATAAGATCGCCTCTCATTCTTCTGAACTCCAATGAGTAGAGTCCCAATCTACTCAACCTCTCCTCATATGTCCACCCCCTCATCCCCGGGATTAACCGAGTGAACCTTCTTTGTACTGACTCGAGAGCAAGTATGTCTTTTCTTAAGTATGGACACCAAAACTGTATGCAGTATTCCAGGTGCGGTCTCACCAATACCTTGTACAACTGCAACAATACCTCCCTATTTTTATATTCTATCCCCCTAGCAATAAAAGCCAACATTCCATTGGCCTTCTTGATCACTTGCTGCACCTGCATACTAACTTTTTGAGTTTCGTGCACCAGGACCCCCAGATCCCTTTGTACTACAGTACTTTCCAGTTTCTTGCCATTAAGATAATAACTTGCTCTATGATTTTTCCTGCCAAAGTGCATAACCTCACATTTTCCAGTATTGTATTCCATCTGCCAAATCTCTGCCCACTCACTTAGCCTGTCTATGTCCCTTTGCAGGTTTATTATGTCCTCTTCACTCACTACTTTCCCTCCCATCTTTGTATCATCTGCAAACTTTGATATGTTACACTCGGTCCCCTCCTCCAAATCGGTAATATAGATTGTAAAGAGTTGGGGACCCAGCACTGACCCCTGCGGAACACCACTAGTTACTGATTGCCAGTCTGAGAATGAACCATTTATCCCAACTCTCTGCTTTCTGTTAGATAGCCAATCCTCCACCCATGCCAGAATATTACCCCCAATCCCGTGATTTTTTATCTTGAGCAATAATCATGTGTGGCACCTTGTCAAATGCATTTTGGAAGTCTAAATACATTATGTCCACTGGTTCCCCTTTATCCACCCTGTATGTTACTTCCTCAAAGAACTCAAGCAAATTTGTCAAACATGACTTCCCCTTCATAAAACCATGCTGACTTTGTCCTATTAAATTATGTTTATCCAAATGTCCCGTTACTGTCTCCTTAATAATGGACTCTAAAATTTTACCAACCACAGATGTTAGGCTAACAGGTCTATAGTTTCCAGCCTTCTGCCTACTGCCCTTTTTAAATAAGGGTGTTACATTAGCAGTTTTCCAATCTGCCGGGACCTTTGCTGAGTCATGGGGGTTTTGGAAAATTATTACCAATGCCTACCGCCACTTCTCTCAAGACCCTAGGATGTAAGCCATCAGGTCCAGGGGATTTATCCGCCTTGAGTCCCATTATTTTACCAAGTACCACTTCCTTAGTGATTTTAATTGTATTTAGTTCCCCCCCCCCTAGAGCCCCCTGTTTGTCCAGTGTTGGGATATTCTTAGTGTCCTCTAACGTAAAGACTGATACAAAATATTTGTTCAGCGTTTTTGCCATCTCCATGTTTCCCACCATTAAATTCTCGGTCTCATCCTCTGAGGGACCAACATTTACTTTAGCCACCCTTTTTCTTTTTATATAACTATAGAAACTTTTGCTATCTGTTTTTATATTTTTTGCTAATTTACTTTCATAATCTATCTTCCCTTTCTTAATCAATCTTTAATTATTTTTTGCTGTCTTTTAAAGACTTCCCAATCTTCTATCCTCCCACTAGATTTGGCTACCTTATATGCCCTTGTTTTTAGTCGGATACTATCCTTAATTACTTTACTTAGCCATGGATGGCTATCTTTTCTTTTACACCCTTTTTTCCTCAGTGGAATATATATTTTTTGGAAGTTGTAAAATAACTCCGTAAATATACACCACTGATCATGTACCGTCTTACCCTTTAATCTATTTTCCCAGTCCACTCTAATCAATTCCGCTCTCATACCTTCATCGTCTCCTTTATTCAAGCTCAGCACGCTTGTTTGAGATCCAACCTTCTCACCCTCTAATTGAATATGGAATTCAACCATGTTATGGTCACTCATTCCAAGGGGATCCTTTACTAGGACATTTTTAATTAATCCTGTCTCATTACACAGGACCAAATCTAAGGTTGCTTGCCCCCTGGTCGGTTCAGTTACATACTGCTCAAGAAACCCATCCCTAATACACTCAATGAACTCATCCTCAAGGCTGCCCTACCCAATTTGATTTTTCCGGTTAATATGATAGTTAAAATCCCCCATAATTATAGCTGTTCCCTTATTACAAGCCTCAACTATTTTCTGATTAATACTCCGTCCAACAGAGTTGCAACTGTTCGGAGGCCTATAGACTACGCCCACTAGTGTTTTTTCCCCTTATTATTCCTTATCTCCACCCAAACTGTTTCACTATCCTGATCCTTTGACCCAATATCATTTCTCTGTATTACAGTGATTCCTTCCTTTATTAACATAGCCACCCCACCTCCCCTTCCTTCCTGCCTGTCCTTCCTGATTGTCAAATAACCTGGTATGTTTAATTCCCAGTCATGGTCACCCTGCAGCCATGTTTCTGTAATGGCCACAAGATCATACCCATATGTAGTTATTTGTGCCATTAACTCGTCCATTTTGTTACGAATGCTACGTGCATTCAGATAAAGAACTTTCAAATATGTTTTGTGACACTTAATTCCTGCTTTTGCCCTTTTTATTACTTTACCTTTTACTCCATACCTTCTGCCCCTTCCTGACATGTTCTGTTTTTTAATTCCCCCACTGCTACCTACGTCTATAACCTTCTCCGTTGTCATTTTTATTATTTGCTCTCTAGAAACCTCCCCCCCACTAATTAATTTAAAGCCCTCTCTACAGCCCTAGTTATATGATTCGCCAGGATTCTAGTCCCAGCACTGGCCAAGTGAAGTCAGTCCCAACGGAACAGCTCCCTCCTGTCCCAGTACTGGTGCCAGTGTCCCAAGAAGCAAAACCCATTTTTCCCACACCAGTCTTGGAGCCACGCATTTAACTCTCTAATTTTATTTATCCTAGCCAAATTCGCTTATGGCTCAGGTAATAATCCAGAGATTATTACCCTTGAGGTTCTGTTTTTTAATTTGACCCCTAGCTGTTCATAGTCCTTTAACAGAACCTTCTTCCTTGTCCTATCTACGTTGTTTGTACCAACATGGACCATGACAACTGGATCCTCCCCCTCCCACTCCAAGTTTCTTTCCAGCCCAGAGGAGATGTCCTTAACCCTGGCACCGGGCAGGCAACACAGCCTTCGGGACTCCCGCTCTCCCCTACCACTACAACATTTCTTTTTACTCCCCCCACTTGAATGGCCCCCTGTTCCACGGTGCTGTGGCCAGGTTGCTCATCCTCCCTGCAGTCCCCACTCCCGCCCTCACAGGGAGTAAGAATCTCGAACTTGTTTGACAAGAGCAAGGGCTGCGGCTCCTTCAACACTACCTCCTGGATCCCTGTACCTGCCTCACTCATAGTCACACCATCCTGTCCCTGACCACGGACTACATCTGAATTAATTAATTTCATAGGTGTGACTACCTCCTGAAACATAGAGTCCAGGTACTTCTCCCCCTCCCTGATGTGTCGCAGTGTCTGAAGCTCGGTCTCAAGCACCTCAATACGGAGCCGGAGTTCCTCTAGCAGCAAACACTTGTCACAAATTTAATCACCGTGAGCCTCAATGGGGTCCACTGGCTCCCACATCTCGCAACAGTAACACATCACCTGCTCCATTCTATGTAATTAATTAAATTTGTAATTAATTAAATTTTTTATTATTAGTTATGAAACCCTCTGCCCGGATATAGATGATAATATCACACCACTATTTAATAGGACTTACCAACTTAAAGGTATAAAAGAGAAGGAAGAGAACCTACCAACCAGCTGATCACCAACCTCCCTTTTGAATGCTGTCTGTGGGGCCTGTTAGGTTGATTCGTCTCGCTGCTCCACTTCTGCAGTGCTGTCTAAGCCTGGGAGCAGGGCACAAAACAGAGCAAAAACACCCCCTTACCTCCCACTTGCCCGAACTCTCCCACTTACCAAACTCTCGCTCCACTCAATGCCTCCGCACTCAGCGCTGCCGCACTAGTCCCGCCCCTTTTTATACCCGGATTCTACTTCCGATTTAAACTCCCCAGCAGCTTAATTTACACTAAAAAATTAAACTCACTTCAAATAATTAACTGTTTAACTCACTAAAATTCACTAAATACACTTAAATGACTTTTCTCCCACTTACCAAACTCTCGCTCCACTCAATGCCTCCGCACTCAACCTGGAAGCTGCTTTCTGTGTCTGTGAAGCCATGGCAGTCAAATTCTGTCAATCAAAAGGGAGTTTCCCCTCCCTCCAGAGGCAATCCATGTTTGTTTACAGGAAACTGCTACCTTGTTGACATAAGGGATTAAACCACTTGAGACTGCAGTTTCAGTGACCACAATGGGTTTCTGTTTACATAGTGATACAACTCCATTCAAAACCCATCAGTGTGAATGGAGATGGTTCCAAGGCTCAACACAGACATTTGAAAAAAGACACTCAAACTGAGGAAGGAACAGTTTAAGAATGAATGGGTTTGAATCACCCATTACTAGACAATGGGGCAGTTGTATCCCTTTTGTTAGCCCAGAAAACTCTGGATGTGGGCGGGAACATTTCGGCCCCAGAATGAAGACACATTCAAACCACTCCAAGCTTTATTCGAAACCCATCCCAGACAATAGGGCAGTTGGATCCCTTTTGTTTTAGCCAGATGAACTTGGATTTGGGCAGGAACATCTTGGCCCCAAAATTGGGGTATATAAAGATAGCTTCTGAGAAGCATCTCTCTCTCTCTCGCCTGTCTCTGTGTGCCTCTCTCTACAGCGTGGGAGTTTGTCTGAAGAAGTAAGAACACCAGCAGTTTACTTTTAAAACACTGGGGTGTTCTTTACTTTGGGACAGTGAAGATCTAAGTTCGTGAGGCACGGAGCTGGCATTGTAGTGGTGAGCATATATTTTTCTGACTTTCCACAAGGCAGGCATAAGGGTGGGGAGTAAAGTGGGATTTCGTTATAATTGTCATTTTAGTCGTTTTCCCTCGTTATGCCCATTTTTTCCTCCCCTATCTAAGCAATTTTACCGTGATTACATTGATCGTGTGGTGTAGTTTATTTAGTTAATAAAGTTTGACT
Source organism: Somniosus microcephalus (assembly GCF_052327205.1). Taxonomy (NCBI): domain Eukaryota; kingdom Metazoa; phylum Chordata; class Chondrichthyes; order Squaliformes; family Somniosidae; genus Somniosus; species Somniosus microcephalus. Next base: position 29,642,674 of record NC_140993.1, on the reverse strand, counting down.
TTCTTGTATCCAAACCATTTGTCTGATTTTACTGTATCATTAATTATAAGTTCCTCCAGTCAGAACTGGAAGGGTGGGTTTAGCGATTCGAAACCGCTGATTGGTATTGGTCACAGAGATAGTGGCGAAAAGGCTGCTTGACCAGGTAAATTACCGTAAACCAGGTAAAGGAAGGTAAATTACCGTAAACCAGGTAAAAGATGCCCCCTGCACGCTGTTGGTGGTTAGAACAAATCAGACTGAATTGGCAACATGATTTTGTCACCTTATCTGAGGAAGGATGTTCTTGCCATGGAGGGAGTGCAGCGAAAGTTCACCAGACTGATACCTGGGATGGCAGGAATGACGTATGAGGAGAGATTGGGTCGATTAGGCTTATATTCGCTAGAGTTTAGAAGAATGAGAGGGGATCTCATTGAAACTTATAAAATTCTAACAGGACTAGACAGACTAGATGCAGGAAGGATGTTCCCGATGGCTGGGGAGTCCAGAACCAGGGGTCACAGTCTAAGGATAAGGGGTAAGCCATTTAGGACTGAGATGAGGAGGAATTTCTTCACCCAGAGAGTGGTGAACCTGTGGAATTCTCTACCACAGAAGGCAGTTGAGGCCAATTCATTAAATATATTCAAGAAGGAGTTAGATATATTTCTTAAGGCTAAAGAGATCAAGGGATATGCGGAGAAGGCAGGGACAGGGTACTGAGTTTGGATGATCAGCCATGATCTCATTGAATGGCGGAGCAGGCTCGAGGGGCCGAATGGCCTACTCCTGCTCCTACCTTCTATGTTTCTATGTTTCCATGGTCAGTTGAACCCTGGCTGACAGTCTGTAGGGTCGGAGAAGATGTCTGATTTATAGGAGTTGGGAAGGAAAAGCCAATGGAATCAGGAAAGGATGACCAGATTGGGCATTTCGAAGAGAGCCGTGCTGTTGGTGGTTAGAACAAATCAGACTGAATTGGCAACATGATTTTGTCACAAAATCTATTCACCCATTTTGCTACTGCATCTGAACGATGAAGATGTGGAGGAGCTATGTTACAGGGACTGGTAACCGTGAGAGGGGATTAAGTCGCAATGTGCCTGACACAAGACGCATAGTAGCGTGCAGTTGATTATCCACCAGCTTGGAATGTGGCGACCAAGCCCAAATAGGAGCGCAATGTGCCGCAACTGAATATCAAAGAGCGAGAGCAGATGATCCCGTAAAATCATAGAATCATACTAATTTATGGCACAGAAGGAGGCCATTTGGCCCATCCTGTCTGTGCCAGTGAAAAAAAACTATCCAGCCTAATCCCACTTTCCAGCTCTTGGTCCGTGGCCTTGTAGGTTACAGCACTTCAAGTGCATATCCAAGTACTTTTTAAATGCGATGAGGGTTTCTGCCTCTACCACCCTTTCAGGCAGTGAGTTCCAGACCCCCACCACCCTATGGGTGTAAGACGTTCTCCTCAACTCCCCTCTAATCCTTTTACCAATTACTTTAAATCTATGCCCCCTGGTTATTGACCTCTCTGCTAAGGGAAACAGGTCCTTCCTATCCACTCTATCTAGGCCCCTCATAATTTTATACACCTCAATTAAGTCTCCCCTCAGCCTCCTCTGTTCCAAAGCAAACAGGCAGAGCCGGCAAGCTTGGCGATTAGATTATTTCTGGTTTTGACTTTGTCAGCAGTTTTCAGAAGAGGGTTTTTGTAAGTTAGTGATCGGTGGAGGGTAACAGCCAAGTAAACAGGGTGAGTATCATGTTTGAGAAGTTAACCGTTTAGGATGATAGTGAGTTAATGAGAGGCATTAATGGAGCAGACACTACAGCTCACCTTCCTAAAAATACTCCCAAGGGAACAAATATTTTAATGCATGCTAATGCAGACATTACATTAATGCTTTTTTCCGCTTGTTAACTGCTTGTTATAGAACAATAAATGTGGAGTGTGGAACTTGCAAATTTACTCTCAATCATTCATTCTATTTAAAGTCATTGGGCCGTATTTTGCGACCCGTACAAGGTGTGCAGGCGCCCGTAGGGGCTGCGCAAGTGCCAGGTTTAGGCATGCGAAGCGCATATGCTAAAACCCGGCACTCGGCATCCCCGGGAAAAGGGCCTCCACGGGTGGAGAGTTGCGCTATTTGCCCAACTTCCGCCCGTTGAAAGGCTGTGGAATTCTTACGCCTGGTAAAAGCTGGCATAAGACCTGCTTTTACCAGCATAAGAATTTTTAAAATTAGAAAAATAAAATGTTATCATTCACTTATACATTAAAAACCCTGTCCAATAAGGTAAGTTTATTTTTAGCCCTGTTAAAACATAATTTTTTTTTCAAAAAATTAAATTTTTGTTTAAAATATTTAATTAAATGCCATTTTGATTAATTTTATATATGTAATTTTTAATTTTTTTTAATTTTAAGTCATTCCCATTCATACTTATGGGAGCTCCATATGTACGCAACTGTCAAAAAGTAGGAAGGGGGATTTCCTTCTTTCATTGGTTGGGCCAACCCAAGTGATCCCGGGGCGCTTGCGAACCGCTTGCGCCCCTGGGATACGTGAGCCTCTGCGCATTTCAACCAGGAGAGGCCCAGAATCGCAAGTCCCCGTATCTCCCAGACCACCAGGTAAATGTGTCGAAAATTTGATGATGGGAGGGATCTGCCCGCGCGGGAAGTCTCCGATTGCAAATTCAGGCCCAATATTAAAGCTCCCAAGAGAGCCAGCAGAGCTCCACTATGGAGCACAGCAGGACATATTGGCCCTGAAATTAGGATCAGGTGCTTGCCGCGCGTGCAAGCCCCCGATCTGCACTCACCCTGCGCGCCGACATCTGAAGCCCGGGCCTGCTTGCATTTCCTGTCACTGGCCCGGTTCAGATGTCGGCGCGATGTGCTTACCTGATCCAGCGGCGTAGTTAGTGCGATGTGCCGGCTGGGATCAGGTGAGCACTGTGCAGCCAATCAGGGGAGGGGAAACTCATTCATGAGTTTGACAGAAAGAGCTGTCAAACTCATGAGAAGTCCTGGCCCCAAAACACTACTTAAACCTGAAAGAAAATTTAAAAAAACATTGCACTACTTAAATGAACATTATAGAACTCTGAAAAACTATTATAAACAATTTTAAAATTTGAAAACATTTTTTTTATTTTTTTTAAATCAGGGCTAAAACTAAACTTACCTTACTATAAATTCTTTAAAAATAACAAACCTGTGGAAAAAAAAATTCTCAATTGTACTAAAAGCCCACTTACCTGAAAAACTAAGTACTTACGTGTGGTTTTTCAATGCGTAAAGACCGGAGGCCTTTACACACGCGCAACTCTGGAAAAAAAAAAGGAATTTCACTGCGCACACGCTGCCTGTGCAGTCGCGCACGCTCTGCCTCTTAACCCCTTGAGTCAGAGGACAGGAAATGCCGGTTTTCAGCGCATGCGCTGTGCATGCTGAAAACCGGCAATTCCTCCGGGCACACGCGTGAGTACCCCGTCCGTACTCACGCGTTGTGCCCGGAATTACTGGGCCAATGCCTCAAGGACAGTGCAGCTTTGGTGTTGCCTCAAGCCTCTCAGTGTGAGATATCTTAGAAGGGGAATAGTAGCAATAGTAGGAAAGCACAGCCCGGAATGCTTGAGCCAATAGGAGATGGCGATTCCTGATTCAGTTCAGTACTTTGACTGGTGCAAGATGAATACTATTGACGTGACACCTATCTGGACATATGTAAGGAGGCTGCGCATTCTCAGACGTGTGTCAGCCACTAGAACCAGACCTGTAACAACAGCCAGACAGCGCTGTAGGTGGCAATGAGAATGCACACATTATTAAACGTCTATTTTCCCAGACACCAAAAGGAGACATCACTCACATCACCAATCTATGACTCTGCTGCAATCCTGAAAGTTCAGCTTACCTGTGTCTGTCTTCATCTTGTGCGCCGCCTACAACAACAACAACTTGTATTTAAATAGCGCCTTAAACGTCTTCACAGAAGCGGCTATCAAACAAAATTTGACACCGAGCCTCATAAGGAGATACTAGGGCAGATGACCAAAAGCTTGGTCAAAGAGGTAGGTTTTAAGGAGCATCTTAAAGGAGGAAAGATACAACCTTCTGCTCGCACCACATACCTTTCAGAATTACCCTCTTTTAAGCAAAGATTTCCCTTTAAAAAGAGCTTATGGACTCTGCTTCAACAATGATTGGTGGCAGAGAATCCCATAGTCTTACCACCCTTAGTGTAAAGATCTTCTCTAACTCCTTGTCACCTCCGGACTCGACTATTCCAATGCTCTTCCAGCCGGCCTCCCATCCTCCACCCTCCATGAGCTTCAGCTCCCTCCAAAACTCCGCTACCTGTATCCCCCATCCCGCACCAAGTCCTGGTCACCGATCACCCCATCCACACTAACCTTGGCCTCGCCCCTCCCTGTCTTTGTAACCTCCAGCAGAGTTATCATCCAACATTCCTTTGACACATCGGAGCAGCACGTCAGGTACCTGGATTCTTCTGGGGGCTTCCTGCAATAGATCCTCAAGGAGAGTCTCAAGAATCGTTACCGTCTGCTGCGTGCCGCAGAACTTTGTCCTGTAAAGAGGCATCACTGTGGACCAGGAGCTGGAGCCACAAGGAGAGAACCCTCTGCCGGCTGTGAGTAGAATCGGTGCAGCTTTCCTACAGGGGCCCTTCTCTTAACTTGCAAATGTGCCCACTGCATTAAGAGTTCAGTCTACATCTTGCCAGGCGCCTTCTGCACAATATACATTTCATTTTCAAAGCAATTCCAAAATCATGCCATCTAATTAAAGCTGTTCCCCAAACCTTGGCAAGAACAAGCTGCACAAACAACAACTGTAAGAAACCATATTGTTAAACTCCAAACATTGTATGTGTTTGCCTACTGCTTTCTATCAGAGTGATTGATGACAGTGTGTTAAGTACGCTTCTTAACCCTAATCTGGTGTTTAGTCTACTTGCCACTTCAGTTGCAGGAGTACGTGAGGCGGCTGGCTACTGTATGTCAATAGGAGCTTCACGGTAGCTGAGTCCTGAGGTAGTCTTGCTGCAGGAGGAAGCACTTCTGCTACTACATGGTACAGTCTGAACCTGCGTTGTGTTTTCTGACAGCTGTGTGGGTATTGGAGGTGCTGCTACTGCACATTAGGCAATGGACTCTTGTATCTGAACCACCGTCTGCAACGCGCTGCTTGGTGTGGCCTCGAAGGTCCACACCTAAAGCTTGATTCTCAAAAAACGTCCTTCTGCGAAAGATTAGAACCATGCGATCCAGATCCCCAGGCCCACCAGCTGAGGTGTGACGCATGTTGGCCATTGATCTGCAGGCTCCTCCTTCTCCTGAGCTACTACCAGCTGTTACATAAGAAATAGGAGCAGGAGTAGGCCATTTGGCCCCTCGAGCCTGCTTCCCCATTCAATAAGATCATGGCTGATCTTGGGCTCAAAGCCACTTCCCTGCCCGTTCCCCATAACTCTTCACTCCCACAAGAACATAAGAAATAGGTTCACTCATGCTATGTGTCACCCAATGCACTCCCCTATATCTCAAATCCCACAGGATGGATGTTTCTGAACTGGTACTTATGAGGAGTTGGGTGGATGATGGTGCAAAGTGCTGCAGGGCCCGATTTACTGGAGCTGCTCCTCCTCAGGAATGTATAGAGAGCAAAGAAAAGGGAGGCAGGTTACAATGGTATTCCGGCAAGCAGACCTCCCATCTAACTTACAGTACAAGCAAGGACATGTTCGAGGGTTTCATTATGTGCTTTGCTGATAGTTAATGAGGGATACAGTAGGATGAGGAGGAAGACGAGCAGAAGTTCCTCGTGAACCCGAAACTGGTTCCTGTCTTGTTATTACCCCATCACCCTACCCTCGAAGGGTTCTCTCCCCAGGATTCCTAGAGCTTCTTCCTCATACTGTGTAAGAGCTTGTAAATTTGCGAGGCTGCTATCTGTCACTGCTCTCTCTCTCTTGTTATGGGCTACATTCTCCTTCAGAAAGGGTACAAAATGTGCATAGTAGCTGTTGTTACTATGACATGCGGTAATGCTGATGTGTTGACATGCAGCACATAACGGCCCAGAACTTGGTGTCGGGGGCTTGCCGCGCGTGCAAGCCCCCGATCTGCACTCACCCTGCGCGCTGACATCTGAAGCCCGGGCCTGCTTGCATTTCCTTTCACAGGCCCGGTTCAGATGTCAGCGCGCAGTGCTTACCTGATCCAGCAGCGTAGTTAGTGCGATGTGCCGGCTGGGATCAGATGAGCACTGTACAACCAATCAGGGGAGGGGAAGGTTCATTCATGAGTTTGAGAGTAAGAACTGTCAAACTCATGAAAACTACGGGGGCCCAAAACACTATTTAAACTTTAAATAAAAATTTAAAAAACATTCCAATCATTAAATTAAGTATAAATAAGTTTAAAAAAATAATTTATACAATAATTTTTTTTTTTGAAAAAAATAAATTTTTAATAAAAAGGGTCTAAAACTAAACTTACCTTATTGTAGATTCTTTAAAATAATAAGCCTGTGGGAAAAAAAATTCTAAATTACACTAAAACACCACTTACCTGTAAAAATAAATACTTACGTGTGCTTTTTACAAGCGTAAAGACCGGAGGCCTTTAGACATGCGCAAATCCCCCAAAACAGAGGAAATCCAAGACGCACGCGCTGCCCCCTGCAGCGCACGTGCTAGCCTCTTCACCTCTTGGGTTAGAGGAGAGGAAATGCCGGTATTCAGCGCATGCGCTGTGCATGCTGAAAACCGGCATTTCCTCCGGCCAGACGCGTGAGTACCCCTTCCGTACTCACGCGTTTGGGGAGGAATTACTGCCCCAATGAATGTGATGGCACGTGCATGCAACAGGCAATATATTACTGAGAGTCTTCTTGTGCACTGAATGCATATAAGGATGTGGGTGAAGGAACATTTCCAGGTGAAGAGTAGAAGTGTAAAAAGTATCTTGTTGCTGTTGTGTATGCAACCGTTCTACCTTTAAGAGAACTATTGTATGTAACCGTCCACCTTTAAGAGAACTATTTTAGGTGTTGCACTACTTTATTTTGGCTGCTGTATACCGTAATACCGGTGGTGACCACACCGGTATATAAGTGCTGTGTAATGAGTGATTGGGCAGATTCGCCCTGACCTTCGAATAGTAAAGTCCTGTTAAAGTTTACTCTTGTAGTCTGTGTATTAATTCGCTATACAACACACAGACTTTACAGTGGCGACGAGTTCGATCTTACCCTGCGGCAGCGATACATCCGAAGCAGTTAACAAGCGTCGAGAAGAGGCATCCGCCCTCGTCGTTCTGCTGAGAGAAGACTCGAGTCTGCAGAGCAAGGAAGAGGGAAGAATTCTGACACGAGGCCTTCCATCAGCAACAGGCAGTGATCGTCCCTTCTGTCACGGTAGTGAGTGAGCCGATCAGCCACGAGAAGCGAGTCGGCCACGTTGACTGTGAGTAGGGAGAAAAATAAAAAAGAAACGGAGGATAAGGGCGGTGAACTTGACCACGGCCAGGGGAAAGGAGCCGGACAGAAGTCGGGGCCAGAGGCGCTGAGACTGGGGCAGCGTAGGGCACGGCAGCCGCGGTGCAGGGAACGCAGCCGGTGTGACAGACCGGACTACAAGCGGGAACGCAGCGGGTAAAAGGCCGGGCACCTACTGAGGCCGCGAGGCGCTGTGACCGGGATCATAAGGCGCGGAGGCAATAAATAAATAAATAAACCGCGAGGGACTCGGCCGCAGCCGGGGGAGGAAAGGACCGGACTGCGGGAGGTCTGGGAGAGCCGAGCGAGCGGGAGAGACGGAGCCCGAGAGAGAGAGCGAGCGAGACCGTGCCGGCGAGCGGGAGAGACAGAGCCCGAGCGAGGGGGGAGCGGGGCCGAGCGAGGTTCCGGCCAGCGGCTTACAGCGGCTGCCGTGAAGGACCGGGAGCTAGAGCTGTCCGACGCCAACTGGTTGTCCCCAGCGCCGGTTGCCCCTGCCGAAAAAAAAGGGAACGCGATCGGCTGTTCTCGCGCGCGCTTCAGAATAAACTGAAGCCGGCGCGCAGGCTGCAAACCCCGTAAACCAGCAGTCGTCGCCCGAGGGCAAAGCTTACCCCTCCCACCAGAGGAAGAAACGCGGGAAGCCGCCAGTTAGGCGGGGAAGAAGACAAGCGCGAAACCGCCATCTTGAAAGTGGGCGGGGAAGAAAATCAGCGCGGGAAACCGCCATTTTAGAAAAAAAAAGTTAAAGGAAAACTTTGTTGTTGTTTCTTAGAAAGATTGTGAAGATGCCTAAGCGTGGTAACATCAACGATTTCGATTCCGAGGTAGAAGATTGGGCCACGTATGTAGAACGCATCGAGATATATTGTGAGGCCAATAAAATAGAAGATGATGATAAAGCTATAACCTTACTAAACTCAATGGGGGCGAAGACATACGGGCTATTGAAGCATCTTCTATCACCGGCTAAACCGGCGGATCAGACGTTCGCTAATATTGTTGCTGTCCTGAAGGATCATTTGAACCCCACACCACAGATGTTGGCGGAACGATTCAAATTTTATGCGAGAACGCAATGGAAAGAGGAAAGCAACGCGGAATATTTGGTTGAACTACATAGACTAGCGAAATACTGTCAGTTTGGGGAAAATCTGACAGAGGCATTGAGAGACAAGTTCGTGTGCGGGTTGTCGAAGGAAGGAACACAAAAGCGACTGCTTGAAGAGAACGATCTTACACTTGATAAGGCTGTCCTTATTGCAGCATCGCACGAAGCCGCAGCGAGAGGCACGGCGGAAATGCAGCTGAAGGCAGCGGTACTCAGCGTGGATCAAATGACTTCGGGTACAACGAAATGTTATCGTTGTGGGAAGACAACACACGACCAGAACCAATGCTGGTTTAAAAACCAGGAATGTAGAAAATGTGGCAAGATTGGCCACATAGCTAAAGTATGCCGGTCAGGAAAGAAGACCAGCAACAAAAAAAAGTCACCGCAGAAAAAGCACAGCAAGGTACACAAGGTGACTGAGAAGAGTTCAGATGAACAGAATTCGGATTCAGACTCCAACAGCCAAGAACTGGATAGTCTGAGAATTCACAATGCGAGTAAGGAAGTTGACCTACAAATTATCTGGGTCACACTCAAAATAGCCGGAGTCCAAGTGAAAATGGAATTGGACACAGGATCAGCCCTAACAGTCATAAACCGAAAGGACTACAAGAGGCTATTCTCACATATTCCCTTGAGAGATACCAAGATTGTATTGCAGACATACACGGGGCGAAGAGTATACCCCATCGGAAAGATAAAAGTTAAGGTGAGAGACAAGGGCAAAGAACACCAAGGAATGGACTTATATGTACTGCCTGAGGGGGGTCCACCACTTCTGGGACGGGAGTGGATCAGGAAAATAAATATGGACTGGCACTTCCTAAAAACCAGAAAGAGTGAGAACTCGGTGAAGATAATCAGCCCAGACTCTGGAACTGATGATGGTAAGACCAACCCATGTGCAAAAGACAAGGCTAAAATGGACTTGCAGACTAATGTTGGAAAAACGAAGGAGTGCATAAATGCTTATGCTTTAGAGGAGAACAAAGTTTCAGAACAGAATTCCACTGAGCAACAACAACATAGTTTGACAGAGAATTCTGAGTCTGTCCAGCCTACAGACATGCACACTTCTGAGGGACACCGGGCTCGAACTCAACCCCAATTCAAACTACAACAACAATTAGAACAAATGATTCGCCGTCTTGAGCAAGAGATGAATGCAATGAAAAAGTTCTTTGATACAGAGTGGGAGAATCTGGAAAGACAACAGAAGCAGCTGATGGAAAAAATGGAGCAGGAGCACACAAACCGTCTGCGCGAGGAGGCCAAACGAATCAAAGCTGATTCGGGTTCTGAAGGGGCGTGCCCTAATCTGGGGGAGCAAGATGTTCAGCAACTGAAGGCGCTTGTTAGCAGGTTGCAGGCAGAAAAGGCTGATTTGGTTGCCATGAATTCCGAGCTCCTACTGAAGTTGGGTGCAGCACCACCGAACGATTCATTTGTTGAAATTCGAATGGTGGAGGCTGCAGATGATGGAGAATTAGAAGCAGCAAAGGGACCCCAGTGCAAGGTTACCAACAGCCCTGTAGCCTATCCGTCAAAAACACAGGATGACGATACTGGGAAACGTCTGATGTCAGAAGGGTTAACGGTCAGTCAACTCCTTCATATGCTGAGGGACAAGACTCTGAAATGGGAAAAACTTGAACACGAGCTTCAATCTTCAAAGGAAAGGGTTTCGGAGCTCTCAAAAGTTATTGAAATAGCTGAGGTGACAACACAGACTGAGAAGACTGCAGCAGAGCAGCCCGTGGATGCCAAAAGTACGCTGACTCACGTCAATGTAAAACAACAGCAGGCTGAAACAGCTGCTCCAGTAGAGGGATTGAATAGTCCGATCAATCAATCTCCGAATGAAGTTGAAGTATTGAAATCACAAATGAGGTCATTAGTAAAAGACTTGCAGAAAGCCCAGAAAAAGCTGGATGAAGCTGAACACATGAAGAAGTCTCTTCAGGAAAAATGTCTGGATTTGGAACAAAAGCTGGCTAACGTCCAGCTGGGTATGGAGGAAATAGAAGACCCTCTCGCTGGCCTAGCTCAGGACGACACCGAATATTACCATGACCTGTTGGACGACACCGAATATTACGATGACCTGTTCTGCCCAGCTTGTGATGAAAACTCCCAAAGTGCAGAAACCATGAAGAATCACAAAAAGTCTAAGGAACACCGGGAGATGGTGGCGCTACTACGGAAAAAGGAGGAAGAGAAGGAGGAAATGTGCATGCAGCTGGCAGCTGACAGTGGAGCCCAGAGAGTCTCCAAGAAGCAGAAAAGGAAAAGTCGAAGCAGAAGATGACCATCTGAACCATTATCACCTGCCAGATCACACACGTGGTCCCTCCGAACGGAGCCAAATCAGTTCGGAAGTAGAAAAACTTTCCAAGGTACTCAAGCTTTTAGAAGTCAGCAATGCTGGTTCAGAAGTGACGGAAGTTCAAGCTGTTAAGTCCATTGAAGGACTATTGGATGAGTCACTCCAGCAACGTGAACCGACTACACCACAGGGAACTGTTACAACACTGAGGCGTTGTCCGGACCTAGTCAGGAAGCACAGGAGACGCCTCCACAGAGACGGAATCTGTGAACTGTTTCCGCAGAGACTGAATCTGTGAACTGTTTTCCTGCAGAGACTGAATCTGTGAACTGTTTTCCGCAGAGACTACATCTGTGAACTGTTTTACATGAAGTTGGATATATGTTATGTTTAATGGGGAATAAGTATGTTGTAAGCTAAAAAGGGAGGATTGTTGTGTATGTAACCGTTCTACCTTTAAGAGAACTATTGTATGTAACCGTCCACCTTTAAGAGAACTATTTTAGGTGTTGCACTACTTTATTTTGGCTGCTGTATACCGTAATACCGGTGGTGACCACACCGGTATATAAGTGCTGTGTAATGAGTGATTGGGCAGATTCGCCCTGACCTTCGAATAGTAAAGTCCTGTTAAAGTTTACTCTTGTAGTCTGTGTATTAATTCGCTATACAACACACAGACTTTACAGTTGCCTCACAATAAGCATTAAAAATACTTTGAGAATGTAAGAGGGAGGTAACTGTAAGGAGCAGACATATTTAATACAATGCATTAATGGATTGCTTCTCTTGCCTTGGCTGATCTGCTAAGGTCATTAAAGTTCTTCTTGTACTGTATCCACGTGGTGTTGGTAGTAACAGATGTAGCAAACTGCTTTGCCCAGGCCTGCTTCTACCTGTTCCAAAGGCAGCCCCTTCATCTACCTTCTTCTGGGCTTACTCTTCTAACGGTGCAGGATTGGCATAGGTACAGGTGAGGTAAGTACATTTCAAGGCGATGCCACATCTGTACCGTCCAGCCCACCCACGCAAATGATGTCGATGTGTCAGAAAACAAGCAGGACCAGCCAGCCACCTAAGCGTGATCGAGGCAATTGCAGGGCCATCGCCAGGCCTATCACAAGGCGAAATAGGGCCATCTGATCCCAAGCAGCTCCCGCTAAAGTCCTGCGGACAATAGCTGTGCTGCCGCCTTTCACTGGGGAATCATTACAAGAAGTAGCAGGTTAGAAGTCACGCACAGTATATCACCACTAAGTGGATGAACCACTGCAAAACTGAATAACGTCACTGACAATGATACAACATAGGTGAATTAATAGGTATTTTACTGGATCTTTCACCAGAGAGTTTCTTTCTGATGGTTCAGATTAAGGTAATACCTCAGGAAAGAGGGGCATGAACAGGAATTGAAGTCGTAGTGAGGACAATGTGGAGCCACTTTATTGAGTACATGTAGAACCAAAGCTGCATTGAAGGGCTGCCACAAACACTTAGCTGGATGTGGCTTGTATGAATGTCTGGCGCAAGATTTTTCCTGGCTGTACTGGTGGTTCTGCAGGGACTCAATCATGGGGGGAAAATTTGTGTTGGTTTGCGCTTCTCGTTAGCGCCCCCGAAATTCAGCGGGAGGTTAGTGGCGGCAGTAGCCGGTAGCGCCCCGCCGGTGCTGATGTCATCACCATGCGCAGCGCCCCGGCTGCAAACTTCCCTTGCGCACCCTGACCTATCGACGCATGATATGTACGACAGGATCAGGGGATGGTTTGGCAGCGGCAGCGGCGCTGGTGCAAGTTAAAGGGCAGGTGTCGGGCGGCCATTTTTATTTTGGCCGACTGCCAGCTCCTGCCCTCTTTCGCTTTTGTATGCGGGGTGCCGGCCGCGATCGCTCAAGAGGAGTGCCGGGCTGTTTTCACGGCACCCCGCTCCCCGGTGGTCCGGCAGGGCCACGGTGCATGTAGCGCTAGGCCCCTCCCCTTTAAATCAGGGGAGGGAAGCCTGCAAAGACGCGGCGCTACGTGTCGCTGCACGTGGTGCAGCTGCACGTAGCGCCGCAAAATTCAGTAGTAGCGCCCCAAGCAGGAAGTGGAGCGCTTTCCAGTAACACTGGAAGGATGGCCAAGACTGGGAACTCAACATCCAGGGGTATTCGATATTCAGGAAAGATAGGCAAAAAGGAAAGGGAGGTGGGGTAGCATTACTGGTTAAAGAAGGGATTAACACAATTGTAATGAAGGATATTAGCTCTGATGGTGTGGAATCTGTATGGGTAGAATTGAGAAATACTAAGGGGAAAAAAACGTTAGTGGGAGTGGTATATAGACCTCCAAACAGTAAGGCGGAGGTTGGGGATGGCATTAAAAGGGAAATTAAAGAAGTGTGCAATAAGGGCACAGCAGTCATCATGGGTGACTTTAATCTACATATAGATTGGGCTAACCAAATTGGTAACAATACTGTGGAGGAGGAATTCCTGGAGTGTTTACGGGATGGTTTCCTGGACCAATATGTCGAGGAACCAACCAGAGATCAGGCCATCTTAGACTGGGTATTATGTAACGAGAAAGGATTAATTAGCAATCTTGTTGTACGAGGCCCCTTGGGTCGGAGCGATCATAATATGATCGAATTCTTCATTAAGATGGAGAATGAAGTAATTGACTCAGAAACTAGGGTCCTCAATTTAAATAAAGGAAACTACGATGGTCTGAGGAGCGAGTTGGGTAGGATTGATTGGGGAATGGCACTCAAAGGGTTGACGGTGGATAGGCAATGGCAAACATTCAAAGACCGAATGGATGAACTACAGAAGTTGTTCATCCCAGTTTGGCATAAAAATAAAACAAAAAATGTGACTCAACCGTGGGTAACAAGAGAAATTAGGGATAGCATAAGATCCAAGGAGAGGACATACAAATTGGCCAGAAAAAGCAATAATCCTGAGGATTGGGAACAGTTCAGGATTCAACAAAGGAGGACAAAGGGATTAATTAAGAAAGGGAAAATAGAATATGAGAGTAAGCTTGCTGTGAACATAAAAACTGACTGTAAAAGCTTTTTATAGATATGTGAAGAGAAAAAGATTGGTGAAGTCAAGCGTAGGTCCCTTGCAGTCAGAATCGGGGGAATTTATTATGGGGAACAAAGAAATGGCAGACCAACTAAATACATATTTTGGTTCTGTCTTCACAAAGGAGGACACAAATAACCTCCCAGAAATACCGGGGAACATAGGGTCTGATGAAAGGGTGGAACTGAAAGAAATCAGTATTTGTAGGGAAATGGTGTTAGGAAAATTGATGGGACTGAAGGCCGATAAATCCCCAGGGCCTGATAATCTACATCCCAGGGTACTTAAGGAAGTGGCCCTAGAAATAGTAGATGCATTGCTGGTCATCTTCCAGAACTTGATAGACTCTGGAACAGTACCCATGGATTGGAGGGTAGCTAATGTTACCTCACTATTCAAAAAAGGTGGCAGAGAAAAAGCGGGGAATTATAGACCAGTAAGCCTGACATCGATAGTGGGGAAAATGCTAGAGTCCATTACAAAAGATGTAATAGCAGAGCACTTGGAAAGCAGTGACAGGATCGGACAAAGCCAACATGGATTTACAAAAGGTAAATCATGCTTGACTAATCTACTGGAATTTTTTGAGGATGTAACTGGTAAAATAGATAAGGGAGAACCAGTGGATGTGGTGTATTTGGACTTTCAGAAGGCTTTCGATAAGGTCCCGCATAAGAGATTAGCGTGCAAAATTAAGGCACATGGGATTGGGGGCAAGGTATTGACTTGGATAGAGAACTGGTTGGCGGACAGAAAGCAAAGAGTTGGAATAAACGGGTCGTTTTCCGAGTGGCAGGCAGTGACTAGTGGGGTACCGCAAGGATCGGTCCTAGGACCCCAGCTGTTCACAATATATATTAATGATCCGGACGAGGGAATTGGATGTAATATCTCCAAATTTGCAGACGACACAAAGCTGGGCGGGAGGGTATGCTGCGAGGAGGATGTCATGAAACTCCAGTACGATTTGAACAGGTTAGGTGATTGGGCAGAAACATGGCAAATGCACTATAATGTGGATAAATGTGAGGTTATCCACTTTGGTGGCAAAAACAGGAAGGCACATTATTATTTGAATGGCAATAGATTGGGAGAAGGGGAAGTGCAAAGAGACCTGGGTGTTCTTGTGCATCAGTCGCTGAAGGTAAGCATGCAGGTGCAGCAGGCGGTTAAGAAGGCAAATGGTATGTTGGCCTTCGTAGCAAGAGGGTTCGAGTACAGGAACAAGGATGTCTTGCTACAGTTGTACAGGGCCTTGGTGAGACTGCACCTTGAGTATTGTGTGCAGTTTTGGTCGCCTTACCTGAGGAAGGACGTTCTTGCCATGGAAGGAGTGCAGCGAAGATTCACCAGGCTGATACCTGGGATGGCAGGAATGACGTATGAGGAGAGATTGTGTCGATTGGGCTTATACTCACTGGAGTTTAGAAGATTGAGAGGGGATCTCATCGAAACCTATAAAATTCTGTCAGGCCTGGACAGACTAGATGCTGGAAGGATGTCCCCGATGGTCGGGGAGTCCAGAACCAGGGGTCATAGTCTAAGGATAAGGGGTAGGACATTTAGGACTGAAATGAGGAGGAATTTCTTCACCCAGAGAGTGATGAACCTGTGGAACTCTCTGCCACAGAGGGCGGTGGAGGCCAGTTCATTAAATATATTCAAGAAAGAGTTGGATATATTTCTTGAAGCTAAAGGGACCAAGGGATATGGGGAGAAGGCAGGGACAGGGTACTGAATTTGAATGATCAGCCATGATCTCATTGAATGGCGGAGCAGGCTCGAAGGGCCGAATGGCCTACTCCTGCTCCTATCTTCTATGTTTCTATGTAACTCCCCACCTCCTGTTTGGGGCTCTACTACTGAATTTACGGCGGGGGGGCACTAACTTTTTCGGGGGGCTAAAATTAGCACCCTGGCGGCGTTAGCGCCCCGAAATGGGCGCCACCCAATTTTTCCCCCATAGAATCTTAAAGCACAGAAGGGAGCCATTTGGCCCATCATGCCTGTGCCGGCTCTTTGAAAGAGCTGTCCAATTAGTCCAACATCCCAATTTGTTCCCCTGTAACCCTATAAATTAGTTCTCTTCAAATACACGTCCAATTGCCTGTTGAAAGTTTCTATGGGTAGTGCGTTCCAGATCTTAACAGACTTCTCCTTGTCAGTGTCTGTGACCTGCTCTGCACTTGATTGTGGGTTGGCCTCCATGTCAGGCTCACTTTGCATCATGTGTGTAGCAAACGCTGATAATTTTGAAGACCTTGGCAGGACTGTACTTATGGCATACCCTGATCTGTAAACACACCTGAAAGTTGGCTGCAAGGCCCCCTATGGTATGCTGTATGATTATCCTAATAGCTTCATGGGGCTCTCCCTACCTGTGCTCAGCTTGCATTCTATGGTGCAAAATGCGAATTAGCCATGTCAGAAGATTGCACCCATCTGTGCAGTCTGCTTCCACCTTCAAATAAGGATGTGATCCCCCTGGCATTCCTTCTTGGTTCTTCTTCACCCTCTTCTATCCAGCCTAGTGTAAAGGAAGCATTGAATCCAGTCCCTTAAACATCGAGCTCAACTGCAATTCAAACAGTTACAAATAGTTCAAATTTAAGGAATGCCTTTCAGCCAGGCCATTATATAACTGACCTTTACTCTCCTAGTTTCGATAGGCATACTGAGCACAAAGCTACTGCACATCATAAACTTCAGAATTTCATGCATTGGCCAATTTGGCCTTCATTGGCATAAGCTTTTAAAAAGATATAATGAGGCTATTGCACATTCTACGCAAAAGCAAAGAATGCTAATGGGTAACCAGGGCTGCAATTTTGGGTGATGCATTATTGAAACGTGGACCCAGCAAATTCATTCACACACTAAATTGCAGACCCCACTTGCGGACTTTGCCCTGGCAGATCCCATTTCACGAGCTGGAATTTTTATCCTAATATTTAATTTTTTTTTTTAAATTTGATAAGTAGTTTCTCTGCCAAATACTTGCTGGCAAATTCAAATGCTCGGCTCTGGTACGTAATACAATTCGGAGAGATGTCAGAAGAAAACTGCCCTGTGTGACCAGCATTCAAAACACAGGAAAGGATTTTGTTAGCTCCAACTAAATGTAGAGCAAAATTATATCATAATTGGCTGTGGGAAAAGAGCAGGGAAATTGGATTAGAGTAGAAGCACCTAATAGAAGAACTAGTACAAGCACAGGCATGCTGGGTGAATGACCTCTTTTTGTGTTATAATTTCTATGACTGCACAAAAACAAGCAGTAAATATATTACTTCGAATATTAAAATTTTGTGCTTTGAAATGTCCTGTGGTCGTGAAAGGTGCGATATAAATGTAAGTTCTTCCTATCTAGTCCACCAAGCCACAGTATTCCCTTGATGCATTTCTAATAACCCGGAATCCCATTTTCAGAAATATGGTAATTTACATCGAGTTACATAGAGTCTACAGCGCAGAAATAGACCATTCAATCTAACTGGTCTACACCAGCGTTTATGCGACACACGAGCCTCCTCCCAGCCTTCTTCATCTAACCCTATAAGCACATCCTTCTATTCCTTTCTCCCTCATGTGAACATAAGAAACTGAAAAAGGAGTAGGCCATTCGAGCCTGCTCTGCCATTCAATGAGATCATGGCTGAACATCTACCTCAACTCCACTTTCCGCCCAATCCCCGTATCCCTTGATGCCCTTAGAGCCCAAAAATCTATCGATCTCAGTCTTGAATATACTCATCGACTAAGCATCCACAGCTCTCTGGGGTAGAGAATTCCAAAGATTCACCACCCTCCGAGTGAAGTAATTTCTCCTCATTTCAGTCCTAAATGGCCGACCCTTATCTGGAGACGATGACCCCTAGTTCTAGACTCTCCAGCCAAGGGAAACATACTTGTAAAATCATCTTATAATCTGTTTTTATATTTCTTCTTTTAACTTTCATTCTGTTTTCTTCCTCTATCAATTTCTTGGTCATCATTTGCTGGTTTTTAAAATCTTCCCAATCCTCAGGTTTATTATTCTTTTTGGCAACATTGTAAGTCTCTTCTTGTAATCTAATAATATCCTTAACTTCTCTAGTTAGCCTTGGTTGTACTACTTTCCAGTGCAGCTTTTATTCCTCAAGAGAATGTATATTCATTGAGAATTATGAATTATTTCTTTAAATGATTGTCATTGCTTATCTACTGTCATATCTTTTAATCTCATTTCCCAATCTACCTCAGCAACTCACCCCATAAATGGCTTTGTTTAAATTGAAGACCCTAGTTTTGGATTTAATCACATCACTCTCAGAATTAATATGAAATTCTATCATATTATGATCACTCTTCCCCAGAGGATGCTTTACTATAATATTACTAATTAACCCTGTCTCATTACACAAAACTAGATCTAAAATAGCCGGTTCCCTAGTTGGTTGCTCGACATATTGTTCCAGAAAACTGTCACAAATGCATTCCATGAACTCGTCCTCCAAGCTGCTTTTGCCAATTTGGTTTGCCCAGTCTATATGAAGATTAAAGTCCTCCACGATTATTGCATTATCCTTGTTACGTGCTCCTCTAATTTCCTGATTTATACTCTGTCCAACACTATGATTACTGTTAGGGGGCCTATAAACTACACTCACCACTGTTTTATGCCCTTTGTTATTTCTTAGCTCCACCCATACTGATTCTACATCCTGATTTTCTGGGCTAAGATCCTTTCTCCCTACTGCTTTCATCTCATCCTTTATGATCAGGGCTACCTCACCTCCTTTTCCATTTTGCCTATCTTGTCTAAAAGTCAAGTACCCTGGAATATTTAGTTCCCAACCTTGATCACCCTGCAACAATGTCTCAGTAATTGCTATTAGATCAAACGCATTATCTCTATTTGTGCCATTAATTCATCAATCTTGTTACAAATGCTTCATGCATTCAGATATAGCATTTTAAATTTTAAGTTTGTACTACTTTTCCCTGATGTGGCCTTAGCCACTAACACCCTATTACTGTTATTAAACTCTCTGGGCTGGATTTTGCCAGCCTTGCGGAGGTGGGTTTGGAGGCGGGACTGCCGGGAAAATGGCAGAATCTGGGGGCAGGTACCCATCCCGCCCCCAACCCACCTCCGTACCATCTTCCCTACCACTACTTGACTCGACTCCTGTACCACTGTGCCTTGGTCCATGTGGCCATCCTCCAGTCTGCAGTCTTTGTTCTCATCCACACCGGTAGCAAGTACCGCGTACCTGTTGGATAAGGGCAAAAGCTGAGGCTCCCCCACCACTGTACCTGGAGCCCTCTTACCTGCCTGAGTCGCAGCCACATCCTCCTGTCCCTGACCATTGACCAAATCTAAACCACTACCTAACCTAAGGGGTGTGACTGCATGCTCCCGTGATGCATCGCAATGTCTGCTCCTCGGACTCCAGCTCAACAACTCTGAGCCGAAGTTCCTCAAGTTGCAGATATGGTTGCCTGGGATCATGCCGCTCTCCACAAACTCCCACGTGCAGCAGATGTGGCACAACATCTGCACTGCCATCTCTATCTACCTTGTCATATATATATATATTACAGGTTTCTAGTTTTAATTACTTACCACCTAAAGCTTATACAAACCACTACAAGTGTTAAAGGCAAAAACGAGCATCTCCTATCTCCTATCTCCTATCTCCTTTCCCCTCTGCGGCAACCTCCCACTCTGTTTACAATGCACTCAGTTAACATTGCGATCTGTCCAGCAGCTGACACCTTCTACTTTTATACACCTTCTGAGCCAAATCCAAGTTACAACTGCTTCGTCAGCTTCCAGCTCACAGTAACGACCCCCTATTCAGGCAATCGATTACAGCTGATTGACTGATTGACTGTTCCCTGCTAACTGCTTTGCTGCCTGCTGCTAAATTGCCCAGCAGTTTTTAAAGTTCCAAGTTAAATTCTGAGGAGGAGAAATTCAGTCGCGCCCAGGGAGGGGCACTAACTTTTGAGAAGTTGGAAGTTTAGCGCCAGGCACAAATCAATCTCGCCGCCCATTAAATTCAGTCTCCGCACTCAAAGAACGCAGGGGAGTGCTAATGGCGTAGGTGAGTGGCGTTAGGCTCCAAGCGTTAATGAATATGAGGCATTGTGTAATCGGGAGTGAGCACTGATGCAGGCGCCTTCCAGCCATTAAATGGGAGGGTCACTGGAGTCTGCACACCGGCCCCCAGTGATTCAGGGAGAGCGGAACGACGATATGCCGTGAGATGAAATGCAAAGTGTTTTGACGACCTGCAACACTCCGGGGCCTTTATTTGGCAGCAGATACATCCTGCGCTCTCTGCCACTCATAACTGACCTTTGGAACGGAAGTTCCTTGACAGCTGGGGCGCATCCCTTAAAGTTCTGCCCTGCCAGCCGCCAGCCGGCTGGTTCACGCCTCCGCTCCCTGGCGCTGTCGGTGCGAGGCGGTGAGGCAGGGGGCGCTACTGAAGTTTGCAGATCGGACGCCCAGCGAGCGTTGCACACTCACTGACGTCACGATCTGCATGGCGAAAAGGCACTAACTGTTATTGCCGGCGCTATGGGGCTGGCGAATTTGCTGTGCTAGGCACTAACTGGGGGTGCTAACCTACTGAATTTTGCCCCCTAAATGTTACGACTAAATTTAAGTTTGACCTACTGTGGGTACACTCTGTGCCTTAGCTGACACCTTCTCACCAAAATGTGCTTATCTAGCTTCCCCTTAAATGCATCAATGCAATCAACTACTCCTTGTGGTAGTGCGTTCCACCTTCTTACCACTCTTTGGGTAAAGAAGTTTCTCCTGAATTCCCTATTGCTTTTATTAGTGACCATCTTATATTTATGACCTCTAGGTTTGGACTCCCCCCCACAAGTAGAAACATTTTCTCCACATTACCCTATCAGAACCTTTTATTATCTTAAAAGACCTCTGTCAGTTCACCCCTCAGCCTTCTCTCTTCTAGCCTGGTCAGCCTTTCCTGATAAGTATATCCTCTCAGTTCTGGTGAATCTTTATGTTGCACCTTCTCCAGTGCCTCTATATCCTTTTTATAATATGGAGACCAGATCTGTGCACAGTGGTGCCGAGTGTGGTCCAACCAAGGTTTGATACAAGTCGAACGTAACCTCGCTGCTTTTCAATTCTATCCCTCCAGAAATTAATCCCAGTGCTTGGTTTGCTTTTTGTATCAGGTTGAGAATGTTTTTTGAACAACGTACAAAAACTCTTGATTCCCAAAAGTGCATTGCTCCCAATATAGAGGCAGCTGTGTCAGCAATCCTAATGCATTTTATTCTCCATTAAGTGTATGAAACTATACAGTGACTTCACTAACTATGTGAATATGAGGGTACGAAAGGAACTGGACATGTTATACAGAGCTCATTTCCAGATAATTGTGTGTTTTGTTACAGCAGGTCAAACCGCTCTGCTAAATCACATCTATAAATGTTGAGAATATGAATAATATTTTGGGAAAGCGAGTTCACAAAAAAAAAAATCAGCAAAAATGTAATTCGAAAAAGAGTTGTAATCAATTCAAATCTGATAAAGGATTCTTAAAAGCCTGGTATGTTGACAATAAGTAGCAATTCCTCCCGGAGCTCCTGCACAATAATGTTGCTGGCAATATGAAAGCAAATCAGATTTATATCTAAATTGTGATTTAAATATTAATCTCACAGTATATCATTCTGTACTGTGCCATTTATTGAATCAGGGTTTTGCGATGTGCCACTTAAGAAGCCTTTCATTGATTACCCAGATTATGAGGATAGGTTTATCATTAACTAAAATGTTCCATATCTAACGGAAATAATCACCAGTTTTACCAGAACCGTTATTTTCCTTCGACTGCAAGGGAACAAAGGCTGTGTTAAAACGCACGTTTCAATGGTGTACTTTCCGACACAGCCCTCTTCCAGTGTTCTAAATGCACAGGCAGCGCTAGGTTTTGGTTTAAACAAAGTTGCTTTCTCCAGGTGCTTTTCTATTGCTCCAGGGTCTCTGGGTTTCCAAGAGTGGGCCCCACACGGCCGGTTGCACGCCGAGTGTAAATCTGCTGAGACTCACAAAGACCAATGGTCACTAAGAATGGGTAGAATCATAGAATCATAGAATGGTTACAGCACGGAAGAAGGTCATTCGGCCTGTCAAGCCCATGCTGGATCTCTGCAAGAGCACTTCAGCTAGTCCCACTCCTCCGCCCTTTCCCCGTGGCCCTGCAATTTTTTTTACTTCGGGTACTTATCCAATTCCCTTTTGAAAGCCAAGATTGAGTCTGCCTCCACCATCCTCTCAGGGAGTGCATTCCAGATCCTAAACACTCGCTGTGTAAAAAAGTTTTTCCTCATGTCTCCTTTGGTTCTTCTGCCAATCACGTTAAATCTGTGTCCTCTGGTTCTCGACCCTTCCGCCAATGGGAACAGTTTCCCTCTATCTGCTCTGTCTAGACCTCTCATGCTTTTGAACACCTCTATCAAATCTCCGCTCAACCTTCTCTGCTCTAAGGAGAACAATCCCAGCTTCTCTAGTCTATCCACGTAACTGAGGTCCCTCATCCCTGGAATCACACTCGTAAATCTTTTCTGCATCCTCTCTAGGGCCTTCACATCCTTCCTACATCTTACGTTAGGGTCTCCAGCTGTCCGTTCCCAATGGGCAGGTCTCTTACAGCCAGCAGGAAACTTGTAGGATGAAAGCAAAATACTGCAGGTGCTGGAAATGTGAAATAAAAACAGAAAGTGCTGTAAATGCTCAGCAGGTCAGGCAGCATCTGTGGAGAGAGAAACAGAGTTAATGGCCCCGATTTTCTGGCCGCCGTTGGGCGGCTTTTCATGCGGCCGGGGGCTGAAAATCGGCGATAAAGCGGGTCGGGACCCCCCCCCGCCTGATTCCCTGCCCCATCCGACTTTCGGACTGCCGTATCCCCGCGCCCCGCTTCAGTCCCGGCCGCCGCTGGCGGGACTGGTCGTCGGCGCACAAACAAGCAATTATCTGCTTGTTGAAGTTGATTTTCCCGTGCCGTTGCGACTTTGGGGCTTTCCCCACCTGAAACCCGCCTGCGGGGAACCCCGCTGCTGAGAGCTGGTGTGAAGCTTGCTAGCTGTCAGCTGCAGGTAAGGAGAAGCTGCGATTTAAAGGGCCAGCACTTGTATGTTGAAGGACCTTGTTGTTGCAGGTTTGGGACTACTTCTTCAAGGCTTAGGCACAGCTGTGGAAGGTTGGAGCCTCACACACTTCTCCAATGCGATCTCCTGGGAAGCCCCTCTCGCCACCCTCACTCAGCGCTTCCTCTGCGGAGGCATCTACGAGAAGCGTGGGACGCCTTTTTTTCCTTCCCTTCTTGCCATTAGAGGATCTTCAGCAGCAGAGGCGGCAGCAGCAGAACCAGGAACAGCATGATGAGCACCAGGCTGCTGCTCACTCACTTGAAGCTGCACAGGCCAGAAGGGGCCAGCACTTGGAAGTGGCTTGAGAGCACTTTGCTGCGCTTTAGGGGGCCATGGGGACCCATATCTGCACTGGCAGTCCTACTCAGAAGGACTTCCATGAGGATCTGGTTTCTCTGTTCAACAGATGGCCAACGCTCCTCAAGAGATGTCATTCTCTTATGTGCACTCACCATGTTTTCCGTACCCTGGCAAGTTATCTCCTCCATGGAGGTTGCCAACCTTTCCATGGTGATGCGTTCATGCGCCAATGACTCCACAAAGGCTCTGCTCATGGTCGCTTGGGACTCCTCCATTCGCTCCACACTCGTAGCGACCCTGGAGACAAAACCTGCCAGAGACTCCTGCATCTGTGCATGGAGATCCATCACCTCTTCTCTTGCGGATGGACCCAGAGGCAGAGGGTCGACATGCAGCGCAGCTGAGCTGAGCTGGCAGAGTCCTGTGCCCTCCAACGAGGACTCTCCACTGCTGTCCCTGTCTCCAGAATCTGCTGAGGCTCACTTGTGAGCTGTGAAACACCAGGTGACAACACTACTCTATGTCCCGAAGGTGCCCCCGAGGTGTGAGTGTCTGCACTGGTGCTGGGTGCTCTTACTTCTGCTGATGCTGCGCCCTCAGAGGTTGGAGCTTCCTCTGAGGAGTCTGGCTGCACAGCCTCTTCCTCCTCCACAGTGAGGACGGGGGCTCTGGATGGTACTGTGGGGGAGTAAAGGAAGGAGATAGAAATGTAATGCCAAGGTTCTTCTGGTGACTCCCAGCGAGTTGGCATCTGCTGACACCTGCATCCATGCAGCATTGGTCTCAGTGGGAGGCCTCTTCCTGCCTGACCTAGGGAAGAGGACCCTGTGGGCCCTAACCCCATCCAATAATGCCTGCAGTGAAGCCTCGTCGAATTTGGAGGCAGCTCGGGGTCTGGCACTGCCCACAGGTGCTGCAGGCTCCTCTGCCATCCTGTATGGTTCGTTTGGAAGCCTTCAGAGGATGCAGTGCTTGCTATGGACCTGGAAAGCACCACGAATGATGACATCATACTGTAGGGATTTCTAACACGAATTGGACAATTAGCAAGGCTTCCCACATGCTGGGAATTAATTGGCCACTTGAGGGAAAATTCCGTGGAGCTGGCTGACACTTTTTTATGCGTGTCAGAAACCCCACATTCGGGGAAATCCGACCATTCCCCACACAAGCCGAAAATCGGGGCCAATGTTTCAGATCAGGGACCTTTCATCAGAACAGGAAAAAGTTAGAGATATAACAGGTTTTAAGCAAGTGCAGAGGCAGGGAAAGTGGGGAGGGGAGGAAAGAACAAAATGGAAGGTCTGTGATAGGGTGGAAGGCAGGAGAGATTAAAAGACAAAAGGGAGGATGGGGTGAGGCAAAAGGGGGTGGTAATGGAACAAGTAAAGAAACAAAAGATGGGTCTAGAGGAGGTGTAAATGGCAACAGCAGAACCATTACCAGCACCTGCTCTCCGAGAAAATAACAGCAGTGGTAATGATCTGAAATTTTTTGAACTCAATGTTGAGTCTGTAAGGCTGTAAAGTGCCTAATCGAAAGCTGAGATGCTGTTCCTCGAGCTTCCGTTGAGCTTTCTATATTGCAGTGACTAAACCTCAAAAGTACTTCATTGGCTGTAAAGTGCTTTGGGACGTCCTGAGGTCTTGAAAGGTGCTATATAAATGCAAGTCTATCTTTCTTTCCTTTTCATTGGAACAGTGTAGGAGGCTGAGGACAGAGAGGTCAGAGAGGACGTGGGATGGAGAATTAAAATGGCAAGCGATCGGAAGCTCGGGGTCACGCTTGCGAACCGAACAGAGGTGTTCAGCAAAGCGATCACCCAATCTGCGTTTGGTCTCCCCAATGTAGAGGAGACTGCATCGTGAGCATTGAATACAGTGTACTAAATTGAAAGAAATACAAGTAAATCGTTGTTTCATTTGGAAGGAGTGATTGAGGCCTTGGATGATGGGAAGGGAGGTGGTGAAAGGGCAGGTTTTACATCTCCTGCATTGCATGGGAAGATGTTGTGCGAAGGGGAGTGGGTGTTGGGGGTGAGAAATTTGTACGATTTGCTAAGGCAGGCCTCTGGGAAGATCTGTTAAACAACTGGCTGACATTCGTAAATATTGCAGCAATAGTGCCAGCTACCTTCTAAAATATCTTTAATCGCTAAGTTTGCATGTTAAATTGGCTCAGTGGGCAGCACCCTCACCACTGAGTCAGAATGTCGTGGGTTCAAGTCCCACTCCAAAGACTTGAGCCCACAATCAAGGCTGACACTCCCAGTGCAGTGCTGAGGGAGTGCTGCACTCTTGGGGGTGCTGTCTTTCGGATGAGACGTTAAACCGAGGCCCCGTCTGTTAAATCTGTGAATCTTGAGGTATGGTGTCCATTAGTAAATAGACAGAGACTGCAGAGGAACAATCAACAGGTTGCTCGAAAACGAACAGTACAGATCCCTACTCAGGGTTTATATACAGGTGTGGTCACTGCCGGTACTACAGTATACAGGAGCTGTAAAAAGTAGTTCTCCCCTTAAAGGTACATACACAACAATTCCTCCCCTTTTAGATTAACAGTACCATAACATTCATTTAACAATTAACACTTTTAACATTACCTGAAAATAGTCCACTTATAAATTCAGTCTTTGGGAGGCTTCCTGATCCTTTCTGGATAGTGCCTTTCCTGAGTGTCTTGCTCTTGGTGCGGAGGCGATTCTGGCCCCCTGTCATCGGTTGGTTCATCACCAGGTACGCGAGACGTGGGGTTGACTCGTTCCTGTGACTCTAGGATCTGGTCGACATGGCGCCTCACAATGTTCTCCCCAAACATCCACTGTGTACATTAGTGGCCCCTGCCGTGTGCATATCATTCCTGGTTGCCATGGAGAGGAGGGCCACTCCCATGGGTGTAGAGGGGCATGTGGTGGTGCATTTTGGACCTTCTGGCATCCTGAGCAGCTCTTTGTCAGGTCCTCGATTTGCTGATCGATCCCCGGCCACCACACATAAGCCCTAGCAAGGCTTTTCATTTTCACCCCTCCCAGATGGCCTTCGTGAAGCTCATTGAGCACTCTCTCCCTTAACTTGGGTGGAATTACCACTCGGGATCCACACATCAAGGTCCCCTGGCATACTGACAGCTGTTCTCTTCTGGATGAGAATGCTGGCAACAGTGAGTCGCCATGTGTTGGCCATCCCTTCACCGTCAAATCATATACCCGAGACAGTGTCGGGTCATTTCGGGTCTCCTTCTCTATATCCGTGTTAGTTACTGGCAAGCGTTCAATTATAGTCGAATAAAATATTTCGACAGGGTCCACTGCTGGTGCTTCCTCCCTTTGTAGCCGTTGCGCAGTCATCACCGGAACGCCCTACTTTGGATTAAAGATGGAGACAAGTGGTTGGTGGTCAGTCAGCAAGGTGAACCTCTGCCCGTGTAGATAGTGGTTGAACTTTTTCACTCCCCACACTAGGCTGAGGGCCTCCTTGTCAATCTGGGCGTAGCTACGCTCGGCTGCGGTTAGTGACCGAGACGCAAAGGCTACTGGCTTCTCCGAGCCGTCCGGGAATTTGTGCGACAGCACCGCTCCAATACCATAGGGTGATGCATCACACGCCAACCGAATTGGTAGTGCTGGATTGAAATGAGCCAACACCTCTTTTGATGTGATCAATTCTTTGCACTTCTGGAAAGCTCGTTTACATTCGTCATTCCACTTCCATGGTACCCCCGTTTGCTGTCGGGTGTTCAGTGGGTGTAGTACTGTAGACAAATTCGGCAAGAACTTATGGTAATAGTTCACCAGCCCGAGGAACGACCTCTTCATTACAGGAACGACGGGTGTAGCCCACTCGCTCCAGTCCACTTTGGACAGTACTCCAGAACGTTCCACCCCTTCCAGCTCTGCTTTGACGGCTGGGCGGATCGCATAAGGCACTGGTCTGGCCTTCAAAAACTTTGGGCTCACATTTTCCTCTATTTTGATTGTCGCTGTTATGCCTTTTAGTGTTCCGAGTCCCTCCTGGAACACTTCTTGTGCGTCAGTTAGCATTTTTGACAGTCGTCCAGGTGTGACGTCGTCATCCTTTTTGGCAACTACTGTCAGTGCTTGTATGGAATGTCAATCTAATGGTATCTTCCGGATTCATTCATGTCCTAGTAGTGGTGGTCCTCCATCTGGCAATACATATATGTCCATTTTTGGTGTTTCCTTGCCGTTGTATATCACGTTCACCCTTATTTTTCCTTTGGGGTAGACTTTTTGCCCCGTGTACGTCTTCAAGACAATCTCTGTATCTCTCAAGGGTATATGTGAGAATAGCTGCTGGTAGTCCCTTCGGTTTATGACTGTTAGGGCTGATCCTGTGTCCAATTCCATTTTCACTTGGACTCCGTCTATCTTGAGCGTGACCCAGATAGTTTGGTGATCCTCCATTTTGGTTACATTATGTAGTTTCAGACAACCCAGCTCCTTGCTTCCGGAGTCTGTATCACTTTCCTGCTCGTCTGAACTACTCTCCGTCACCTTATGTACCTTGTTGCACTTTTCCTGTGGAGATTTCTTGCTGCTGGTTTTCTTTCCCGACCTGCAGACTCCTGCTATATGTCCTACTTTTCCACACTGTCTGCACACTTGGTCCTTGAACCAACAATCCTTATGGTGATGTGTTGTTCTGCCGCAGCGATAGCACTTTACTGCTCCGTATGACATTTCATTTGTGCCATATTCTTGCGGTCTCCGTTGTATCTCTGCAGCGCCCCGTGCGGCTGCTTCGTGTGATACTGCCATGCTGAAAGCCTTGTCCAGCGTAAGATCCTTTTCTGATAGAAGCCGTTTCTGGGTTCCTTCACTTTGAAGCCCACACACAAACTTGTCCCTTAAAGTATCTGCTAGTCTCGTTCCAAACTGGCAGTGTTTCGATAGCTTGCGCAGTTCTGTTAGATACTCAGCATTACTTTCGTCTTTATGCTGGTTCCTTTTGTGAAACTTAAATCTTTCTGCTATCAGCAGCGGTGTGGGGTTTAAGTGGTCCTGTAGGATTGCCACTATGCTTTCAAAATCCTTTTCCACTGGCTTCTCTGGGGTTACTAGGTTTCGCAGTAAACCATACGTTTTTGCACCCATGGAATTCAACAATACCAGTGCTTTCCTGGCATCAGGCACTTCATTCGCCTTGCAGTGCACTTCTATGTGTTCTACATATGTCGCCCAATCTTCAACTTCATTGTCGAACGCTGTGACACTGCCACTCTTCGGCATCCCTGGGTGTGGTTAGACTGGCAAAGAAAAATGGCATCTCCCGCGCTCTCCCTTCTTCTCCGCCAGCTCAAAATGGCATCTCCCGCGCTTTCCCTTCTTCTCCGCTGCGGCTCCAAAAGAAAAATGGCGTCTCCCACGCTCTCCCTTCTTCTCCGCTGGGGCTCAGCCTCTGAACACCGGCTGCGCGCTCTGCTTGCCCCTCCCGTGTGCCTCTCTCGCCGACGCCGTTCGGGCCTGAACACCGGCTGCGCTGAACACCGGCTGCGCGCTCTGCGCACTTCTCCTGCGCGCTCTCCCTTCTTCTCCGCTGGGGCTCAGCCTCTGAACACCGGCTGCGCGCTCTGCTCGCCCCTCCCGTGCGCCTCTCTTGCCAACGCCATTCAGGCCTGAACACCGGCTGTGCGCTGTGCGCTCCACTCTCTCTCTTCTTTTCTCCCTTTTTCTTCATTTTTTTTTTTCCCAGCCGCTCGGTCCTCAGCCCCGGCCACGCGCTGTGCGCTTCACCCTCTTTCTTACCCCGTCGATGCTGCTCGGCCTTTTTCCCAAGCCCAGCCCTCCACAGCCTCCTCTGCGATGTTGAAGTCTTCTCCGGATGGCCGACGCCCGTATTCCTGGAATCGGCCTTCTTCTACAGAGTTGCAGGTAGGTTTGAATCCACTCGTCGTCGCCACTGTTAAATCTGTGAATCTTGAGGTATGGTGTCCGTTAGTAAATAGACAGAGACTGCAGAGGAACAATCAACAGGTGTTTACTGGATGAGGGTTGCTCGAAAACTAACAGTACAGATCCCTACTCAGGGTTTATATACAGGTGTGGTCACTGCCGGTACTACAGTATACAGGAGCTGTAAAAAGTCGTTCTCCCCTTAAAGGTACATACACAACACCGTCTGCCCTCTCGTGGACGTAAAACATCCCACGGCACTATTTCAAAGAAGAGCAGTGACGTTCTCCCCCGGTGCCCTGGCAAATAATTATCCCTTAATCAACATCACTAAAAACTGGTCATTATCACGTTGCTGCTTGTGGGAGCTTGCTGTGTGCAAATAGGCTGTTGCATTTCCCACATTACAACAGTGACTACACTTCATAAGTACTTCATTGGCTGTAAAGTGCTTTGGAACCTGCTACAGTCATGAAAAGAAAAAAAGTTTTTTTCTTTAAATCTGTAATGCATATTCGATATAACAGGCTTGCATTTATACGGCGCCTTTTACGTCCTCAGGATGTCCCAAAGCGCTTTACAGCCAATGAAGTGTTGTCACTGTTGTAATGTAGGAAACTCGGCAACCAATTTGCGCACAGCAAGCTCCCACAAGCAACAATGTGAGGAACTGCTCCACTTGCTGATTGGCTCCACGGCAATTTTAAGCACGGCGCTCAGCAATGTGGGAAGCACTCAAGTTCAAGAACTCATAACTTTGCTGGCCCTGCCCACACAATTCCTAGCAGTGAAAGCAATAAAGCAGAAGCTTCAGGCTGTCATTCTGACATTATAATCTATATTATTCAACCTTGACCGGTTTCATTCTGCCGGTGGCATTTCCCAGCAATCGTGGACCTGAGTGATTCAAAGAGTATTTGATCATCTATGCTGAATAACCATTAGCTGCTTCCTCAGACAGATGTTCATCAAGCTTCTATTTAAAGGAGTTAATATGCAAAGCAGTAGCTGCTTTTATTTCAATATAGGAATCTATTTTGTATTTTTTTTAATTCACTTACGGGATGTGGGCGTCGCTGGCAAGGCCAGCATTTATTGCCCATCCCCAGTTGCCCTTGAGAAGGTGGTGGTGAGCCGCCTTCTTGAACCACTGCAGCCTGTGTGGTGAAGGTACTCCCACAGTGCTGTTAGGGAGGGAGTTCCAGGAATTTGACCCAGCGACGATGAAGGACCAGCGATATACTTCCAAGTCAGGATGGTGTGTGACTTGGAGGGGAACTTGGAGGTGGTGGTGTTCCCACGTGCCTGCTGCCCTTGTCCTTCTAGGTGGAAGAGGTCGCGGGTTTGGGAGGTGCTGCTGAAGAAGCCTTGGCGAGTTGCTGCAGTGCATCTTGTAGATGGTCCACACTGCAGCCACGGTACGCTGGTGGTGGAGGGAGTGAATGTTTAAGGTGGTGGATGGGGTGCCAATCAAGCGGCTGCTTTGTCCTGGATGGTGTCGAGCTTCTTGAGTGTTGTTGGAGCTGCACTCATCCAGGCAAGTGGAGAGTATTCCATCACACTCCTGACTTGTGGCTTGTATATGGTGGAAAGGCTTTGGGGAGTCAGGAGGTGAGACACTCGCTGCAGAATACCCAGCCTCTGGCCTGCTCTTGTAGCCACAGTATTTATGTGGCTGGTCCAGTTAAGTTTCTGGTTAATGGTGACCCCCCAGGATGTTGATGGTGGGGGATTCGGCGATGGTAATGCCGTTGAATGTCAAGGGGAGGTGGTTAGACTCTCGCTTGTTGGAGATAGTCATTGCCTGGCACTTCTGTGGCAAATGTTACCTGCCACTTGTATATCTGCTATCTGGAAGAATAAAGTCCTTCTACCAGTCTTTAGTTTTGCTTAATGCTTGCTTTTTTTGTACTTGTGTTCTTGGTACTTTTGAATGAGTCAGTTGATGTGTGGGTTTGAAATTAATCCTCAGACTGCGAGCAGATCCAGGAAAATTGCTGTCACTCTGGAAATAAAAAAGAAATGTTAGAATATGCCTCCCCTGTTGTCCCTTTAGTTTCCTATTCCTCCTTCTCCTATTTAAGATAATTGGCAAAAATGCCAAGGGGGAGATAAGGAGAAGTTTTTTAATGCAGTGAGTTGTTATGATCTGGAATGCACTGCCTGAAAGAGCGGTGGAAGCAGATTCAATAGTAACCTAAAGGGAAATGGGCATATACTTGAAAAGGAAAAATTTACAGGGCTATGTGGAAAGAGCAGGGGAGTGGGACTGATAGAAAAGCTCTTTCAGAGGTCTGGCACAGGCTCGATGGGCCGAATGGCCTCCTTCTGTGCTGTATGATTCTATGATTCTCCCCAATTCTGTATGGCCTGTTATAATTAATTTAACCTTTATTGTTTTGTCTGTCTAATATGTTATATTTTATGACATAGTTCTATTATTTCTAAGTTTATGGCCGGAATTTTCTGAGGTCCATGCAGGCGGGAATGGAGGCTGGTCATTTGGGAAATTTGAAAAAAAGTGGGAGCGGGTCGGGAACCCACCCTCACCTGCCCCCCCAACCCCCCCGCCCCCACGTGCCTTTCCCCCAGGCGCGTTTGCCGGTGCGGCAGCGACCCGACTGGCAGAAGCGGGCAACCTAATTGAAATCATTAGCAGCTTGTTTACAGACATTTAAGAGCCTTTCCCCCCCCCCCCAACATTTTAAATATACCTGGATGGCCACAGGATTCATGCAGTTCGGGAACCATGTCTGTCAACCTGAGGCGGGAGTTCAGTGGCCATTGCTCCAGCTGATTAGTTGACAGCATGAAATGTACTATAAAAGCTTCCACCTCACAGCTGATCACATTCCTCAGGCAGAAGCTGTTGCTGACTGCATTCCCAGCACAGATTCTGCAGGCTGCAAGTCTTTCCAGCAAAGTCTCCATCCAGTGTCACCTCATTGGAAGAACCTCTCTCACCATTGACAGATTGCTTCTGTCATCTCTACTTCACCCGCCATCTATTCCATCAACATGGGTGCTGTTTATACTGTCTCACCTTGGTCCTCAGAATCTGACCATGATCAGCCCCAACACCAGCAGCACCAGGAATACTAGCAGCACCAACAACAACACCAACCTTCTCCGCAATCACCTGATGCTGCACAGGATAGAGGGCATCAGCACCCGAGCACATTGCTGCCCGGGAGGCCAGGGATGGCCTCACCATGGCCAAATTTACTTAACTTAACGCTGTACACCCATATGGCCAGGTTGGCACCAGGTTGGCACCACCCCACACCAACACCAACACCATAAAGCATCCCTGCAATGATCAAGCCATTCCTTTCACACTCACTACCATTGCTGGAGGTACCGTTATGTCTCACCATTCACTGCAACTCACTAAGCCACTTCCAAAGGTGCACACAAACCTGTCCAAGACTGGAAAGTGGTGAAAATAAAGATTTTTATGTTTGACACCATATTAACGGAAACTTTACATAAACATTGGATAAAACACCCAAGTGCCTACCCTTGTGAATCTACTTGTGAGTCATCTTTCTCTTCCCTGTGCTTCTACCAGGTGTTAGCTCAATGGCTTCAGCAGAGGTAGAGGCAGCCTGCCCACTTCCCTGCTGCCAAGGAGCTGGAGAGCACCTTGTTGCACATCAGTGGGACCATGAGGACTCACATCTACGCTGACATCCCTCCTAGACAGGAGGTTTATGGGCCTCTGCCATCTATTTTCCATACATAGCCATCTATCCTCCATAGATAGCTATCTATTCTCCATTAAGACCATGTGCTCATGTGAGTGGCGCATTAGCTGCGCCATGCAGGTGGCCATCCTATCCATGGAGGAGCCTAAGGTCACCATCACCTGCGACACGGTGGTGCTCATGTTGGAAATGGACTCCTCCATTCTCTGAACATTTGTTGACATTGCGGTCGCAAATCCTGTCAGAGCCTCCTGCACTTCTTCCTGCACCTCCAGGATCGCCCTCTTTCTGGATGGCCCCCAAGGCTCAGCGACTGCATGCAGCTGAGCAGAGCTGGGAGTGTCCTGCGCTCTCCGGCAAGGAGTCTCCACTGCTGTCCCTGTCTCCACCATTGGCTCTTACTCACTTGTGAGTTGTGAGACACTAATTTATCTCGCGTGGGACCCACCCAGGTGTGCGTATCTGCGCTGGTACTGGGTGCGCTTTTGTCTAGTTACGGTGCACCCTCAGAGGCTGGAGGCTCTTCTGAGGAGTCGTCTTCCTCCTGGACAATGGGGCTAGGGGGGTGGAGCACTTAATGGATCTGTGGGAGAGTAAAGAGATGAGTTAGATATGTCATATGGGTACAAATACCATTACGCACATGATGACCATTCACTGGATGCTGACAACAGTCCCCATATGAGTGACTGCTGTATGTCATGTAGCTGTGTGCTATGTAATTCTGTCACCAGGCTGCTGAGATGTCTCCATATCCCAGCTCCAGCTGCTCGGCCACTCCCGATACTTCTAACGCAGCCTCCTCTGCAGTTGTGAGGGTGGCAAATGATGGAGGGCCACTGCCGGTTCCCCCCTCTCCCTCTTACTGTGGGCTCTCTTTTCCTGCAAGGAGGGAAAGAAGAGAAGGTTGAGTGAGAGTGATGGAATGAGTGTAAGGAATGGATGGGTTAGATCTTTAGAGGGAGACTATGATGGAGTGGGGTGGCAATGCCAAGTGGCCTCCTTGTGTGTTGTCAGTTGGTATGATTGCATTAGGATGAGGGTTAGTGTGAGGGGTGGCTAGTAAGATGGGAATGTGATAATGTAGATAGAGAGAGAGGGATGGGTGGATGTGCAAGGTATGTTGGTGTGAGTATGGATGTGCGGGAGTAGGGTTGGGATGGGGATGTGATGAGAGGCACAGCAGCATTAAGTTGAGTGTGGCTTTGTACTCACCTTTCCTGATCTAATGAGATCATTGAAATGTTTGTGGTACTGCACCCAGGTCCTCCTGACCACATCCCTGCTGTTCACCTCCTCTGCAATCTCCAACCAGGCTGTTTTGGTCCCCCGGGGTGGTCTCTTCCACCCATTGGAAGGGAAGAGGACCTCCCTGCGTGCTCTGACTCCCTCCATAAGCACATGGAGGGAGTCATCGGAGAACCTGGGTGCAGCCCTCTGCCTCTGTGCAATCATTGTCAAAGTGTTTGCAGTATTCGAGTGCTGTAGTGCACCGACAGCACTATGTTACATTAACCTTCAAATGTAATGTGGCCATGGCCCCTTTAAAGATCCCGGCTGAAAACGCGTCATGAATGATGTCACCAGACCTGCTCCATTTCATTGGGCTGGCTGATGTGCAAGACGGGCTTAATAGGCCCTATTAATGGAAAGTCGTTCTGTGGAGCGGGATGGAGCCAGCAGCGGGGTCGCGACCCACCATGGCCACTGCTCACACTGGACCCGCCCAGGTAAAGAAAACTCCGGCCTCTAACTTTTTACACTTTTTTTTTACTTCTGACGTTATTTTTAGGTAGGAAGAAACTTTCAAAACATAGGCCTAGAAATTTGATCGAACCTGAAAATGGGGGCAGGACACACATTGCACGCACCCATTTACGTGATTCCAATGACCACTCAAAATTGGTGCTGGGACCTCATTATAATGTTTCAGGTGTGCAGCTGCATACCTGTTCATAGGGCTGGGCAGTGGGGGTGGGGTGGCGGGGTGATGGGGTGGAGGTAGCGGGAAATCGGGCTTTCCTGTTGCCATTTAAAGGCAGCCAGCACCTCTTAAAGGGGAGGTGCACTCTTACTGCAGACAACAGGGAAACACTTCTGAACACAAAAATAGCTGGAGGAAGCGCTGAGAATGCGCCCAGGTTCTGTGATGCTGCCTTGGAGGCCCTGGTCCAGGCGGTGGACAGAAGGAGGGAGATCTCCAGGGGGGCAGAAAGCCCTCCAGGCAACACCTCCACCACTAGTGGGAAGAGGTTGCCGAGGAAGATAACACCAGGAGATTCGCTTCCAGGACATGACTGCAATGCCAAAAGAAGTTCAATGACCTCACCAGAGTTGTCAAGGCAAGAATACTGCTCTCTTACTCTCTGCTCACACCTCCACCACCTCCAGCCTCACTACTCACAATATTCCCCATGCCCGTTTCCCTTTACTCTGTCACAATCTCTGCGTCACACTTCATTCCACCTCCTCATCCTCATATTGGCACACTCACCACTCAGCTCACTTCTCCACACGTCACATCATGCACAATTTACATCAACCATTCGACCATGACCGGCGCATTCTCACAACACTTCCTTCTTTCTTGCCGAAGAA